>NC_055994.1:138826686-139143203 GCF_018446385.1 Zingiber officinale
TCTCACCTGGTCCTACACTTAGTATCAGAACCAGACTACTCTAGAATGATTAACCGCCTGCTAAAGCAACAAAACGATGGCCGAATCCAGCATCTACCAACAAAAGTTTGAGGGGAAATTCGTGCTTTGGAAGCGCAAAACGAAGGTAGTCTTCAAAACTGATTTCAACATTTTACTTTCTATTAAATATGATTTTGTAATACCAAAGGATGAAAATGAAGAAGATAAGGAAGAACACCAATGGAATAAAAAACAGCAAACAAAGTTTATGGCAAACAGTAAGGCTGAGTTTCACCTCTTGAGCGTGTTACCACCTTAAGAACTTTGGGAGAACTTCTTAGAGCTACATGAAAGGACATCGGAGGCCAAGCTAGCAAGACGAGACATCCTTCGAAATCGACTAACCAACCTCCAAATGGAAAAAGGAGAAAAGGTAGCTCAATTGCACGCCAAGATCAAAGAACTGATCACAAAACTCAACAATCTCGGAGAATCGGTACCGAATCAGGATTCATTGAGGTATGCCTTAATGCATTTTCGAGAATACCGACATGGACATCTATAGTAAACTCCTACTATATATCCAGGGATCTCGAGGTAAGTACGTTGGAGAATTTATTTCCAACTTTCGATCTTTATGAGTCTCGATGTGTAGGTCTTAAAGACAAAGAAAAGTAGAATAACAATGTCACCCTAAAAGCCAAGAAGATCAAGTCGGAGTTTGAATCTTCGCTCGACGAAAACAAAGAAGCCTACATAGTAAGGAAGTTTAGTAAGATCTTTAAAACTAACAATTTTGATAAGAAGCAGGCAACGAAGCTAATACAAAGTAAAAGGAAAGTTCATTGATACAACTACCAAGAAAATGAAATATATATCAAGGACAACTGCCCAAATTTGAAGAAAAGGGAGGAAATAAAAGACAAATGGCCAAGATGGATGGAGCACAAAAATCTAAAAGCCGCGTGGAATGAGTCATCTTCAGAGTTCAAGATCGAGCCTACGGCAGACATGCACTTATGGCAAGCCATCAAGATGAAGACACAGAAAGCTCATTCGAGATGAACATCAATGAATGACAACTACCCGAAGTTGAAGAAAAGTGAGAAAAAAAATAAATGGCTAAGACGGACGAAGCACAAAATCTAAAAGTCACGTGGGTAAAATTAATAGTTTGGTAAAAAATTCATAGAAAATTAAATAACAGTTGAAATTTTTTAGAAAAATTTCTATGATAGAGAACATGATATTTTATTATAAAATATAATTTGAAAAAAACTTTATGGAATAATTTTAATTTCACAAATATGTTTTTTATTAGAAAATTCATTAAAAATATATTTTCTATAGTCGAAATAAAGTTCATTGTATGTTGATTTGTTTCATCAATTCCTTCTTGATTTTTTCATCATTGTAAATGGATTCATTGATAATTTTTTTTGTTGAAAGTTGTGCATTGACCTTCGAAATGAAAAATTATAAAAAAATTTCTATAAATAAGTAATAACATATTTTTTCATGAAAAAAATTCTAAATTTAATTAATTTCAAAAAGAAAGGAACTGAAAACATTTATTTGAAAAAGTTAGATAATTTTAAGCGTGCAATAAAAATATTAAAGTAAATAAAAATTAGAACATGTATAAAAATTTAACCTTGATTTTGGAATCTAGTATTGATTTCTACCTACTGGATTAATTAGAAATTTTCTTGGTATATATTTTCTTGTTACTTTTTTGATTTGACCCTTATATAATCTATAATACTAATTTAGCCCTTGATAACTTCTTAAATTTTAAGTATCAAAATTCGAACATGTAGAATTCTTCAAATTTTCTATTTGTTCTTTCAATTTTCATCTTGTCGAAATCTTTTAATCGACAAGATTTTGCTAAAGTTCATTTTAGTTATATGTTTTCCTTTAATAATTTGTTTATTTTCATTTTCTATATAATTGACAAGAATTCTTAAATAGCATTTTAATAAACTTGTTGAATTCTTATATAGCATTTTAATAAACTTGTATAACTTGTCAGAAAATAGAGATCGTACCTGACTTATATTATCGATCTCGTTATCTGATGCTCCCCTTGTAGTGCTGCTTCCATCTGACGTTGCTCCTCCTTCATCGATACTCTCGATACTTATTCTGAATGAGCTTGTTTCATCATCTTCTTGGTGATTTGACATAAGTAAAGGTCCGACGTAGGCTTCAATCTCCAACTCTGATGGCGATGTTTCGTCTTACATCACCTTTAGGTTCTTGTACTTTTTCTAGTCAGTCTTTTGTCCTTGTCCTTGTTCTTCAGTTTTGGATAGTTGTCTTTGAGGTCCCTTTCTTCATTGATGTGAAAGTATCTCACTCTCTTTTTCTTCTTTTCTTGGCCTGCACTTCATTGAATTTATTAGATTAAAAAATTTCTTAATTTTTTTTTATCATAAATGTTGTTTCATCATTGTCGAGGGAAGTATCGACGTCTGATTCATCCTTCTTAGATTTTAGGGCAATGTTGTTTGATTTTTCTATGTCCTGAGTATCTGCACAAGGAGCCTCATGAAGTGCAAAAGTAGAGAATAAACTTTCAAGCGTATTTACCTCGAGGTCCTTAAAGATGTAGTAAGTATCTACTAAGGCTGGAGTTCTCGGAAAGACGTTAAGTGTGTACCTTAAAGAGTCACGATTTGTTACATTTTCCCTAAAGTTGTTGAGCTGGGTGATCAGATCCTTGATCTTAGCATGGAGTTAAGCTACCTTCTCTCTCTTGTTCATCCTGAGATTCGTCAGTTGACTTCGGAGGATATCTCGTCTCGCCAATATTTCTTTAGAACTACCCTCGCGAAGTTCAGGAATATCTCCCAAAGCTCTTTTGCAGAGTCGTAGCTTTCGATCCGGCTGACCTCATAGGGCGGAATATCTCCCAATAGCCATGAAGTCGACTTGTTCCTTCTTTGTCCACATGTACTCTTCTTTGTCGACTTCTTGTTGATCCTTAGGTGCTACAAAATCATATTTTATAATTAACAAAATTTCAAATTCTATCTTGAAGAATACCTCTATGCGCTTTTTCTACGTTGCGAAGTCTCCCTCGAATTTCGACGAGTAGATGCTGGATCTGGTCATCATCTTTGTGCTTCAGTCGACTGTTAATCCTTCTGATGTAGTTGGGCTCTGATACCACTTGTTGGTGCTAGTGTGGCCGACTAGAAAGGAGTGAATAGCTTGAAATAAAATTCAACCCTTTCTCATTCTTTTGACTTTGATTAGTAACCACAATTAATTTACTGAAATAATTAACATAGAAGAAATAACAACTTATAAAAGAAATACGTAAGAAGATCAGAATTTACTTAGTTACAATCTAGGTGGTTGTTAATCGAAGACAGATGAAAGCAGTAGAAAGATCTCCTTTATTGAAAATGGAGAAGTCTCTTACACTCTTTGATAGCTTAGAAAGTTGTTAGGAAATGAATACAGAAGTTAATGTCTATTTTCAAGCTTCAGGGGTCTTTTTATAGCTTCTGGAAAACTTTATCCGAAGCTAGAAGACACCTTCAAATGGTTTCAAGGCGCCTTCAATTAGAAAAGTTTTATCGCCAAAGATAAAACTTTATCTTCGAACAACGGTCATCTGAAGCCGCCTCCAACGGGCTAGAAGACGCTTTCGGCACAGTTCATGGAAGGCGCCTTCCAAGCCATTAAAGACGCCTTCCCTGAGGCAGACCGGCTCCTTAGCCGATCTTATTTGGGTGATGCTCCAGCCGTCCAAAGTTGAGCTCACACGAACCTAACTCCGGTCTTCTCCTTGAGCAGACTTCCGTTCCAGTTTCTCATCCCTCAGAAGTGTCGATACGCCTTTTTCGCTCCACCATCGTACTCTTCCGAAGCTTCTTGTCCCTCGGATGTACCAAGCCTGTTGATTCGATTTTCATGCCATCCTTCTCGTTTGTCGCATCTTCCGCTCGACTTCTTGCGTTCCTAAGTCTCTGCACACTCAGATGGAATATATCAAATACACAAAACCTAACTAGACTTAGTTGATCACATCAAAACCAACTCAAGGTACTTACAGTTATATATGACCTCTCAAAGCTTACCTAACATTCATATTGTAACCGTTATAAAATCATAGTTGCTATAAATATGTGACAACTCAATTATAACAGTTATGAAGCTTGTGTTCTAGCTACAGATTTATAGCTCTTAAAGCACCCCCTAGTTCACTATTTAGGTGGGAAATATAGGTTAGAAAAAATAATGATAATAGCAATTACGAAACTTGTATAGCAATTATGATTTCATAGTCATTATAATATGCTCTCGATTCATGATTTAAGCGGAGAATATAGATGAGAGATAAAAACAAGATATTAATTAGGTAATTGTAAATGAGATTGAAAGTCCTGTATATTAAAAAATATTAAAAAAATAATAAATTCGGGTAGTTCTGGGTGACAGGTCTAGTTTCGTAGAACTTTCTCACCGATCATTAGATTAAGAAGTCTAAAGAAGTCTAGTATTCTTCGATGTCCGTCCCATTTGAGGAGATGATTCCAAAAATATTTGTCCATTTAAGTTACTTCAAAATTATAACTGTTGTTAAAATATTTGATATTTTTATTTTTTTAAAAAAATTAATTACATTTTAAAAAGTATCCTGTTCTTTTATCGCCTCGGTGACTGTGCCATGTGCGGCCGAAAGTCCAATTTTAAAAATATCAATTTATTAATGAATAGATAAACATATAAATAAACTATTTAAAAAATATATAATGAAATCTTATTATTTAATTTTTATATGTGTAAGTAGAAAAAAATACTTTCAAGAATATTTCAATCGTTTGTATATTTTTTGTTTTTTTTGCAAATTTCCTTATTTCTGTCTGAGTTTTGTTTGATAAGCAAAATATTTCTGCTTTTAGTTCAGGGGTAATTGTTAAATATAGTACGAGTATTTTGAATGATTAATCAGGGTCCACAAGTAGAATAATTAAATATTATGGGACTAAAAGGGAATTAAACCCACTATTTAAATGGAACAACCCACTGACAGATTTGGCCCTGAATGACCAAATCGTCAACCTTGGTCATTACCCAATCCCTTTCCTTTGGCCTTTGCTACATACATGCTTGTCCGATCGAAGAAGAAGAAGACGACGACGACGAAAGCTTAGGAGAACAAAGATCGAGATCTGAAAGTACGATGAAGACATCAGGTCCATTCCACGCCGTCCGCGTAAGCCCCCTCGCGCCCCTCAACCGCGCCCACATCCTCCTTTACTCCCTCGCCCTCTTCGCCGCCCTCCGCCTCCGCCTCCACTTTCCCGCAACCTCGCTCCCTTCCTTCCTCCTCCTCGCCGCCGACCTTCTACTCGCCTTCATGTGGTTCACCTACCAGGCCCTCCGGTGGCGTCCCGTCCGACGCCGCGAGTTCCCCGATCGCCTCCTCCACGCGGTTGCCCCCGACAACCTCCCCGCCATCGACGTCTTCATCTGCACCGCCGACGCGCTGAGGGAGCCGCCGGCGAGCGTAGCCTCCACTGCGCTCTCCGCGATGGCATTCGACTACCCACCGGAGAAGATCTCCGTCTACGTGTCCGACGACGGCGGATCCGCGGTCACGCTGCTGGCGTTCGCGGAGGCGGCGAAGTTCGCCAGGTATTGGCTTCCTTTCTGCAGGGAGAACGGCATCGTCACCAGATCGCCAGAGGATTACTTCAGATCCGTCGAGGGTGGGGAACCAGAGACCGTCAAGGTACATTCCGAGATCCATCGTTGCGTCATAATGCATGTTTATTTATGCATTTATTTATTTATTTTTGTGTGTGTGTGAGAATGTGTGCTTATCTTAAGGCAGCAATGCAGGTACATCCAACACAGAAATAATTATTTAAGTGAAATAATTTATTTAATTTTTCTAGTAACAAATTTATATAAAGTCAGATAAAGTTGTGTGTTGGGATTCTTGTTCTCAAATTTTCACCTTTTTCTATTAATATTGACGACCCTTTCCCGATTTCTTGTTCTTTTTTCCATTTTTTGGAATTATTTTGTCTCTTTCTGTTCTATCAACTGCTTTCTGCATAACTGTGTCATGTGCGTCTACTTGAGTTGAGAGAGGGAAGAAGCAAAGTAGAAAAAAGATATGCCACAGTTATCTAGCATGGAAGAAGAAATGAAAGTGACAAATGAAAACAATGTAGGGCTCTTCACTTTTAATTTCATTGGAAAGCGGATGAAGAAAGAAAGAAAATTTAATGAAAAAACTAGCTTAATCATTGTGCAAAAAAGACGGGTCCCGCCGCCCAACGGCCCCCTAGGCTCCACAGGAAAAAACTAGCTTAATCATGAATAGATATCTTGAGGATGACAAAATCAAAAACTAATTTTGTCATTTTCCGTTAATATTTTTGAGACAATAAAGAAAACTCTTCTTCACTCCCTTTCTTTGTCACCGCTCTCTCTTTTCTCTGTTGCCCCTTTCTTCCTCATCCCCTGCCTCTACTCAGCGAGACACTCTATCTGTGTTGTTGCTGGACAAATAAATTTGCTCTGCAGAAGGCAATAACTGGCCTGGAAAAGAGAGTATTGCACTTGCTTGCTTGCATAAACTAACTAAGTTGAGACATGGAATAAAATAAGCAATAAACCAGATAGGTAATTGGTTACTTGGTGCAGTTTAGTTTGATTTGATTCCCTGATTTTTACTGCTCAGTTAGTTATTGTGATTGTTATTTGATTAAATACTTCAATTAGAAACTGCCACAATGAATTTCATGATGGGAAATTCGATAGCAAAAATGGGCATTGAGTTTTTAAAGTAGCTATTTTTTATGTTTAAGGATGTTTTTTCTCAGTTGGAGAAGATGTTTCAAGCATTGAAAGAGAAAGTAGAAAAGGCTTTGCAGAGAGGTGATATATGCAATGATATAACCCAGGGAGAAGAAGAAGAAGAAATTTTGAAGAAATGGAAAGGGTTTATCCGCAATGACCACCCTTCAATAATACAGGTCTCTTCCTAATACAGACTTTATTTTAAAAAGAAACGTATTATACACTCTTGTATTATTATGACTAGCAAAAATAAACTCTTTGACTGATAGAAGTGGTGATTCTCTGTAATTGTTTCCTTGGGTTGATTTTAATTCAGTTTTAACAAACGTTCAAACTTCAAAAGGCTGAAGTACACTGGCAAAACTGTTAACAATAATGATGCTATAGAAAATCTGTAAAATCAATTGAATATTGGCAAAATTTGAATGCATGTTTTTTTTTAATGCATCTTCTAAGCTAGTTTTTCCCCCATTTTGTACAGGTTTTACTCCAAAGCAGTAAGGATTCAGATGTCACAGGGAAGCCATTGCCAAATCTCATCTATGTATCTAGAGAGAAACGACCTACTTCTCATCATCACTTTAAAGCAGGGGCTCTCAATGCTCTGGTAAATGACAAAAAAAGTAGATTTAGGTTCTAAACTCATTGCATTATCTTAGTCGTGCAACCATAATTTATTATGATTTTTTTTTTTTTTTATTTATCTCCATTCTGCATTGAAGACAAGAGTATCGAGCACCATGAGCAATGCCCCACTGATCCTTACCTTGGACTGTGACACATACTCAAATGATCCTCGGTCTCCACTCCATGCGCTCTGCTACTTTCTGGACCCTGCCATGTCTTCCAATCTTGCATTTGTTCAATTCCCACAAATTTTCCAAGGACTTAACAAGAATGATATCTATGCAACTGAGGTAAAGCGACTATACACCATCAATCCGAGAGGAAAAGATGGACTTGGAGGTCCAAATTACGTTGGCACTGGTTGCTACTTTTCACGATGCTCCTTGCAAGGAAACACATTGCCACCATCCCTTCCTCGGCAACCTACTGATTCAATTTCTTCAGAATTTGTAATAAGAAAAGCTCGTGAAGTGACAAGTTGCACTTATGAACTTGGCACGAAATGGGGTACTAAGGTAACTACTTTAACTCATATGTTTGTATTTCCAGCATTGCATTTGATATGCTGTTTTTGCTGTTGGTTGCTGATAAATTGACTCTCTTGGCACCTCTTGACTTGCAGATTGGCTTCCGCTATGGGTCACTATCTGAGGACTTCCATACAGGCTTACACCTGCACTGTCAAGGATGGAAGTCGGTGTTTTGCTACCCTGAGAAGCCAGCTTTTCTCGGTGATGTACCGCAGAATCTAAATGATGTTCTAAGCCAGCGCAAGAGATGGTCTGTGGGGCTCTTCGAGGTGGCCTTCTCAAGGTATTGCCCTTTGACGTTTGGCACCACGAAAGCTTCATTTCTAGAGGGCTTAAGCTACGCACATGAGGCCTTTTGGGGCAGTTGGTCCATTCCTATAACAATATACTGTATTCTTCCACAGTTAGCACTCATATATGGTACCCCGCTGTTCCCAAAGGTACATATGGCTTCTACCTTCTCCTTTAGCTTCATCGACTTAACATAATGCTGGACCTTATATGACGGCAATACTTTAAACTTGTGTTATTTTAGGTCTCTAACCCTCTCTTCTACTTGTATGCCTACCTCTTCCTTGCTGCTTATGTCCAAGACCTTCTCGAATTTTTAGCTGCCAAAGGAACCATTCGGAGATGGTGGAATGACCAGAGAATGTGGATGTTCATAGGCCTCACATCGTATCTCTTTGGAACAATTCAATTTCTGCTTAAAAAAGTCGGCGTATCTTCTCAAGGCTTCAATGTGACTAGTAAAGTAGTAGAAGATGAGCAGAGAGAGCGATACCAAAAAGGTGTATTTGATTTCAGAGCACAATCGCCATTCTTTGTGTCACTCGGGACAGTGGCCATTGTAAACTTGAGCTCCTTTGCAGTGGGACTTGGGAGAGCTGCGAGCTTGCAAGGGAGCTTGGACGAGTTGTTTGCGCAGCTGTTCTTGTCGGCATGTGTTGTGGCCAACTGCTGGCCAATCTATGAAGCCATGTTTCTTAGAAGCGATGGAGGTAAAATGCCGAGGATGATCACTGTCTTCTCATTGCTAGCAGCTTGTTTCCTCCATGGAATTGGGTACCTCATGTTCAGCGTTTGATCTTCTGCTACTTGATTGGCGAAGAATCAAAATGTAGTATTTGAGCCCGACATCCAGCGTCAGCCTAGACTGAAGGGATGCCATTTGCACTAGAATTGCCGTGGAAAATGAAAGCAGCGGGGATGGTATTTGATTTTTCATACAAGGAAATTGGGCATATCTAGATGGTGAATGTTTTCCTATCTATAGACCCGAAGTTATCAATATAATTCAGTTTTGTGCAAAGATCTTAATTTTTTTATTTCTAAAATGCTTTTGTTTACCATTGAATTTAATTTAAATTTCTTTAATATTATTTAAAATTCTTTCAACATTAGTCAAAATTATTTGAAACGTTGATTGAAATTATTTTAATTTGATCAAAATTATTTCAACATGATATAAAATTACTCATCAAAATTACTTTAATGTTATTTTAATACTGGTCAAAATTATTTCGATATTATTTAAAATTGCTCCAATATTAATAATAAAAAATTAACGTCGATAAAACTTATTTCAACGTTTGTTAAACATATTTCAACACGATTTAAAACTATTTAACATGGGTCAAAATTGTTCGAATGTTGGTCTAATTAGGATTGTAAATAAGTCGAGCCGAGTCAAGTTTTGAGGTGTTCAAGTTTATTTGATAAGGTAATCAAGTCGAGCCGAGTTTAAAATAAACCAAACTTTTGAAATGAGTGCTCAAGCTTGGCTTGGTTTATTTTTTATGAGCTTGAGCTTGTTTGAAGCTTGACTTGAGCTTGGTTCATTTAGATATTAAACTCTCAATTCAAACTTGGCTTAAGCTTGGCTCGAGTTTGGTTCGTTTAGATGTTATTAAGCTCTCAATTCAAGCTTGTTTGATTGTTTGAAACTTTTAGCTGTTTGATTGGTTATTGAGCTTGATAATTTAAATTTATTTATTTATTTTATTATTTATTTAACATATTGAAAAGAGTTTTATTAATGAATATGGTTCACGAACGTTGTTCACGAATATTGTTCACAAACGTTAACGAGCTGAACACATATGTGTTCAAGCTTATTTGTTTAGCTTAACGAGCTGTTCAAGTTTGTTTGTTTAATTAATCTTATGTATATTGAACGAACATAAACAAGCTCTTACCAAACCGAACACCAAACTTGTTCACGAACGCTTGGTTCATTTATAGCTCTAGGTCTAAATCGTCTGTTCTAAACAGTGGTCGGATCTAACGCGCTGGAGAACAAATGTGATGAGCCAACAGTGGATGGTTAAGTGCATAGGTTGCACAGACCTGATTGACAAAGCAGATGGGATTAGCCTACCAAACTTGCATATGAATAAACTTGATGTCAAATAAGACTTAATAGTTTGCCAAATAAGACTTCACAGTTTGCCAGATTACTCCCTCACTATGTTTTTTTTTTAATTGACAAGGGGTACCCAATTTACCTCCATTAATTAGTGATTGATTTTGTCCTATAAAAATTTTGTATCGATCATATATAAGTTTTTTATCAGAATAAATTAAGAAGTGTTTGCTACGATCAATCCAATATTCCTAAGTCAACCATTTATTAAGAAAAATTTATTCGTTAATTCTTCAAAGTTAAAACTCAATCCTTAAAAATATGAAAAAGAAGACATCATACAATTGCAATCGTAGCTATTCTTTCTTGATTATTTTTTTTTAATTGGCACTAAATATCTAAGCTTTTGATTCAATTAATCCAGGGAGTGACCGATTAAGTCTTACAAAAAATTTTATCGTTCATCTGAATAAATCGATGGAATATATATAGAAATTTATCTTGACAATTAATATTCTTACATCGGCTGTCCATTAGGGAGAAAATCAGCTCCCCACTAATTTGATCAGATGTGAGGTGTTATTTAATTTTGATGATAACGGGTTGGCTACTTGCTGACAGAAAGTGAGATGGATCAGTTCGTGATGTCAGATTTCATGAATGGGCCTTTTGTTTTGCAGGTGTGGATTTAATAAGCGGTGGTGCTTCATGTGATATCCCATACGCGGTGGTCCAAGGAATTCAACAAAGCTCAAAATCTTGCCAAACACTTTCATGTAACTGATTGTTTTCTTCCCAGAGGTTGTTCATGCATGTAACTGTGATTGTTTTTCTGCCAACAGGTTGTTGCACATGATTTCAGAATCAACGTGGTAAAAGGTGAGTCGTTTATCCTAGCGTCCCTCAACACAGAAGAGGTAAATCATGGATTACTATTAGCTATTAGTGCAGTGGCCATGATACGGGGGAATACATACTCAAACGCGCAGAGTTTCAACCTTATTACGTAATATGACAACATCTCATGCCTTAATCACCGCACCGTCCCAAGAAGACATATAATTTCATAATCAAGTGACAAAAGATGATTCGCTCGTCCCAATACCCCGTCAACTCGTTCCTAGGCCAACACAAAGGAGGTAAATCACAGGTAACTACTAGCCATTAGTGCATGCGGCCAAGACACAGGAAAAAACATACTCAGACACACCGAATTTTGATCCCGACCAAATACTCGTATGACAAGACCCCATGTCTCAATCACAATGAACCGGTTGGCATCTTAATTGTGCTCTAGAACCGAGTAATGATCGTGAAATCTCCACGAAATTGACTTATATAAACTCTTTGTGACGACTACATTCCTTAGACAACTATAATCTACTTCTTAGTCAACTAATTTTTGCCACGTAGAGTCATAGACCGTCTCTTCTAGATATAGAAGATGTCATCCATCAAGTGTATCTTTAGTTTATTAGAATACTTGGAATTGTTGACGTCGTTCGAGGCGATGAATAATGATTTGCGATTTCATTCGATCGTTTTTCGTTCATTGTGCTTGTCGATAAAGAATTAAACCTGCAATGGAAAGATACAAATACGAGAATAAACACTACAAGAAAATTAAGATTTTATAATATTTAAAAGACAATATTTTTTTTAAAAAACATTGTCTTTTTTTTTAACAACGCTTTTAGTGAAAAACGTTGTCTATTTCTTTATTTTTTTATTAATAGAAAATATTTTTTTAAAAATCATTGTCTATTAGTGATTTTTATGGGTCAAACATAATATTTTTTAAAAAAGTGTTGTCTATTAATATTAATGTCTACGACAACGATTTTTAAAATGTGTTGTCTATTGTCAAGCACTCATTTAAATCTGGGATGATTTAAACAGTTAAAAGCAACTAAGGAGTAGAAAAACCTAGATTTCACTTTGGCACCCACATTTCTCCCGAATCTCTCCTACCGAACCCCTCTCACGCATAGTCTTCTCCTCCCAAATCCCTCTCATGCGTACATACTAGTCTCCTCATCTCATCTTATGCCCTCTCCGTCCAACCCCTCTTCGACGAACCCTCTTCGCGAACCTCTCCTCTGAACTCCTCTCCGTCTAACGATATTCTGTTGAATCCCTCTCCTGCTGAACCTAAAATCCAGCTTTCGAATTCAGGAGCCATCATCTCTTCATGCTGCAAATTTCTCCCAATCGGGAGAAGTGCTACAACCGGCTTCATCAATCCACAGCCTCTTCGTCGGTAGATCTCTTGTCGGAGAAGCTTCATCCAGCCATCCCACACAGCTTCTTAGTCATGAGCACAACTCAACCCACTCCATCCGGATCACACTTGCAATCCCTCTCTGATCAGCTCTTTATCTGTAGCTCTTCTTTCGAGAATCGAACAACAACCGTCTCTCCTTTCAGGCCTTCCAAACTCCTCAGATCAGTTCCATCTGAAGCTTCCAACAATAACCTTCAAGATCCGAATAACATTGGTTCGATTCCTTGTGTAACTTGTTGGTTCTTTACTTTTAAGTCTTGAATTGTAATGGAGTTGTCATTTCCTCTTTTGATTGCATACATTTTGCCTCGTTTGTTTCCTGCATGTTAAGTGTTTGAAGAAATGTTTGTTACATTAGATTCATTCAATTTTGCAATGTTTTAGTTTAATTGCTTGCAATATCATTTGTATTGAATGGTAGGTTGGTTATGTTTGTTAATTAGATAATTTTGCTACAACTTGGTTTGTTTCATATCATCCATTTATCATCATCGTAGTTAATTGTTAGGTTTCATTTGAAGTACATTCACTTAGTTGTTCTTATTTGTTTATTGAACCTCAATTTACCAAAAGCATCTTGTCTAAGGATTAACACTCATTGTCATACTTCTCAGATACAGTGTACATGCATTATTTCATGAGGATGACTGATCTTACATCATGTCATCTTGTCTTTTTGTATATTAGAATCTTAGTTGTTGAGTGCTTAATTCTTTAAGTTTACAATGGTCATACATTATTAAACTTACAGTGAACATACATTATTTCATAAACGATGATCGACACATGACCTCTTAGTTGTCTATAGTTTTGCTTAATAAGATTTTTAGTTGTTAATTACCTCATTCTTTAAATTTATAGTGAAACATACGTTATTAAATTATTTCAACTACTATCAATGTTTCATATCAAATCTTAAACTCATGATTTTACATTCAACTTGTAATCCAAGCATACAGGTTGTTGTCCAAGTCTATGTATATTGGTGAGGACCAACTGATTTAATAGTTATAGTTCTTTTCAAACTTGTTGTATCACATTTGTCATATTACATTAATTGTGCCCACATGATCTAGTGTGAAAGATATTGCTAATGGGTAATTAAGTATCTTGTGTTTTTATTCGCCTTATCTAAAAGTGAATGAATCATGCTAATTTACAATTTGGTTGGCAATGTTTTGTTTTGTCTTGTTGATAATTGTATTTTATCTTTCAGATTTTGAAGATATCAAAAGTATGAGACACTCGAATGCAGACAAGTGATAATTAGGTTTAATCTATCAATCATTACCAACCCATGGCGATTATGATTAACTGTTCTTCATGAGCTGTGCTATTATTCATTTTTTTGCAATCTTACTGATATGTTTGTTCTGTAATCTTACAGGAGCAGCAACTACATGCTATGTAGCACTGCATCCGAACCTTAGGGGTGTGACTGGGAAGTACTTCGACGAAGAATTATCAAGAAGACTTTGAGATTTAAGCGAGAAGATGTTAATGCTAATGAGTAAAGAACATTCAAGTCAAGATGATAAGTAGCATCTATCAAGATCCTTTAAGTTCATGCAACAAAATGTAGTCGATAGGAGTAGTTTTGAGTATCTCCTAATTAAAATTTCTTTATATTCGAGTAATTATGTTTGTTATAGAAGTTGAAGGATGATAATTTATATATTTATCTTGGTTGATTATTTAATAATATGTTATTCATTGAAGTAGATTCGTTTTCATTTATCTTTTATTTATCTTTGATATTAAAAGACAATAGTTTAAAATCTCTTGTCTTTTGCTAAAAAAGATAATATTTTTTTATGCGTTGTGAAACTATTGTCTTTGCTAAAAAAGACAACGTTTTTTATGCGGTGTCTTTGAAAAAAACAACAACGCTTTTAAAACGTTGCAAAAACATTGTCTTTGTTACAAACGACAATATTTTTAAAACGTTGTCTTTAGTAGACTTTTAACAATAGTACTTTTAACAACGCTTTTTCAGCCACATAAATAATGCTTTTAAAGCGTTGTCTATTAGCTTTTTTCTTGTAATGATTTTTTGTGACTTAGAACCCTCAATTTTTACTCCACGGTCTAGTCCTAGCGATACTCTTACCATGCCTTCTCCTTATGAGACATCTTTTGGAGGTAGAGAAACTTCTTACTATATCTCTTCTTACAAATAATACAAAGCAAATATAAATGCACAAATGGAATCAAAAGATATCGAACTAATTAAATGTATACAAACGAAGTTGGCTTTGCCCGTTGATCGCGTTGATTTGCCTCTTGAGGTTTGTAAATATAACAATAACTCCTCAAAAACCTCTGAGACTCGACTTCAAAAATCTTCTTGAAATCCTTCACTTACAATTTTCACGTCGAGACTAATTTTTATCTATTAATCAACTGTTCATCACTATTAGTCGATTGTTTTATTGAACATTAATGTTGCAATTAAACAATTAAAAGACCTTATTCTTATTTTTGAAGAATATAAAGAGTTTGTATATGATAAAGCCACGATAGAAGCGAAGCAAATGATTGAAGAAATAGAGATTGAAGCTACATTCAAAGAAAATGTATTATTCAAAAAGAGAAATAATTTAATGAAAGTAATAGTAAAGATGTAATGCAATCAGTTGAAGAAGAAAGAAACAATACAGTTAACTATTTCTCTTCTTAATGGATCAAGTTACTTCTTCGATTTGAACAATTTTAGAAGTATAAAGAAACATTTGAGTTTTTGTTCAATTAAGAGAGATTGACATTTATAAATGATAATAGCCTAATGAAATAGATTTTGAAAAAAAAAACTTTGAGATATAATGACAAGTCATATATTGATGGAAATGATTTATATATGAGTTATCAATCTTGAAACAGCCTTCACCGGTGGAAGAAAAAAAAACATTAGATGTTTTAAATTATCTGAAAAATATAGATGAATATTATCCAAATATTCATGTTGCCTTGACTATATGGTACAATGGCATTAGCAAAAAGGAATTTTTCCTAGTTGAAGTTGATTAAAATATATTTTCGATTAATCATATTATAAGAAAGATTAAATGGATAGATGATATTATCTATTAAAAAGAAAATAGTTAAATATCTTAATTATATAAACTTAATTGATATTTTTACAACCAAAACAGCAAGATATTATTACTAATATTAATATTTTTTATTAATTATATTTTCTAATATTAAATGTTATTTAATTTCATATTTTACTTTACATATTATAGGCTCACTAAAAAATAATAGTAATATGCATGCATTGTCCTTTTTTAGCTAAAATGGAAGCAAGATTAGGGGGCGCTTATTTCAGGTAAGGAAATGGAAAAGGATATGAGAATGATTGTAAATATTAATGAAATGGGAATAATACCTATACCCCTCATATTACTCAGGAATGACCCATTCCTCTATTTAGAGTAATGAATCTGTGGGTTCCACCATCATTTCCCCAAACCAAGCACCAAGTTTCATTTTATTTCCATTCCAAACCCCCCGTACAAACAGTACTCCCTTACTGTATTAAATGATTATTGGTAACATTTATTTTTTTTTATATTTTGAAATATTCATGTTACGTTACTATATATTTTGTAGGTTCGCTAACAAGTTTTTATCACACGTTGAAAGGATGATCATATTTTAAAGTGTGGATGATTTTTATAGTTAAAATAGCAGTAAAGTATTGTAAAGGAGTCCTTTATTTTTGAAGCTAGCTCGACTCATGTCATTAAAATCTCATATAAGATACCGATGTGACTATTTGGTCTTTAATCTATTAATGATTTTTCTATGCTCCCATACATGCATTTGCTACTACAAGATATATATAGAAATATGGACTACAAATATTTATATGATTTTGTTGATACTTCTACCAACCATAGCAACGAATTATTCTTGTTGGAGTAAACATTTTTGAGGGTCAAAAGTTGATGATCAACGTGTTCTATTACCTAGAGTTTTGCTAAATAATGACAAAGCGAAGAATAAGTATGGGAGATGCATGCAAACAAGTCGACCATAACTAAAAGATCTTATAAATTTCCTTTAGACGAGAGTTAGCTCTACAAATAGTTCTCGTGTGATTTAAATTTAGGATATTGTTTGGCTAATATATAATCACAGTCGTTTACAAATTTCTCACTCAAAGGCTATAGATGTATCTAGACATGTCAAAATAACTACAAATATCCATTCTTAGGGGCTTAGAAATGCTCCAAATGATTCAAGATATATAGACTATTCAATAATTTTAGCAAAACTATTACACAACTATTTTGCAATTATACTATAAATCTAAATTATATCGATGCACTACTATATATGGGTTTAACTATTTCATCTACGGTTTTACTTTGTCATGACTAAAAAGAATGCCCATTTTATGAAATTAAATTTTACCAATTATATTAAGGTTTTTTTTGTCTTTATGATGCGGTGGTAAGGAGGGGTCCATCTTGAGAAAGGTCTTCGCCACAATGAAGGTCAAAGTTAAGACGGTCAACGCCCCTATCACAGGTCGGGCGAGTAAGTGGTTCGTCCGACCGAGATATGAAAGACCCGATCCGACATCATGATTAACTTGACCACTAGCTGAGCTAAGATGCTCAAGACAGGAAGAAACATAAGTGTCTACGGAAGCAGGCCGAGCGACTACCCCGCTCGGCTTTACATCAATACCCAGATCAGCGGAATAGAGTCATAGCCGAGCAGACTACACGCGGACAACACTACTATAGCCGAGCGACTATCCTGCTCGGTCAAGATACACGTGCAGCAACTAGACAATGGAAGTATGGACCGAGCGACTATCTCACTCGGCCAAAAAGAAGATTTATCAGCCAAACAACGGATACTCCAGCCGAGCGGCCATCCCGCTCGGCCCGGGAATGGACGACACATGGACAGGAAACTCCCAGCCGAGCAGCTATTCCGTTCGGACGAGGAACAGTCAGCAGGATATCCTTCAACACCCTTTTGGGAGTGAGTGCCGTCGAAGGGCGGCGTGGTCAGACAAAGAATCGTACGGCAGAAGCTTCTACTGTCACTTCAGAAATATGCTTAGCCTATTGAGCTACTCTGTCAGAGACACTTTACTGACATGTCTCTTCAAAGAAAGTTTGGGATTAAGTGCCCACTTTAAGAAGCATGCACACACGCTATAGGAGTGCTATATAAAGGGAGGTCTAGACATCGACGAAGGTATGTTTTTCTCACGATCTTTACAGTTGCGCTATAGTTTTCGTTGCTTCTTGCTTCGCCGAAGGTTGACTTGAGCGTCAGATGGCCATCGTCGGGATCCCTTCCTTGTCTCGGCACTGACGCTGCTTGTGTTGCAGGCAAGCGCGGAGTCCCTCGAAGGTCAGCAGGAACTTCATATCTCTAGCATCCACCTCCCCGACTTTCGGACATGATAACTTTCCATAAATTGGACTAGCCAAACAATTTTTTAGATTTTTATAAGAATAAATTGGGCAAAAATTGATTTTATTAAAATATTCTATTAATAAAAAATAAAAGGGTATCATTAATAAATAATTTTAAAAATTAGGATCGCCTTTTATTCTTTATCCTTACAATGTGAATGATTGGGTTAAATTCAGCTTATACTAAATTAAGTGTCAAATTGGGTAATTAAGAGTTATTAAGTAGTTCTGAATTCATAAGAGAGAAAGGTTCCTAAATGTGGCACGTGGCAAAAGGTAATTTATTTATCTTAATATTCCTATTAATCCGTCTCTACATTAATTTAAAAGAGATAAATTATAAATGACTTGAACACATTAGATTTGAACCCTAAAATTTTATTTTGTAATTTTATATCTCTCAATCACCACACCAGCGCGAGGAGTAGAGAGAGATTCCTTAAATGAACTGACGATGATAAATGATGATAACCCCTTTCTATATGATCTCCTGACCCAACCATCTACCCACTTCCTTTCTCACCTCTCGACCCATAGTTCCATATAAATACACCCTCCCTCCTAGAGAGAGAGAGAGAGAGAGCGAGCGAGCTGTGCTCAGGTTCATCGCGATCCGTTTCGTTGCTCTCCTGCTCGTGACGAAGGCAAGAAGCGATCGCTCTTCCTCTGCGATTCTTCACCGGTCACTTCAACGGAGACTTTCCCACATCTCCGTGGCCCCGGTAGCCACTTCGCCTTCTTTCTCCGCGCCGTAGAAGCTCCTCGTCCGTTGCTTACACAAACCCTCGCCCCCTCTTCTCCGGTGGGCTTTCGCTTCCGAGGCTCGGATCGGCGCCGCTGTGTCTCTTCCCCCAGCTGTGTCCGGGTTTGGGTGGCGAACTCCTCGGCCGAACTGTCCATGGAGAGATTCTGGCTGAATCTAAACCCTTTTCGGTTCAGGCTGCTGCGTCGGGATCGATTCCCCTGATAAAGGTGATGCCTGTGAGGTTTTATTGTTTGCTTGGCTCCCTTTTTGTTGGATTTAGGTGCTCTCTTATTTGGGAAAGGGCTTCCGAACCTTACTACCCGTGCTCACTCCCATCCCACCCCTGCGAAGATATCGTTGCCTCAAGCTTTTAGTGCTTATGTGAGCTTTGTGGTTTTGGAGCCCGATCCTACTTCGACTGGGATTATGTTTCTGGGAAGTTGAGATTTCCTAAAACTCTTTTGTCATCGAGTTGTGTAATGGCAAAGATTAGTGTACTTCCTGTGCTTAGGTTTTCTTTTTAGTTTGGAGTGCTACTTTGATTCGGAGCCATGACCATGTCGGAAAGTGGCCCTGATTTTGTAAAATGGAGCGAGAAGTTCATCTCTCAGGAGCGAGGGCATCGTGTTGTTCATTACTACCTTGAGGATTCTTCGGGGGACTCCTACCTTGCAGTCGTTGGCACTGAACGCAGTCTGAGGCACATGCTTTATGTTATCGCAGACGAATTTTGTCAGATGTATGAGGCTGATAAGTTGCAGTTATCTTCCCTCAAATGGAGATCGAGAAGAGAGGTCGTAGATTGGCTTGCTTCATTCCTTCCAGCAGAAGTCTGCTGCCCTCATAATTCAAGTATTAATCTCACTTTGTACTTAATAACTGTTTGTCTTACGCCGATGTGTGTACTGATTTTCCCCCCAAGCTTAGATGCCTTTCTGCATGACTTTTCTCATTGATTCTGTATTTCTAGATGTACCTAGTTTGCATCAGTGCCATGCACGAGTGTATGTGATTGAAACCTTGTATTGGATCCGGATTTTTTTTATCCTTGTATCTAATTGAGCCAAATTTTCTCATGCCGTAGCTATAAATATAAGTCATCAGTCTAAATATTTATGTTAGACTCAAGGCATGCTTGCAATTAATTATAATTAAAATGGATTAGTAATGTTTATGATGTGTGTGATGTTGTCATTGAAGAACTTAAGGGTTCATTTTAAGCTTATTTTCTTATGTTGCAAATAACCTGTGAACTCATAATCATCTTTTGATTTGAGAATCCTCTCTTACATTTCTTTCTTCCACTAGAATTGGTATATCTTCTCAATATAATTATCTGCTTTGGTTCTGATTCTGCTGAAGGGCGTGTGCCCTGGAGTTGTGAGATACACAGATGACAGTTTAGGAATTTTACTATTTTTGAAATACTAGAAATGAACCGCTGCATAGTTACTTCTATACATCCGATTAGCTTTAACAATTGCAAACAACAATTTATGTGAACTTGTTTCTTTAGGAGCTTTGTTATTTTGGATCCTCGTAGATGTCTAAAATAAATGCTTCTGTGATCTGTTCTTTAAACTTAACTTTACACACTGTAATGGAAATCGCTGAATATCTGATTTTTCTTTATTCGCAAGATTTTCTATTCCGTGGTTTTGCTTAGTTTATATTCTCAAAGGTTTCAGCAATATCATTGCGATTTATGCTGTCAAGGACTTATCCAATAAACACCTTATGTCACAGAGTTGCCAAAATTTCCATTGAAGCATGTTTTCAGATCAGGAATGGAAGTTAATAGATGCAATGATACTGGGCGCCACTTACTTAATATGGTGATAATTCTTCTTAGTCTTTTTCTCACATCTACATGTTGTTTGATTTTTTGTAGAATATTCTTAATGTTCTCTCAGGGAAAAAACAATCAATCTGAAATTTCCTGGTCTGGTGCTTCTTGGACTTGTGGAAAGCAGCTCCAGCATTACCGAGCTTTTTCTCGCAATGGAACTACAATAGTAGTAAGTTTGAACATCTCTTGTTTTTCTGATACAGTGTCATGATTTGGTGCTCAGTGATTAACCATCTCTTTTGTAGGCCCATTCTTTTGTCCTTGTAATGTCTGAGGAGGAGACTAGATATCTTGCTTATTTAGAAGATATGTATGAGGATAAAAAAGGGGAGAAGAAGGTTAAAGTACGATGGTTTCATCAAAATCAGGAATTTGCTTGCACGATACCAGCACCTGCCCCTCATCCCTGTGAAGTCTTCATAACACCTTTTTCTCAGGTCATCAGTGCCGAATGTGTGGATGGCATAGCTACTGTATTGACTCCTGGGCACTATGAAAAATGCATGGAGTCAATTTCTTCGTCAGCAGGACTTCGACTCTGTTTTCGCCAGTACAACAAAAATAAATTCAAGCCTTTTGATTTAAGAACTTTGCGTGGTTATTTTAATCAAGATGTTCTTTCATGCTTTGGTATTTGTAATGAGACTGGAAAAGGTGATGAAGAAATAGGCTATGGTTCATTGAAGGAGCAATTTGGTCCCAGGAGAACTAGATTTGTTAAGGTGCGGAACAAGCTTTTTGAAGAACATTTAAGTACTAAACTATCAGGACTTTCAGGTCATGCAGCAACCTGCAGATCTACTTATCAGGATGCAGGGTATGATTTGCCTCAAAGGCCTTTCCCAATGAATTTTGTTGGGTCTCCTGATTGGGTTGCCCCTCCTTTTAAGGTGGGAGAGAAGATAGAGCTTCTTTGCCAAGATAGTGGTATCAGGGGTTGCTGGTTCAGGTGTACTGTTTTGGAATTATCACATAAGAAATTAAAAGTCCGATATGAAGATGTACTAAATGTTGATGGATATGGAAATTTGGAGGTAGGAGTTGTTTTTCTTTTAAAGTTTTGAAGTGAATCATGGACTATTTGCTAGCATGAAAAGAAATGATCTTTCTAGAGATGTTGCTTCGTGGATGTAATTAAAACATTCTTCTTTAGGTATCTTCAGTTGCATTTAGTTCATCCATACAATTATGATGTCTAATACCACCACTAGAACGTAACTGGTAGTGTATTTAGCTTTATGTATTTAATCAACCTTGTTCAAGTTTTCTTTTGTACTAAAATTGCCTCCAAGGCTCCAAGAAAAAAAATCATATAATTATTTTATTTGGATGAATATTTTTTATGAAAAATGATTTTTTTTTTAATGTTGATTCCCTGATTTTCTGCATCTACTATTCAGTAAAGGAGATTTGTTTTCACAAACTGTGTTGCTGATGTATGCTTATTATTATGGTATAGGAATGGGTACCTGCCTTCAGAACCGCAGCTCCTGATAGATTGGGCATGAGATATTCGGGTCGTCTCACTGTTCGACCATGCCCTAATTCTATTGATTTGCTGGATAATGTTGCTCTCCAGAAAGGAATGGCTGTTGATGTAAGCTGGAGTGATGGTTGGTGGGAGGCAGTAGTTATTGAGCTGGGCGACAGCATTGATGATGATGTGCAACTATATTTGCCAGGTACATTCCTAAATTGCTTGAAGTTACTTATTTTTTGTTGTCTAAGGTTTTATTCAAGTGAGTATTGGCCATCAATACCATACCTATTTTATTGTCTAAGGTTCCCTAACAAGAGAATTATCTGTTTTGCACCAACTTTATCGTAGGTATTCTTCAGTCTGTTGACATTTAGTCTAAAGTGTCGATAGACTAAAGATGCTCTTCTATTTTGCCCAGACGAAGCTATTTAGAGGGATGATAACTCTATAATCACGAGGAAATAACTTATAAATAATTGTAATTTGTATTTAATCTAGTACTATTAGTCAATATGGGTAGTTTGCTACAGAGAAGTCATGGTAGCTTTAAATATCGTAAACACTTTGATTAAAAGAGTTGAGAATGTAGAATCACCTTATGGTGTATCATTAACTTTACCTGCCTGTATCTAGTCGGGGGCCGGGGATACTGGGACGTTTGGGGTGAGTGTTATCACCTTTTACCATAGATTAACTACACGATTGAAAAATGCTCTCCAAGCTTGTAATGGACATGCTCCTGGTATTCATCTCAAATACATTGGAGCTGCCATTATACCTGGAATTTATGTCTTTTTATCCTTCTACCCTTCAAAATGTTCACTCAAACTAGTTATGGAACTTGGATCAAATTAAACAACTGGATATTATTTGTCGGAAATATGGACACTTTATTGTCTTGATGCAAGGAATTCTCAGGCCCACTTGTAGTGACATGGAGGTAGGCAGTACGCAACTAAGACCACCCCCCTTGATTTTGCCCTTAATTTTTGGTGTTCATGCTTACAATTACATCCAGTTTTATGTTCCTACTGGATTCACAATGCTTAATAGAGAATTCCAAACCTGCTACCTGAAATGATACTGCAATAGCGTTATAATTTCTGTTATTTTGACTGTTGGGTATAGGAGCATCTCTGCTGCCTAATTTGGGACCAGTAGCACTCAATGTTTCCTAGTTTTTTCTTGGAAATATTTTTATACTAGCACGATTGAGATTATGTTGAAATACAACAATGATGTTAAGACTTCTTATGAGTGGCATGGGTGGACCTATACCAGATGAATTGGGCTGATCGGGCCATGCAGGACAGTCAGTTCAGGTGGATCAAGTGTGCCAGGTGGACTGTATGAGCCCAGGGAGCAGGGCTGGCTGGTTAGATTGAGCTGGCTCATTGGGATGGATTGATTGGCCAAGGCAATTGAATTGGCCGGTTGGTTATGGTTTTGGTAGTTTGTCGTGCCGATTAGATTATTAGATGGGATATTTTTCATTGTAAAAACTATTCGTTATCTATTATGTAAAACATTCTTGCAAACTAAACGTAGGAATTCAAATAAAACACCTAATTCCATCCCAATAACCTAATTCTTTTTCATTCCTTGTCAATTTCATTATTATGAATTAGTTATTCCATCCTATGAACAAAACTGGCCCATTAGCCTTTGCAACTATTGGCATCAGTTTCCTTCTGTTGTATTTAGTAAACAATCAGATTTTCCTAGTAACCCTCCTGATCTTGCAGGTGAAGACATATTCTTAATATGTGAACTAAAAAGACTTAGAATATCTAAAGATTGGATGGGGAACAGATGGATTGATATCACCTCCAAGCCCGATGTCTTGTCCACAATATCTTCAGTTAGCCAAAGGACAAACCCTATTTCATGTCCTCTCATCATCAAGAGGGCGGAATCTCGTGGCTCTGCAATGTCTGATCAAGAATTTATCACTAGTCAGGCAAATTCAGTTGAACAGGATAAACAAGTTGAAGCCGGCCTGGTCGCTAATACTTCTATGCCAATAAGACAATGAAGCAAGTCATGCCAAGGAAATGGTTGAAAGGTGAATTGTAAAGGCAAAGGAAGCGGTGTTGGACCAGTATTAGTGCTTGGTGTATGTGGTTTTGGCTGTGTATATAGTCGAGGATTAGTGCTTTAGTAGTACATAAGCACTTGATTCGCTGAGCTAGCTTTGACCTACTGAAGTAGTTGGCATGTAATCCCCAGCATTTAGGTTAAACCATAATATCTGGAAGGCATGATAGTAATGCTTGTTTTGTCACGACCCTTCATGGTGCCCCAATATTACTGGTACCATGCATCATATGGAATGGACGTCATTAGCATGTTTCTCTACGTTAAATTCTAGTAGTTGTATCAGTTTTGACTGCTTTTCCTTTCTGTAGTGAATTTGCAGTTACTCGATAGGCAGAAGATAAGTTCATTTGTACGTTTTCTACAAGTTGCTTTTCAGATTCTGAAAAAAGCTTGTTTGTCCTAAGGTTAAAGTTGACTATCGTCACTATCTTCCAATCATGAATGTCGCAATGCACTCTCTGCGTCTTAGTGCAAAATTGTGACAATGCACTTTCTTTTTGAAAAGAACGAAAATTGTCAACGAGAGTTCATTCCAAGCTACCCATTTTTTTTAAAAAAAAATGCCTCAATTTTTAAATTATGTAGATTAAACTATTTTTATAGTATAATTCTTAATGTCTTTCTTAAATCTACCATAACATTTTTATTTTGTACAAATCTGATTTATTTTACTCTTAAACAAACCTTATAAATCATCACTTAGCATCAACATTGGTGTTATAATATCTTAAGGTGTTACAATTAGCATCAACATTGGTGTTATAATATCTTAAGGTGTTACAAATTAATATTGATGAGTGTTATAATATCTACCCATTAAAAACATTTAATTCTTTAAATAAGGTTAATATAAAAATTTTTAAAAAATAAAAAATACAAATTTTGGATATAAAAATAAAATGAATAAATAGATAATAGGATCCTCAAATAATCAATATTAATGTTAAAATGAATATGAGTGCATTAATAAAAGAGATATTTTAATATAATAGATATATGACATGTTATTTAGAAAGATGGTATATATCAATGTTCAAACTAATGTGGATGTCTTCTTTGTATTTAAAATTTATTTTCTTAATTTTTAAGTAGCAAAAGATGATTCTATTCACTCAGTCTCCTAGGGGTAGGGATCCTTTGGTCATGAATCTCTAGACCAATTTTGATCCTTTGCTCATTCATTGATTGAATAAGTTGAATCTCATCTGTTTAAAAGGTAAAATCCTATTCATTCATCAATAAATGAATAGAACCTCTTTTGATATAAAATTCTCTGATCCTGGACCTCGCATCCTAGTTAATCCATTCCAAAACTAACACTGACAAATTAAATCACGGTAAAATTCACACGTGAGAATTATAATACTTTATATTAATTATAACACCATTTAAATATTATAGCACTTACATATTAATAAGATATTCTTTTATTCATAAATATCCAATCCTTTTACCATCCTCGCGCTGCAGGGCGGTGCGCTACAATCAACATGCGATTGGGGCGCAAAAACCTGCGTCGCGTTTCGACCAAACCCGGAAGAAAATTAGCGCTCGACCTCGGTCAACGACCGCGCGTGGCCGAACAAACGAATAGCTTCCATGCGCAAGAAGAGATAAGGCGAACCGCGAACGGATGTTGTTGCCCTGCTCCCCCCGCTGCTGCCTTCCTAATCCTATCCAGCCCATGGCGACTGCTAGGCTGCTTCTCCCGCTCGCTTTCACCTCCTTGCCTCGTCACCTGACTCCTACCCTCCGGCGGCCCGTCGTCTGCAAGGCCAAGGACGCCGGCAGCGGCAGCGGCAGCGGCAGCGGCGGGGGCATCGAGATAGCGGCGGGGATTGGGGGCCTTCTTTCCTGCCCGGTGATTGGAATTTCCCTCTACGCGCTTAAGACGACCGGGTGCGGGCTTCCGCCGGGACCCGGCGGCTCGTTTGGGGCGGCGGAGGGAGTGAGCTACCTGGTGGTGGCCGGAATCGTCGGGTGGTCCCTCTACACCAAGGCGAAGACCGGATCGGGGCTGCCGGCGGGGCCCTACGGCCTGCTCGGGGCGGCGGAAGGGCTCTCTTACCTCGCCTTGCTCGCCGTCGTGGTCGTCTTTGGCTTGCAGTTCTTGGAACGGGGGTACATTCCCGGGCCCCTTCCAGGCGAACAGTGCTTCGGCTGAACTAAACCATTCTCCCTCATCTCTTTTTCTGTACTTTGGTCGATTGATGCTTCGATATGTTTATATTTGATCATCATTTTGTAAACAATGGATCGTCTTGTACTAGATTGCTTATAATGTTTTCAGAAGGCTATTTGTTTAATTTGCACTAGATAGATTATTCATGAAGAACATAATTATACAGTTTGATATCGGTTTCATTTTTGACTTTCAGCATTTCTTCTTTTGATTCTTAACTCTCTCTCTTTTTTTTTATCTACTTTTGACAATTTAACAAATACCTAAATTCACACCTCAAAAAACTCACTGAACCAAAACGAAAGCACAGAAAAAAGCTAGAGCTAAAAGAATTGGATTCCATGATTCCAATTAAGGATTTGGTTGTGTGCTCTCAGAAATTTGTAGAATCATAATAATGTGTAGAATTTGTTGATGCGGGATATTAATTTGTTGATGCGGGAAGTATCCGACGATCGAACTTATGTTTTGATTATGTCAAAGGGTTCAAAATTAAGGTGTTTTGGTTTCTAATATGTTGAATAAGTGTGTAGGAAAGTCCTAAGTGGTACTTAGGCAAAAGTCCTAGCTGCGGTTATGCAGGTGGAAAATCCTAGGGGTGGTAACCCTAGGTCATAGGGGGTGGTAACCCTATACGGAAAATCTTGGCGGGCCGTGAGCTTCAAGCAAAAGTCCTAGGGGGGTAACCCTAGGTGGAAAGTCCTAGCGTCGCGAACCAGGTGGAAGACTGAACCAGCCGGGAAGCGGAAGTCCAACAGAAAGTTCGGAAGCTTCGAACGCTGAGCAAAAGTCCAGTCGATCTGGAGGATCGCATTGCAACAGGTAAATCTCCTGAGTGGAGTAGGTGAGGACGCGTTCCCCGTAGAGGGAACAGTAGGCGTCGGGTCGACCTAGGATTTCCGGTTAGAAATCCGAAGTCAGACCCGGACAGTTCGGAGACTGTCAAAATATTCTATTATCATATCTATATTGTTGTTTTGTGCTAATTTGGTTTTGCAGGGTATGTGTTTGGGACTAACACTTTTTGCAGGACTAAAGGAGCACAATTTAACCTCGGATGCAAAGCTGAGCTGGCTGCAAAGCAAGCTTGGAGGTGCCTTGAAGGAAGCTCAAGGTGCCTTGGACTGGTGGATGAAGGCGCCTTGGAGAGCACAGAAGGTGCCTTGAAGGGATAAGTCACGACCAGTTCAAGCTTGATCCACGCGGGCGACTCGGTCATCCTGGAGGCGCCTTGGATGGATTTCAAGGCGCCTTGAGCACTGTATAAAAGCAGCACTCGACCAGCAACTCGACAGAACTTCCCCTAAGCAACCTTTCTTTAACGTGCTATCAACGAGACGACCCAGAAGTGCTGCGAATACTTCCCAATGACCCGAAGCTTCAAATATGATATTTACGAAATGTCGTTGGTATTTTTAATTACTGTTTTAAATTGTATTTAGCTTGTAATAATTTCGTGCTTATAGTTGTTGCCCACGGAAAGCGATCAAGGATCGCGGGCCTTCGAGTAGGAGTCGCTACATGCTCCGAACGAAGTAAATCCCTTGTATTTGTGTGTTTATTGTTATTCTGCTGCGTTTATTTACTCGACTGCTTTTACAATTCCGAAACGAATGAAATAGTCACGAGCGCTATTCACCACCCCCACCCCCCTCTAGCGCTTTCGATCCAACATAATCAATTTGAAGTTAGGATCAAATCGATCGAATAGTATATTCTATCAAAAATCCTAGATGATTAATGATTAATAATTATTTTTTTAAAAAAATATTTATATATAAGTAGATTAATAATTTGATGTTATTACCTATATATATTTAAATTAACTAGTAATTTAACTATTATTCTAACACAATAACCCTCAATAATATTTATATTTTTCATATTATAAAATAAAAAATATAAAATTTCTATTAATACAATAACAATAATAATCACATTCAGTTTACAAGATAACCCAGTTTACAAGATAACCCAACTGAAAGGCCAACAAATTAATTAATAACTATTAAATCTTTTGATTTGAACACAAATAGTACAAATAATTTTTTAAAACTTGTTGATTCCTTTCAATAATAGGCAATATACATCCAAATACAACTTATTTTGAAGAAAAAAATGATAAAATATTATTGATAAATTACTAACTAAATATATATTTAAATAATCTCAAAATATTAACCACAAAAAATGAAAAAAGAAAATAAAAAGATTAAATTGAGTATGAAACTGGACGGTTAAAGATAAATCTTATAATTAATTATAAATCTCTAAACTAATTTTAATTTGATAGATTAAATCTCATGGTTCAACATAAATAAGTTATGATGCTACTCTGATCCTAACTCAAAAATCACTTTTGCACGATACAAAATCAATTTGTACTTTTGGATCGTGCAATCCTACAAAACAAGCTCACAATTTTACAAACTATGCTCTAGGGAGTATTGTCCCTACGATGCTAAATTTAAATTTATTTTACCATTTAATAACTTATAATTTGCTACTTAATGATTTTCAAGAGACTTTTCAAATACTTAAATACGGTTTAATAGATGAAAATAAAAGGATTTATAATCCCGATTCATTCAGGACCATCATTTTGAATCCAATAATAAAATCTCAATTCTTTTAATCTGAACACTAGTTGATCAGAACTCTTAATAACGCGTTAATACTTTAAGAGTCCACGGATAAAGCTTCACGAATGAGGTTGTGAGTGAGACCCTTTGCAAGTCCCATGACACTGTCCGTGGCTCCTATCTGCAACCAAAACCGCCATGCATGAGCACGAGTAAATAATGTTGCCGAAGTTTAAAATTGATGAGATTGAGTGACTTCCATTGTTACTAACCACTGATTCAACAAATGGCAAGATATATGGGTGTTCCAGCAGCAGGCCACCAGCAACGTTGAATACGACACCCTCATCGATCTGCACCAAGAAGAAGATACAATGCACACACAAAAAAAAATCTAGGCGTAAATAGTGCAGGAAAATACATAAAACAAATTATGTTACAGGAGTTGGAGGGGAAAAAGAAATACCAAGTTCTCAATGATCTCGTCTGGTATATCATGAAAATATACCTAGATGTGTTTAAAGAGGTTGTTAGACAGCTATTTTTTAAATGTTAACAACATCGACATGAAAAAATGGTGCCCTTCTGCCATGCATATTTCTGCTTTTAAAACACAGCCATGTAAATAAGTTTGCACGAACCTCAGCCTTATCTAAACCTCCAAATCTCCTGCCAGTCTTTAGATTGGTAACAAGAACTGAACCAACTGTTGATACGTGGCCTCCAGAATAGCCTGTGAAAGAAAAAGCATGACTCTACTTGCCTTGGAGAAAAGAAAGATATATTTTTGATAAATTTTGAACAAGAAAGTTGAGTGGAAGTCATGTAGATTTAACCTTTGAGGAACTGCCGAGCTTCTTCCTTGCTGCTAGGCTTTTCTCTAATTATCCCTTTATGGACCACCACCTCCAAATCAATACCAACATAGCACTCAAAACAATTCAATTTATTATGCATGAAGCTCAACGGGGGAAACCTTGTTACCATTTAAGCGAAAAGATAGCTGAACTACATGCAACGATAGAGATCTTGTGTTTGCTTAATCTAGGTCTATGGAACAATGAATATCAAACAAGATAACTCTTTGGTCTAACATTCTTATGGTGAGTGTCTGATGAAAACATAACAATATTCAGTCACCACTCACTACTTAAAAATGTGCATTTTTAATTATCAAAATTTAATAATATATTGTTAAAAGTTTTTGGTGATAAAAATTGTATAACTAACTAGATTCATCAGCCTAACTCCCATAGTAAAAAGTAGTAATCATAGCATTAAATTGACCCCTCATAAAATGCCCCATTATTGACAATTTTTTCACAATTAATTGACAATTACATTTTATAATATTGCCACAGAGTGATATAATAATGATAATTTTTTTTATCATATATAATTATTATCCGTAACTTTGTACCATAAATACTTTTAGTGCCAACTATTTTGCATTGGTTGTGGATAAAGCATAAGCATTAGTTATTGGGTTTCTATAGGCCATAACAATTATGATGTGTTCCTATACAGCATTTCATCTTAAAGGACATGGTTTCGAGCGTTGCACCAAGCTGCCAAGTAATAAATATCTTTTTCGTGTCCTATAAATAAGACATGTACTATATCAAGGACGTGACAGTATGAAACAAGATCCATGTTAGTGCAAGCACACTAGCATGGCTTTCTTTCTTGCAGATATAGTAGGACAAGATCTTGGATGTACAATTAGGTAGCCATAGTTCACCAAGAAAAAGAAATAACTAGCACAATAATCAAGCTTTTATTCTCACTAAGTGGGCTCGACTATATGGATCCTCTTATGTCAAGCCCCTACTATAAAAGAAATGAAAAGAAATAACTAGCACAAAATAGAAAAAGACTTGATAAAAGCCAAGCTTATCAAAACATCATCATAGACATAGATAGACAAGGGTTTTTGAGTAATCTCTCTCTCTCTCTCTCACACACACACACACACACAATATCAAAATAAAAAAAATTAGCATCCGCAATGGAAAACACATCTAATCTCTAACTGGCCTGTAACAATTTGTCCAATAGGAAGCCAAATGGACTGAGTTCAGGACAAATTTTAGTTGAAGCAGTCAACCATTGGTCCAGTCCAATTCTTAAAAAAACAACCTAAAGATGAATTATAGCACAGTTCAAAGTAGCAACTCACATAGAAGATAATTTTATTGGAGCACGAGTACATAATAAGATAAACAGAAGCTGAGATGAACATAATTAGTAGCAGGGTTACTTTTTTCCCCTTTGCATTGCTAATCTATAATTATAGCATGCCAGCATGAAAAATAAGAAAACAACGGTCCAAATATTTTAGCATAAAACATATGGAGGAATCATAAGTATATGAAATGCACCGTAAGCAAAGTTAAGACATACTATATCAGAAGTAATCAAGAGGGTTGGTTCCTCAATCTTCTCTATAAGACCTTCAACATTCATCCTTGATATGATAGCATCTGCCTGACACAATATCATACATCAGTACAAGTAAAAAAAAAGGAAGATGAGACTGTAAGGAATAGCATAAATTTTTCCTAATATGATAGGATGTACAGTTGTTTAATAGAACAAAGATTATCAAAGCCATTGACTTAGGGCAGAAATCCAAAGTAAATTTCCTCTGATTCATTGGAAGAAGCCTACCACAAAACCATAGAAGTTGCAGATTACCAAAGCCTCTATGTTTCAGCATACACCTCCCACTAGAACCACACTATCCTAAAGGGCATTTCAACTAGAAAAAATTGTTAACTCAATCTTTCCCAGAACTGCCATCTAACAGAGAGGTCAACTCAAAAACCTAGAGAAGGTTACCCTGACTCAAACCCAAACCAAATTTGCAATGTTATGGGCTATCATGATAGGGATCATGTAGCATAAATGCATGCCCAAAGTACAGTCCATAGAACTTGTGCACGACTCTAAACATGAAGACACATACTCCCCAACCATGGGAAGTGATGACAATATTGGAACCACAGACAAACTCCTACAAGCTAAAAGAAGTGAGGGAAAAGCAATAGGTTTCATATAGTGCACCTCATCTTGTACACACCCACAAGAGATGGCACGTGTAATCATACTTTGACAAAGTGTGGAGATAGAACATATAAGATTGTTATAGATACTTAGAGTTGCATGAGTGTAATTTCCACACAAGCCCTTTCTATAATCCAACTCACAATAATCTACTTTCCTTCTTCTACCTTTCTTTCCTCTTCAACTTGCATTTCCTTCAAAAATTTTACTTCATTTTTGCTACTCAAAGTTAAAAGGGTCTTATGGACATAATAGCACTATCAAAAGGGTGACATAGACAATATCCTTGGGGCATAAGAGAATTAGATTCAACTGACACAGAGGTTATAATTTTGAATTAGGACGAGCTATGGCTTGCCTCCGCTTTATTTTATATTTTTCCTTAATTTTATTTTGCATAATTAGCAAAAACAAAATTTGTATCAGATATCTTGTAGAATTGATATTTAGTTCTAAAATCATAATCAAGCCTTCTATAAGAACTTAGGTTACTTAAAGAAGCGCAAAGAAACACATTGGAACCTAATTTGAAGAATCTTAAGATGGTATAATGTGTCATCATCACTTAATCCCACATTATGAGTTATAAGCTAGGCTAATTAGCTTATATGAATTAACTACTATTAAATAGCTTTAAAATTTTTGGTCATTGATTGAACCTGACAAATTAATAGATTAATTTTCTTATCCATGTGGATGATGAAAAATGAGAGCATATATCCTTGGCATGACGGGTTGTTGGAATGAGTTGCTTGTGTATAGAAAATTCACTGTTGGGCCTCACATGTCACCAATTAAGGATACTCTAGGTTATCAAATTGGTCTTTAAGTCTTGACATGAAGGTCAAGCTTTAAATGAGGCAGTTTGTACTACCCTAGTTTAGTCACATATGATGAGTTTTGGGCTAATGACGAGGGATAAGTTTAGATGAGTAAGTTACTATTAACATAGGCTTAACATTTTGTATGAGTAAGTTACTATTAACATAGGCTTAACATTTTGGATTAGTGGTTGGACTTGGCAAGTTATTACATCAACCTTTTCTGTATCAGAAGCACATCAAGACTATTATGGAGTTAAATATGTACATAAAAAATAGGACCAACCATGCTACAGAGGCAAAATAACAGTTTTTGAACACAAAATGGGTACCACACAAATAAATCAAACACGTATAAACACAAGAGGACCCTAATCTTAATGTGCTAGTGAAAGTCAGGTTAAAAATCAATCTCCAAATTATTTTTACTGTACTTTCACCTTGTTTTACATTGTTATGCAATAAAAAAAATACTTGGACTAAGTTATCAAGCATAAATGCAAGTGAAGCCACGGAATTTCCCATATTTAGGCTATATACCTTAGCTTCAGCAAGAACCATGACCAATTCATCTGGATTTTCCCTACGAATACTCTTCTCGTCAATGTCTGCAGTCTAGAAATAAACCAAGTTAATATCTCTATCCCTTGAAAAGAGGAATGCAGATCATTGTTAACAAACCATGACATCGAATAGAAACCCCATCTCTTTTAAGATGTGACGACGAGCCACCGACATTGATCCCAATATCAACTGCCACAAGCCAATAACAAATTAACGAAGTGACAAAAATGGGTCAAAAAGAAAGAAAAAAACGGCACCTTTTATCCTATCGTAGTAGAAGAGATTAGAAATCCCACAATAAAAGAAGGAATCGCAAGTTTTGATGTGATTAGAACTAGGGTGACACGATAAAATAGTAAATTCATACAGACAAGGAATTAGATTGGAGCATACCTTAAACGGAGGAAGAGTAGGAGGATTCGCAGTCATCTTTGTAGATCCCAGTAGCGAGAGAAGGGAAGGGATGAGGAGAGATGCGACTGGGGAGAGCAGACAGCAGCTAGCCGTGGAGGTTCCAGCGTCAGGCAGTAGGGTCTGCCGGTTGGGATAGAATCCGATAGAGGTGATCGGTTTCCAATGTCGGCGACGCCGAATATTTCCTTCTTCATTGAATCCAGACCGTCGATCCTGCCGAAAACATCTACTCGGATTCATCCTATCACGTTGTGTTAAAATTGCGGAATTTAAAAAAAAAAAAAAACACATCTACTTTTCATATTTGTCAAACGACCCACTTATTTCTTATTTTACCCTTCCAATTAACTATTATAATGCTGCATTTAAAAAATCAACACTATTATAGTGTTATATTTTGAAAATTAATACTATAATAGCATTATTTTTTGAAATCTAGCACAGGTGGTGTGATTTGGACGGAAGAGGTAAAACGGAAAATAAATATATTTTTGAAAAATATAAAATTTTGGTGTATTTTTTGGAAATTTCGTAACTTCAATTGCACGTTTTGGTCCATTTAGGAGTGTAATCGAATCGAATTGAATTTTTGAATATTTGAGTTTAGTTTATTTATAATTAAGCCGAACTCGAATTTTATTTAACGAATATATTCATGACTTATGAGCTTATTTGAACTTTTATCCCGCCTAAACGAGTTTAATAAATATAAATTATAAATTTAAATACTCATTAAAAATTAAATTATATATTTAGAGAAAATTATAATATTCTTTTTCAAATGTATAATTTTATTCTAATAAATAAATTTAATATATTTATTTATATTTTTCATAAGTAGAATGTAAAATCTATAAATTAAATATGAAAACTATTATTTTTTCATTTAAAGTTGATTCATGAACCTACTAATGAACATGTTCACAAGAAAATGAGTCGAGTATTGTTAAACTTGAATTTGATTTGTTTATCTCAACGTCACATTAAACAAGTTCAAACAAGTTTTTATCAAATCGAATTTTGAATAGCTCATGAGTGAGTTCATTTACACCCCGAGATTAATTATTGATTTTTTTACGACATTTCACTGAACCACATGAGAAATTTCAGTGTTATTTATTTCACGTATCTAACTTTCATAATTCTAAAATCATGCAACATATTCCTATAATACTCCTTTCACTATCGTCAAAAGTTTGTCTCTTTTCTAAATTTTTATTATATCCATTCCAAAAATTATCGCTCTTAATACATCTGAGACTAATGAATTTAGATAATTTTTGAATTACTTTAAATCAAAATCAACATATTCGAAAGCCTTTTTAATATATATATGCCCATATATCTTAATTCGATGGTCTAAATTGAAAGTAGTAATCACAAACTCATTATAAGACCTAGAACAATAATATTTACTAATCAACATCATCAATGGATTGTCAAGACTCTCATGGTTTAAAAAATATTAAACTTTAAAACTTTCAAATGATATAGATTCATCAATTAATTTCATTTAAAATTAACTGATGTGTTAGGACCAAAAGTAGCTAGAGGGGGGGTGAATAGCTTCGCGTGTGCTCGTCGTGCTTCGTTGCTTGTTTCTTCAAAGTGATGCGCAGCGGAATACAAAGAAACAAACTACAACAATGCTAACAATAGGATTTTACTTGGTATCCACCTCACAAGAGGTGACTAGTCCAAGGATCCACGCACACACACACACCTCCACTAATAAACACTCCTTTTCGGTAACTACCGAAGGCGGAGAAGCCCTACGAGACTCTCAATACAAGTAGAAGAAAGGGTAGTAAAGAATAAGCAAAAGCTTACAAGAGATGCAGTAAAAACCCTAGCTTCTTCTTCTTCTCGTTGCAACTCGCCTCTTGACTTGGATGAACCTCCAAGAACCTTCAAGAACTGGCGGTGAGGAGCTTAGAGAGTGCAGGGGAGGAGCTGTGATGAATCTGGAATGAATCGGTGAAGTTTTGCTGAAGGAATCGCACGCCAACAGCTATAAACGACGCCAACGGTCGAATCCCAATCGATTGGATTACTCCCAATCGATCGGGGAGGCTTTGGATCGATCCACGGATCGATCCAGAGCGCCTCTGTGCTCTGGAAACATGCCTGGATCGATCCACGGATCGATCCAGCGCTTATCGCGCGAAGCAGCAGCGTCCCAATCGATCCACTGATCGATTGGGACCTCTGGATCGATCCACGGATCGATCCAGAGGGGTTCTGTTTGCGGGGACTCACCGGATCGATCGGCGGATCGATTCAAATCTTCTGGATCGATCCACTGATCGATCCAGATCTGCTGGATCGATCCACGGATCAATCCAAAGCTGCTGGATCAATCCACGGATCAATCCAAAACTTTGGTTTTTGCCCAAAACCAAGTCCAAAGCCCCCTAAACCAACATCTAGTCAACCATGACTTGTTGGTACATAAGACCTAGCATCCGGTCACCCTTGACCAGCTAGGACTCTCTCACCAAGTGTCTGGTCAATCCCTTTGACCCACTTGGACTTTTCTCTTCTTGCCAAGTATCCGGTCAGTCCCTCTGACCTATTTGGACTTTTCTTTCTCGTGCCAAGTATCCGGTCAATCCCTTTGACCTACTTGGACTCTCACCAGATGTCTGGTCAACCTTGACCCATCTGGATTTCTCTTGCCTGGCTTCACTCACCAGGACTTTCCCAATTGCCTAGCTTCACTCACTAGGTCTTTCACCTGGCTTCACTCACCAGGACTTTCCCAATTGCCTAGCTTCACTCACTAGGTCTTTCACCTGGCTTCACTCACCAGGACTTTCCCAATTGCCTAGCTTCACTCACTAGGACTTCCCAATTGCCTAGCTTCACTCACTAGGTCTTTCACCTGGCTTCACTCACCAGGATTTTCCTCCTGCCTAGCTTCACTCACTAGGACTTCCCAGTCAAGTATCCGGTCATCCTTGACCTACTTGACTCTTCTTCAATCAACCTTGCATTGTCAAACATCGAAACCCAAACCAAGACTCAAGCTTGGTCAACCAGGTCAACCTTGACCTAAGGGATGTTGCACCAACAATCTCCCCCTTTTTGATGTTTGACAATACCAACACTATCACTTACAATACCACATGTAAGTTAGGCTAATCCCATAGCCTAAAGCTTCTTCATGCCACTAGGTAATGAATACATAAGTTAAGCCCTTCATTCTCCCCCTAAGAGGGCAAATTCCCTCTAGGTAATGAAAGCCTAACTTACTTCCTTTCATTCTCCCCCTATTGGCACACATCAAACCATGCCCCATTTTTGGGCACATATCAACAAATTCACTTGTTGAAAACTCTCCCCCTGAAGAGTTGCTCATCATTGTTCACAACTTCACTCGTTGTGATCAACACGATAATGAAGGACCCACACCCTTCATTAACCTTAACCCTACATTCTCCCCCAATGTAGGCAAATGCCCATCCTTGAGCATTATCCACTTGAAGCCACTTGAACCATGAGGATATCCACTCCCCATTAATGTTCAAACGCTCAACCTTGAGCATGTTCTTAACGGAAGGTTGACCACCTTCCAAGGTTCATGAAAAATAGTTTTCATGTCTTTAAAGAGTCCCTCCCCCTAAAGACATGGTGGTAACTTCTGTCATTGCACCAACAATGACTTGGAATCCCCAAAACTTTAGGAAACCCAATTTTAGAAGTTTTGAGGTTCAAATATTCAAAATTTGAAACAAACCTCAACTTAAACTTCAACTTAGCCTTCCTTAACCAATCCATCCTTGTTTTCCACACGAAAACACCCTTTTTATGTATACAAATGTATTTTCAAGGGTTTGGAATGGTTACTTAGACTAAAATAGGTTCAAAATGCTGAAAATAAGCTTTTCCAGCCAAAATCAGCATCTTCGATCGATTGGAGTTGGGTTCCAATCGATTGAACCCTGCTGAATCGATCCACCGATCGATTCAGTCTTCTTGGATCGATCGGCTGATCGATCTAGCGAGCTTCTGCTCGCTAGAATTGCCTTCTGAATCGATCCACGGATCGATTCAGGCACTCCAATCGATCCATGGATCGATTGGAGCTCTGATAGTTGCTGAATTTCAAATTCAGCCAACTTTAGAAACCCCTAAAAAATTCTACAAAAATCTAAAAATCATGAAATTTCGTGTAGACATTATTTAGGGCATACTTTATCATGGAAACATAGTTTTCTATGAAAATACATCATATTTTCAAAGATTGACACAAACTTGAGAACTTGCAAAAACTTTAGTGTTTTCTTCAAGTTTGTGTCTAACTATTCAATGGTGATTACTATCAAAAGATAGCCTTCACCAAGGTTTTCCAAAATTATTTTGAAAACATTTTCAAAACCAATATCCCATCACATTCCTTGGGCTTAATGCACATGACTTGTACATTAGCTTTCCCAATGATGGGAACACACATAACTATGTGTTTTGATGAACCTAAAACTCAAAAGAATGCACTAAATCAACATCTTAAGTTTTATTCATCTTCCTAACATCTCACTTGTATCTAATGTGCACTAAAACACATACAAGTCACCTTATAGTCCTTGTGAGATGTGAAATTTTGGTTTTGCCCTATTCTAGGGATCATGCATATCTATCTAGGCATTTTAGATATATTAGACATCCCCTAGGATATCACTTGTTAATAAGTGTTGTTAAATGCCATTTGTCCTTAATTTCAAGGAATTTAAACTTAATGCATGATTATGTTATGGCATACATCAAGATGAAATAATTTTCAAAAGAAAATATCCTATAACTACTTGATGTATGAATGTCATGACATGGTATTTTTGGATTTTTCATAATGAAACATAAATGCAAGAATAGACATGATGTCATGACATATGATGGACAAATAATCATGGCAAGGTTTAGCATAAATAAAATATACCTAGATTACCTATTTAAGTATCCTTAACCCTTAGCTAATCCTAAAGCATAAACCCTAGATTGCCGAATTTCCTTAGGAAAATGCCAAAACCCAACTTGACATTTCTTTAATCTCTTGAATTAATTATGCCAATTAAAAATTTAAAACATTCCTCAAATGTTGGCATATTTCATTTTCCCACAAGAGTAATCACTTTAAAATAAGGCTTAGATTTGCCTTAGATTCCTAAGACAATACCAAAGTCTAAATTTGGTATTTCTTAACACTTGATTTCTTGTGCCATTTATAGTCATCTCAAATTTCTTCCTTTATAGCACATTTTACTCTTTCAAGGAGTAAATAATAATTCAATTTCATTTTCAAAGGTTAACAAAAACCTTGAAAATGCTCCTTGAGTGTCAATTTCTTCATGATTGGGTTAACTACCCTTTCACTTAGAGTTGACACTCTCTAACCCATTTATGGAGTAGAGAAAATGCTCCTAGGAACCCAACACCTATTGGTGCTCCTTGGATGCTCTAGGTATTCACTAGGGATAACTTCCCTAGATACCTTCCTAGTGACCTTGTTTGGCTTCTTAAAAGCCTTGGTCACCTTTTCTAGGTCAACTCTAGGGATAGCCTCCCTTGTGACCTTGTTGGTGACTTTCTTAGACTTCTTAGAAGTCTTAGTCACTTTGGTTGCAAAGATACTTCTAGGGATATCTTCCCTTGTATCCTTGACTTGACCTCTAGACTTAGGGTTTGTTCCATAACTATATGGAACCCTATGATAACTAGGCACATCCTTTTTAGCTTTGGGTTTGTATCCCAAACCTCTATGGTCATTGGATGGCTTTTGTACCCCTAAACCTAGGTTATGCTCATTTTGCCCTAATAGGATATTTTCCAATCTTTTTAGGGTCTTTTCTAATTTATCAAGTCTTGACCTCAAGACTTGATTTTCCCTTACTAAGTCCTTAGTATTTGATTTTTCATTTGATCCATGAGCATTTTTATTCTTGGGCTTGTATCTATTATCCTTAGTGTTTTTGCCCAAATGTCTATCTACCTTCCTAACCTTAGGTTGGGTAGTCCTGGCATGTAGGGCCACATGCTTTTCCTTAATGCCCTCATGCTTTCTATTCTTATGGTAAATTGCATTAAAATGATAAAAATTTGAACTATCATGTTTTTTACCATAACGTAAAGGGGTAGGCTCAATAAATGTTACCTTCTTCTTTACCTTGGAGGCTCCCCCTTGACTAGTGCCTCCTTGAGCCTTGACCATCTTCTTCCCCTTGGGGCATTGACTTCGGTAATGCCCTTTTTGTTGACACAAGAAGCACACAATGTGCTCCTTGCTCTTCTTTGTCCCGGGGGTGGTCTCCTTTGGCTTCTCTTTGCCCTTTTGTGTCACTTGACCCTTCTTCTTGGCCAAGTTGGGACACTTGCTCTTGTAGTGTCCACTTTTCCTACACTCAAAACATATTATATGATTTTTATTTTTAATTGAAACATTTATACCTTCTTGTGTAGGGGTGACGCTTTCTCCTCCATGTGATGTGGATGTAGAGGCTTCCTCTTGATCCGATAGTGATGCTCCTCCATTTGATTTTTCTTGACTTGTGGAGGTGGAAGCTTCTTCATCCTCTTCTCTTCTTGACCCGGATGTAGACGATTCTTCTTGCTCTTGATCCGGTGTCAATGAAGATTGCTCCCCCTCAATCCTAGAGGTGGATGCTTCATCATCTTGTACATGGAACAAGGAGTATGCTCCCTCCTTGTTCTCTTCATTGCACTCCCTTGAAGATGAAGCTTCTTCTTGGACTTCTTCTTCGGAGGTTGAGCATCTCTCAACCTCGGAGTCCTCCTCTTGATCTCGCTCCAATGAGTCTCCCTCTTTGGATTCCTCTTGATTCGGTACAGTGGAGGGTTCTTCATGGATTGTTGCCAATTTGCTCCAAAGCTCCTTGGCATCGTTGAATTCTCCGATTTGAGCCAAAATGTGGCTAGGCAATAAGTTGACCAAAAGCTTGGTCACTTTATCATTTGCCTCGCTCCTTTGAATTTGCTCCAAGCTCCATTTGCTTTTCTTGAGAAGCTTGCCCTTGGAGTTTGTTGGAGCTTTGAAGCCTTCCATTAGAGCAAACCATTGCTCTATCTCCATCATAAGAAAATTTTCGATTCTTGATTTCCAAGAATCGAAGCTTGTGGATGTGTACGGTGGAGCCACCCTTGTGTCAAATCCAAGTCCATCTTGGAATTGCATCTTGAAGTTGAGCTTCTTGAAATCTTTGACTTTTGATGAATTTGCTTCAACTTCTTCACCCTCTAGCTCTTCTTGTTATGCTTGACCCTTCCGGCGATGATTCCGGTGAAGAGCGGCCTCGCTCTGATACCACTTGTTAGGACCAAAAGTAGCTAGAGGGGGGTGAATAGCTTCGCGTGTGCTCGTCGTGCTTCATTGCTTGTTTCTTCAAAGTGATGCGCAGCGGAATACAAAGAAACAAACTACAACAATGCTAACAATAGGATTTTACTTGGTATCCACCTCACAAGATGTGACTAGTCCAAGGATCCACGCACACACACACACCTCCACTAATAAACACTCCTTTTCGGTAACTACCGAAGGCAGAGAAGCCCTACAAGACTCTCAATACAAGTAGAAGAAAGGGTAGTAAAGAATAAGCAAAAGCTTACAAGAGATGCAGTAAAAACCCTAGCTTCTTCTTCTTCTCATTGCAACTCGCCTCTTGACTTGGATGAACCTCCAAGAACCTTCAAGAACTGGCGGTGAGGAGCTTAGAGAGTGCTGGGGAGGAGCTGTGATGAATCTGGAATGAATCGGTGAAGTTTTGCTGAAGGAATCGCACGCCAACAGCTATAAACGACGCCAACGGTCGAATCCCAATCGATTGGATTGCTCCCAATCGATCGGGGAGGCTTTGGATCGATCCACGGATCGATCCAGAGCGCCTCTGTGCTCTGGAAACATGCCTGGATCGATCCACGGATCGATCTAGCGCTTATCGCGCGAAGCAGCAGCGTCCCAATCGATCCACTGATCGATTGGGACCTCTGGATCGATCCACGGATCGATCCAGAGGGGTTCTGTTTGCGGGGACTCACCGGATCGATCGGCGGATCGATTCAAATCTTCTGGATCGATCCACTGATCGATCCAGATCTGCTGGATCGATCCACGGATCAATCCAAAGCTGCTGGATCAATCCACGGATCAATCCAAACCTGCTGGATCAATCCACGGATCAATCCAAAACTTTGATTTTTGCCCAAAACCAAGTCCAAAGCCCCCTAAACCAACATCTAGTCAACCATGACTTGTTGGTACATAAGACCTAGCATCCGGTCACCCTTGACCAGCTAGGACTCTCTCACCAAGTGTCTGGTCAATCCCTTTGACCCACTTGGACTTTTCTCTTCTTGCCAAGTATCCGGTCAGTCCCTTTGGACTTTTCTTTCTCGTGCCAAGTATCCGGTCAATCCCTTTGACCTACTTGGACTCTCACCAGATGTCTGGTCAACCTTGACCCATCTGGATTTCTCTTGCCTGGCTTCACTCACCAGGACTTTCCCAATTGCCTAGCTTCACTCACTAGGTCTTTCACCTGGCTTCACTCACCAGGACTTTCCCAATTGCCTAGCTTCACTCACTAGGTCTTTCACCTGGCTTCACTCACCAGAACTTTCCCAATTGCCTAGCTTCACTCACTAGGACTTCCCAATTGCCTAGCTTCACTCACTAGGTCTTTCACCTGGCTTCACTCACCAGGATTTTCCTCCTGCCTAGCTTCACTCACTAGGACTTCCCAGTCAAGTATCCGGTCATCCTTGACCTACTTGACTCTTCTTCAATCAACCTTGCATTGTCAAACATCGAAACCCAAACCAAGACTCAAGCTTAGTCAATCAGGTCAATCTTGACCTAAGGGATGTTGCACCAACATGATGAACCTAACGAATTATCAACCACTTTAACCAAAACTAATATATTCCTAGAGCACTCCTTCAACAATGTAAATTGAATTTTTAATCTGGTAAAGAATTGATAAAATTTATCACAAATTTATTATAAAGTTTAGGACAATATACTCACTAGTGACACCATCAATGAGTTACTAGCACTCTCATGATTCAAAAATAACAAAATTTTAAAATTTTAAATAGTGTATGTCTAAAATGAGTGTACTCCTACCAGCTTTCTTAATATATTTATGCTCTCATATTTGAATTTTACATTTAAAATTGAGAGCAATAAATATGCTCTCATATTTAAATTTGATGTTTAAAATTGAAAGTAATAAATTTTTAAATAATGAGAAAGTGATCAGATGGTTAGAATTATAAAAATTGAGTATGTGAAAGGGATAGTATTGAATCATTTTTTTTCTTAATCATAATTATTTTAATATTTTTATAATGATTGTAGTTATAGATGTTAGAATATGGAGACCACATCCTCCTGTGGGTCAGGATTTTCTGGACTTAAGGGAAATCTTGCAAATTTATTAGTTGGGTAAATTGGACCCTACTTATTTAATATATAGGGTACAATCCATTCTACGATAAGGGTCCATGATTAATCTAGGCATCTTGGTCAAGAAGATCTTTGCCTTAGAATATGAAGTTTGTTGTAGAGTTTCACAATTATAATAAAATTATTTTAACTTAATTAAAATTATAATAAATAAAATATTTTTATATCAAAATATTTTTTATGAACTTACTTAAAATTACTCTACCTTTATTAAAATAGATTTAACATTATTTAAACCACAACATTACAATAGTGCTAAATAAATTTTATTAAAATAGCTTTAACATTATTTAGACCACAACGTTACAATACTGCTAAATAAATTTTATTAAAATAGCTTTAACATTATTTAGACCACAACGTTACAATAGTGCTAAACCAATTTTAATCTTTAGAGTAATTTTATAAAATAATATTTTATCTTGATTAAGTTAGAATACTTTTATTTCATAGTCGACACAGTCATAATTACTGCAAATAGTATTAGAATAACAATATTTTTAAAATAAAAAAATGTTGGAGTATTATTTTCACAAATTTTTTTAAAAAAAAGATGTTTTTTTACTAATAAGTCTTTTTCATCATTTTTGCCCAAATGTAAATTCCATTCAGGAAAGAATTAGTTTTAATTTTATTTAAAAAAATGAATTAAAAATTCAAAAATTTGTCATCCTTGGAATTAAAGATGTTTACGGGCCTAGTTCGGCACGGGCCTGCCAGGCTCATAAGTTTCGGTCGTGGTTTGGCTTAGTCCAATTCTTGTCATTGGGTTGTCACAACAACGTCTAATTCTCAATCCAGCTTGAGCCCATTAAACCCCCAAAAGTATAACATTTCAAATAATGATAAAATTTCGACTTTCAAAAACCATTTTAAATTAAATTTGATTCAGAATAGGCTGAGCATGATGCAAATCGGTGGCACCTACACATCAATACCATTTTGTGGTTCAGGCCGTCATTCCATTTCGTCTGTTGGATTGATCAGAGCCATCCATTTGGCACGTCAACCCTTGGCTCTTTGTAATCCTCTACGTCTTAATTTCAAAGAGAGAGGGAGAAAGCGTGCACGCGAAATCACTTTAGAGAAAATTAGATGCATGTCTCTGCTGTATGTCATACGCTCATTATACTTTTGACCGTAAAATTTCTTTCATTTTCTAGTTATTTAACGGTCGATTACAAATTAAATTTATAATTTACTTATTTTCATATAATTTGAGGATATGTTGTAGAGATCGTTTGAGATGAGTATAATAATCTTTGCTACAATTATACTTTTGATTGCGAGCAATTGATAAGCCCTCTAGCGAACTTTGGCCTTCTCCTTCAATTGAAGTAGCTACTTCTCTTAAACAAGTTATCCATAGGTTGGAACCTCACCTTAACATTATCATGATAGCCAAGTGAAGTGGTAAAATTTAGTTAAAAGTTATACTAAGTTGTCAGTTAAAGTCAAGTTAAAATGGACTTGACTCATAGGGGATCAAATACAGTCAATTGTTCATGTCGGAAAGCTGAGAAGATGAATCTGTCAGAATGACGTGTCTGAAAAGTTAATCGTATTTCCATGACCCGGATGGTGAGCTGTATCCCGTGTTGACCAAGGCACCCGGAGTCCTCTAGTCAACAGTACCTATAGCCAGCGACCAGATTGCCCCGGTCTCTGGTACCTCGATGCTCGAGGTGGGTCCCACGAATATATGAGCAGTTGTATAATAAATAAAGAAATGCAATGCACGAGTACTGAATACAAGAATGTACCTTGGCCAAGGGTTGAGGTGATGGTGACTGTTGGACTCAGCGGTGCTCGCTGGACTTGACGGCGGCCGGGGCGCAGTCACAACTGTGAGAGACGCTACGAGGAGGAAGAGCAGCGGAGATGTTGCTGCCAGCAGCAAGGTAGGCTGCGTTCGGAGCCCTTCGCCGATAGTAGTGGCATCAACACCCGCAACACCTCGGCGGAGGAAGGTACGAAGGCTAGGAGTGGCGACACCCGTGATGTGGGCGGTGGCAGGGAAAGGCCACGTGTGTGGAGCTCCGACCGGTGGCAGCGGCGACATCCAGAAGGAAATGATGGTGGCGGCGCGGTGCCTGCGTCACGAGGAGGAGGAGAGCAGCAGAGGTAGCAGCCGGCGAAGGCCGGCGTTGCGAGGAGGAGGAGAGGGAGATTCCTCTAGGCGGCGGAGAAGAGCCCGACCCCTTTCACCGCTATGAAGAGTGCTTCCTTTAAGCACCAAAAACCCTAGATGCGAAAAGACCAAAACACCCCTTCCCTTCTCCTAATCATTGCTATACCCTCAATCTACATCCGTATCAACAGTCTAAAAGGGATTTGGGTCTAATAGAACTCGCTCAATACACTCGCCTCGAAGGTTTAAGTCTAATCAAGTTCAGATCTCGACATCCTCCTAGTCTCGACCTTAGTCCCCGATATTGCTTCCTTCTCGGCTTCAAATCCTAACACCTCACTGATGTCTCAGCTTCGGTCGTCAACATCCCCTCCAGCTCAGTCTCGAATCCTACATCATCCATATCTCAGCCTAAGTCGTCAACATCCTACATGTCTCGAATCTTGGCATCACTCGGCTTCAATCGTCGGTATCCCCTGCCGTTGTCTTAGAACTCAACATCATCCATGTCTCGACACAAGTCGCCAACATCCTACATGTCTCAAATCCAAGCATCACCTATGTCTTGGTCTCAGTTGCTAACATCCCCTCCTAGCTTAGCTCATGATCTCGACATCCCACACATCTCAGTCTTGGCCTCAATTGCCAACACCTTCCCAGTCTAGGTTTCACTCGCTGACATTGTTTATTCTCAAGGTCACTCGGCATCAATGCTATTTCTTCATCCATCCTTGGATTGAACACCCTCTTTGTGGGGCCCGATTATGATCATTTCTCCCCGCAGAAGAGGACAACGATCGCGAATATTTGACGACATGCCTCACCGAATGAATGGAGAAGCAGTTACGAGATTGTTAAATTTGGTTTCCTAGATGCCCTCCTTTAAACACATGGAATTTAATAAATGGAGAGACAACTAATGATGGGTCGGATTTGGTCCCCTCACTGGCACATACACGAATATAGAGGAGCATATGGGCTTTGTAATATTTGACATGGAGATGCTCTTGTGACAAGTATATAAGCACCCACAAAGGTGTTACAAACCAAACAATCTGTTGCCGAAGATTTTAGGGGACTTAGTTGAATTTAAAACTTACACGGAATTTAAATTCAACTTACAGTCAAATGACCTGAGCATATAATCTCAGGCTGCCAACAGGGGCTGGTTTCCGTAACGCAGCAGAGCTGAGCGACAGGGTAGGTCTGCAGAGTGGTAGAGCAGGTCTACAGAGCGGCAGACCAGAGCGACAAGCCAAGTCTGCAGAGTAGAAGAGCAGGGCAGGTCTGCAGAGCAGCAGACCAAAACGGCAGGGCAGGTCTGCAGAGCAGCAGACCAGAACGGCAGGGCAGGTCTGCAGAGTGGCAGGGCAGAGCAGCAGACCAGCCCTGCAATGCAGAAGACCAGAGTGGCAGGGCAAGTCTGCAGAGCGACAGACCAGAGCAGCAGAATAGATATGCAGAGTGGCAGACCAGAGCAGCAGGTCTGCAGAATGGAAGACTAGGTCTGCAGAGCAGAATGACTAGGTCTGCAGAGCAGAATGACCAGGTCTGCAGAAAGGAAGACCAGGTCTGCAGAAAGGAAGACCAAGTCTGCAAAGCAGAATGACCAGGTCTGCAGAAAGGAAGACCAGGTCTGTAGAGCAGAATGACCAGGTCTGTTCGAGCAGGTCTGCAGAAAGGAAGACCAGGTCTGCGGTGGGATAAACCAGACAGTAAGGTCGGGCGAAAATTCCGACTGGGCAAGCTGACCGAGGCTTGCGAGTAGCATTTTCCTTGAAATAGATTCACCCACCTCAGGCTGTGCTTCGAGGTTTACTCGGGTCGTCTGTTTCCAAGGATACAACAATCGACCGTGAACTCCACCAAGCACTGGTGGTCACGACGAACTGAGTGGCACCCGAATGCTACCACGGGCACTCTGCCGAGCAAGAGTTGCACGACAGAGGAGGGGAATGTGGAGGAGAGGTTCTGTCTTCTTCACTGTGTTATCTGCGTAACCTTTTGCATGTGGTCGCAGCCTCCTTATATAGGACAACATTAATGATCATTACTCACATTAATCTTTCTTTAATGCATCCGTTACACAAGCAGCAAAAAGATATATGTGGCAAAATGTTGGTTATTCCGCTTGGGTAAATTTTGCCCCAACCGGTTCGGCATTCGTGTGCGCAGGTCGCGCTTGCGCACGAGTCAACTTGGTTCAGTGCAATCCGAGCCCTGGATTTGCACCCCCCCTTGCTCACCCACGCGTGAGAGAGAGCCTCTCCCCATGCATTTGTTCACATCCTCAATGTATGTGAATCAATATAAACCAACAAAGGTGCCAAGAAACTCCCAATGTGGGACTAAAGTCCCATGCACAATAGAGCTTCTTCTCTTCCTCCTCTTCTCCATTCACACTTATTCAACAAAAGGTAATTACAAGGGGCTCTGCCTGATTCTATAGGGACTCCACAAGTTCGATGTTTCTTCTCCATCTTCTTTCTTCATCATACCATCTTATGTAAACTCTAACTTGAGTGTCGGAATGGCCTGTCGGGATCCATCCCCAACATCATTTTAATCCTCTTTTAGAGTACATCTCAGGTCCCTTCACCCTCTCCACTGACGATCTCTGTAGAACGCACATGTTAGTTCGTTCATTGACTGGTTGCTTGACTATCCATGGTATTTGACCTGAAATTCCTAGCTTTGTGCTAGCGGATCTCTCGACCTTCCTATCCCCTCGCTAGTGGCTTCGCCTTATGACATGCCCAGAATTCTTAGCTTTGTGCTAGCAGAGCTCTCGACCCTCCTCATCCTTCGCTAGTGGCTTCATCTTACGACATACCTAGAATTTCTAGCTTCGCGCTAGTGAAGCTCTTAGCTCTCCTAGCCCCTTATTGGTGGCTCCACCTTACGACAGACCTTTTTTAACTCCGCGCTAACAGAGCTCTTGGTCCTCCTAGCCCCTCACTAGTGGCTCTGCCTTACAACAGACTCAAAATTTCTAGCTCCACTCTAGCGGAGCTCTCAACCCTCCTAGTCCCTAGCTAGTGGATCCGCCTTATAATAGGTACAGTGCTCCTAGATCTGTGCTAGTGATTCAACATTACAACAGGCCCAACACTTGGCCCTCTTAGCCTCTCGCTAGTGGATCCGCCTTATGACATGCATAATGCTTCTATTTCTTCAGCCTTACGATCGACCTAGTGCTCGACTTTCCTAGCATCATACATGAAACTCAGCCTTACAATTGACCTAGTGCTTGTCTTTCTTAGCACCGGACATGCAACTCAGCCTTACGATAGGCTCAACTTCGAACATCTCGGACTCGACCTTGGGTAGTCCATCCTTCCCTTCTTAGTAACTTAAGGCTTGTATATAGGACCAAAAAGACATTAGAGAGGGAGGGGGGGGGGGGTGAATAGTAATCATCAAAAATTGATAGCGAATTAAATCAAAGTACGCAGTGGAAGAATAAAAAAAGAAAAGAAAATAGAGAAGCCAAGCGCTAACACAAGTTGGTTTTACTTGGTTCAGAGCCTTTGATGACTCATACTCCAAGACCCACACTCGACGAGTGCTTCCATTTGACAATCCACTATTAGTTTATAAATGTATTACAGGAATTGGTTATAAGAACTGAAAAGAATAAAGTTACCAACACAAAAAGGAAATCTAAAGAACTCTTTGTTCTTCGAACTTTGGAGCAGCCTTTCTATATTGTTGGAACCTTTTCAAAGCGGCACGCAAGAGAGAAACTTGTACTAGTTATTGTTCTGAAGCTCCTAGTTGAAGACCTTTAAATAGGTACATTCCGGGTGCCTGGAATCCCTCCGGACACCTGGACCACATGGCTCGGTCAGTCGATACACTCCACATCAGCTTGTGAATGATTTTTGCGGTCTGGGCGTCTGGACCGACTCTGGGCACCCACGGCAGCCTCCAAAGCGAGCTGGTCTGGGCGTTCGGACCCCTTCCGGGCACCCGGACCCCCCTTTTTCAACACTTTTTATTCTACAAAAATGTTAGTCCTAGGCAATAAAAATAGGTTCATATTATAAAATAGAGTTAGTACAACTTAGTAGATAAGAGTAGTAATTAGATCTCGTCTCCTCGAGACCAGGATCTAGTCAAGATTTCAACTTAGGTTTCCCAAATAGACCTAAGTTGAATCGACACCTACAGTTCCCTCAACGGGGAACACGTCCTCACTTGATCTCTCCTCCAGCTGTTTACCTTCACTTACCAACAACAATCATTTGACTTGCCTTTGACCCACCAGGTCTTTCCGCCAGTTGTCAGGTCTGCAGACCCAACTGGACTTCGGCTGGTTGTCAGGTCTCACGGACCCAACCAGACTTTCTGCCAAATATAGGGCCCTACGGACCTATCTAGGCTTCCCACCAGCTATTAGGTCCCGCGGACCTAGCTGGATTTCAGCCCGATGTCAGGTCCTTCAGACCAGTCAACTCCTACACACTTGGTAGAAAGGTTAGACACATACTACATCTAACTTTAACCTATTTATCATGCATCAAAACTAAATTATTAGTGTAACCTGCACCAACAATCTCCCCCTTTTTGATGTAATGACAACCTGGGTTAAAGTTAGAAAAAAATTCCAACTGTTCATAAAAGTTGACAACTTAATTTTTAAAATAGTTAAAATGTAGATCCGCTACATTAACAACCCCCTAGTGTCGACCCCATGGATATGGAGAGAGGTACATGCAATTGTACAAGCGTCAGACGCATGGTGGGATAAACCCCAGGTTGTCAGTTTCTGATACTCGACCCCTGACCATTATGCCAGAGATGTCATGCGCCCATCGTCTGTGCTATGCCCTGGAGGCAATTTTTAAAATAGTTAAAACAAAAATTGCAAATGTTCAACCAATTATTTGACTAATGTTTGGAAATTTTTAAACAACTTAAATAAAGTTTTAGCAAAACAAACTTTGCAAACTTAGTTTTTCAAACAAATCTTCAAATAAGGTTTTTGAAAAATAACCTTTGCAAATAGAAAATGTTATCTTTTGAAAGAATTTATGAGTACTTTTTTTTAAAAAGAAAAATCTAAGTATATATTTGCAACGTAATTTCAAAGAATTTTTTTAATAAAAAATTGTAAAGTAATTTGAAAGAAGAATTTTCCTAAGAAAAGTATTTTCAAAAGTGAAATAGATAAACATAAGAAAAGTTTTCAAATCTCATCAGAGTCATTTAAAAAAAAAATGAATAAGTAACTATAATCAATTTTCAAAATAGATATTTGTAAAGTAGAAGAATAAATTTTTGAAAATCATTTTTTGAATAATTTTAAGGTAAATTTCAAACACATACTTTTTAAAATGATTTTTTGAACCGTTTAAAAGGTTTTTCGAAGTAATTTTCAAAATATTCATAAGGGTTTTCATAAAAAAAAAGGTTTTTCAAGAATCTTTGTTTACTTTTAAACTATTTGAAATATTTTCAACCCTTCCTCCCTCTTAAATTAGTACTCCCCCTTAAGTTAACACTCCTCCTTAATTTGTACTAGAGTTTGAGTATGTTAAATTTCAAGGTCTTAACCTACCACCTTATGATTATTTTTGTTAGCTATAATAAATTTTACCTGAATGTTTATTAGGGGAATTAGTGTTGGCAAAAAAATTTATTTCAAGACTTGTATTTTTTTTTATTAATCTCCTATTAAGTTTGATTAACCATTCAAATTAATCATTTAATAAATTATTAACCTTGGATTAAGTTAAGAAATAACTTGTTACTAATTCAATAATAGTTAATCATTATCAATAGTTTATTGAATAACGTTTACTTAACTCAATTCAATAATTTAACAATTATTTGATTTAAACAACTTAACTTTTGTATTGAAAGTATTAGTTCTAATTTTAATCTTTCATTTACTTGATCTTTAAGTTTTCATTAGATTTGACTTAAGTTATGTTAAATTAGGATTAACATAGTTTACAGTCAGTATTAATTCAGAGTTAAATTTGTTAAAGTTATTAAACAAAGTTAAGTAAAGTTAAGATTCAATTTGAGTCAATTCTTTAATTAAGATATATTATGATTTAATTTTTAAAATGCTTTTTCAAAATAATTTTGAAAATAATTTTTTAAAAGGAGTTTGAAAATAATTTTATAAAAGGATTTTTAAAATATTTTTTAAAAGGATTCTTAAAAAAAATTAAAAGAATTTTTAAAACACTTTTAAAATAATTTTTAAAAATATTTTTTTTAAAGGATTTAAAAAGAATTTAAAACATTTTTAAAAGGATTTATAAAAGTATTTTTATAATAAATTTTAAAAGTTTTTTAAAAATAATTTTTAAAGGATTTTTAAGATAATTTTAAAAATAATTTTTAAAACAATTTTCAAAATAATTTTTAAAAGGTTTTTAAAAGAATTTTTAAAATAAAATTTTAAAGGATTTTAAAGAGAATTTCTAAAATAATTTTTAAAACAATTTTTAGAAGGTTTTTAAAATAAATTTTTAAAGGAATTTTTAAAAGGTTTTTAAAATAATTTTTAAAATAAAATTTTAAAAGTAATTTTTAAAAGGATTCTTAAAATAATTTTTAAGACATTTTTAAAAGAATTTTTTAAATGTTTTTTAAAAGTTTTTTTAAAAATATAATTTTTAAAAGATTTTTAAAAAAATAATTTTAAAAGACTTTTAAAACAATTTTAAATGTTTTTTAAAATTAATTTTTAAAATATTTTTTTGAACATTTTAAAAATAATTTTAAAATAATTTTTAAAATACATTAATTAACATATGTTTAATTTAATTTAATTTTTATTTAATCTTTATTCATCTCGCCCGATCTATGTTTCCAATTAGGAAATCCTATAATTTTGTGAGATGAGTTAAGTTAATTTCAGGATTTGGTTTTAAACTTTTGTTAGATTCAATTTTAAATTTGGGTTCAATAAACATATATTGTTTGGATAAACTTCTAAGCTGTGGTGAGTCACCTGGACATTATTAGAATAACCATATCTTTAAAAATTTTCAAATAGTCCTATCCATTGAACTTAATAACAAAGTTTTAGTCTAACTAGCTAGGATTGGTAAAATATAGTTTCAGTTAGTTCCATGAAGTCAAATGCATCAGATCTAAGTCATATCTTCCTAGACATGTATAGACATAGTTTTCCTAACCTACTATCATCCAAAATTTCTTCAGTACTGTTTGTCAGGTTAAACTTTTGTCTCTATTTAAGCTAGACCTAATTACCCAACTGGGTAAACTTTTATTTTGGAGGTGCCAACTAATTTAGAGCCTTCCTCTGAGTTATTGAATTTTTAGGTTTATGTTTTAGATTTATGTCGATTATTTTTTTAGTTATAATTGACTTGACTGTAACTTGAATTTAAATTAACTTTATAGTTATTTGATTTAAATTTGTTTTTTCTATTTGAGTTTGAATTGTTTGACTTCATTTTATATTTTAGATTTAGGTTTGATTTATTTGATTTGATTTTATTCTTTAGTTTGGAATTTAGCTTTGAATTAAGGTTTTTGGTTTGGTTTTGAATTAATTGGTTTAGTTGGATTTGATTTTAGATAATGAATTCCATTTTTTAGGTATATAAAATTGATTGAGTCCTACTTGCGTGGTTAGACATTCTTTCGGAACTCAAACTTTAGTTTGTTTCTTATTTTGGCTTATAAGTGATATAAAAGTTTTGTTAGTCAAGTTAGACTTATATTCGAGTCCGGATTTATTATACACAGCTCTTTGTGATCCAAGTATCATGTCTAGGTATTTGGATTTGGTTGTGAGTTTTTCTAACAAATCTTTTAAATTAGTTACTTCAATTTTTAATTTAGAGTTTTCTTCTTTAAGTCTTTCGACTAGATTTGAGTTAGTGTTTTCTGTTTGGGAGTTTAATTGTTCTTTAAGATGTTGGTTTTTCTTAAGGAGTGAGTTATTTTGTTTTTCAAATCAATTTTTTATTGAGACAAGCGATTATTCTAAAAAACTTAGCAGTTAAGATAGACGATACCTCGTTTGAACCTTCGGAAATAAGTGCAGACTTGTGGTTTGATTCGTCTTCGGACTCGTCATCTTGTTCCGTCTCGCTTTTTGATTCCGATCCAGATGCTATCAGCGCGAGGTAGTTGTGATGCTCCCGATATTCAACGTCTAATTCTTCAGAGGATGCTTCATCCTGAATCATCTTTTCTTCTTCCTACATTTTGATATTAAGTAATTTATTCAGAAATGAGTCCTTTTCAGTTACCTTTGCTTCATTTGTTCCTTTATGTAGCTTGATGAGTTTATCCCAAAGGTCCTTTGCATTTTCATACGAGCCGACGTGGTTCAGTTCTTCCTTCGTGAATCTACACTGGATCGTATTCAATGCTTTGAAGTTGATTTGCGCTTTCTTTTTCATTTTCGAAGTCCAGTTTTTAAGGTTCATCTGAATTCTGGTGTTGTTATCAATCGGAGACTTGTATCCCTTGCAGATGCTGAACCATTGGTCGAATTCTATCTTCAGATACACCTTCATCCGCTTCTTCCAATTTGAAAAGTCGTCCCCGTTGAAGAGGGGGGAAGGGTGATGCTGTATCCCTCATTTTAGGCCATTACTTTCTGAAAGAAAAATTTTAAAATATGGCTAAGACTTTGGTCTTGGGATAAGTAATGTGGGAGATAAAGAAATGAAGATGTTTCACCAATTTTGAAAATAATAATAAAAAAATAATAATAAAAAATATTATGACAAATTTTATCAAAAGGGTTATTTCGCCAATTCTGACTAATAATGACAAAATGAAAGTGAATTTTTCAAAAAAAAAATAGAGGGGAAAAAATGAAAGACGTAAGAATAATTTTTAATAAAAAATTATATATATTTTTCTTTTAAAAAGGGACCCCCTTGCCTGATTAATTGTTGCACCAATTCAGAGTGGTACCCGCTCTGATACTATTTGTAGGATTGGAAAGATGTTAAGGGGGGGGGGGAATAGCGGTCGTCGAAAATTGATAGCAAATTAAATCAAAGTACGCAATGAAAGAATAAAATAAAAAAAGAAAATAGAGATGCCAAGCGCTAACACAGGTTAGTTTTTCTTGGTTCGGAGCCTTCAATAACTCCTACTCAAAGGCCTGCACTCGACGAGTGCTTTCGTTGGTCAATCTACTATCAGTTCATAAATGTATTACAGGAATTGGTTGAAAGAACTGAAAAGAATAAAGTTACCAACATAGAAAGGAAATCTGAAGGACTCTTCGTTCTTCGAACTTCGGAGAAGCCTTTCGATATTGTCGGAGCCTTTTCGAAGCAGCATGTAAGAGAGAAACTTGTAGTAGGTGTTGTTCTGAAGCTCCTGGTCGAAGGCCTTTAAATAAGTCAATTCTGAGCGCCTGGACCACGTGGTTCGGCTAGTCGACGTGCTCCACATCAACTCGTGGATGATTTTTTACGATCCAGGCAGTTGGACTGACTCCGGGAGCCCAAATCGCTAGGGTGCCAGTGGCAGCCTCCAGGGAGAGTTGGTCCGGGCGCTAGGACCCCCCTTTTTTAGCACTTCTTCTGCACAAAAAGGTTAGTCCTATGCAATAAAAATATGTTCATCCTGCAAAATAGAGTTAGTACATCTCAGCAGATAGGAGTAGTAATTAGATCCCGCCTTCTAGAGACTAGGATCTAGTCAAGATTTCAACTTAAGTTTCCCAAATGGACCTAAATTGGATCGACGACTACAGTTCCCTCAACGGGGAACGCGTCCTCACTTGATCTTTCCTCCAATTGCTTACATTCACTTACCAACAGCAACCACTTAACTTGCCTTTGACCCATCAGGTCTTCCTATCGGTTGTCAGGTCTGTAGACCCAACTGGATTTTGACTGGTTGTCAGGTCCCGCAGACCTAATTGAACTTCCTGCCAAATATCGGGATCCACATACCTATCTGGACTTCCCACCCGCTATCAGGTCCCACAAAGCTAGCTGAATTTCAGCCTGGTGCCAGGTCCTTCAGACCAGTCAACTCTTGCACACTTGACAAAAAGGTTAGACACACACTACATCTAACTTTAACCTATTTGTCATATATCAAACCAGATTATTAGTGCAACCTACATCAACAAGGCTATCAGTTCAACCCCGCTCTCGCAATTCAGCTTTATGACAAACTCGAATTCGTAGTTCCATGGTAGTAGATTAGCCTTACAATAGAGACCCTCGGCCAGGTCACTCACTGCTCAACGTTCCTTGAAGCAAACATGGCAAGTAAAAGGCAATCATGTTACTCAGCGAAGCTCTTGGCCATTTCTTGCTTAGATTCCCTAGGAATGGTCATTGACTTGGTCACTGCTTTACTCAGATATACCATAGAAGCTCACATTCGACACATTCACGCAAGATAAGTTTCAAAAATCAACATATGTACGTGAAACAAGTTTTGATAAGTAACATCTATTAATAATAAGATTTTTACATAAAGTCAATACAACAAAAAATGACACACAAACAACAAAAGTAAAGACAAGTTTCCAAAAAAAAAAATTAAAGTTGAAGGTAGCGTGGGATAAAAGAGGTGAGATTAGTTGACCTTTTTTGAGTCAGGAAACTCGTCTCAGTCTATCTTTATGTCTAAAAATGACATATCACTCGCCCTTGGGATCAACTTTGACCGAATGGATTGGCAGATAACGCCCTCAAATCCGTGCTTGCGCATATTGTTGGTCCTTTGTGTGAGCGGGCCATAGAATTCTTCAGAGGCTAAAAAAAGTCTTCTTTCGATCCTCCTAATGATTTTCTTCACTCACCTGATATTCAGTCATCCCAGCCAATTCAACCTTGGTAGTCTCTAGTTCAGAATTCAGCTTCACCTCCTTCTCCTTCTCTTCAGACAATTACTACCGAGACTTTCCTTAGCCAAGGTCTTGACGTGAAGATCAAATTGAAGCTGCAAAAGCTAAGTTCCCAAAGTGGTTGACTTCACTACTTGTATAACCAGTTTGCGTTGGGCTTGGAGGAAGTCCTCTCGAGCCTGTTTAGCTTACCGCCACTAATAGTATTAACCTCCATTTGTTGATTCTTCCGAGCTGCATTGACCTCAGTCTTAATGATATCAACATAGCACTTACGTGCCACCAGTTGATTTCCTTTGACTTCCCTGACCTGATCGTTCATGGAAAATTTGATCTTCTGAAAAAAAGTTGAAACAACCACCCGGAACTCATTTAAGGCCGGTCGACCTAAGATTACATTGTAAGCTAAGGGTGTGTCCACTATGATGAAGGTCGATTGACAGATTCTCATCAGGGGCTCCTTCCATTTTTGTCTGTCGCTCAGTGTGAGGGCCCGTTATCGATGCAACCTGGTATTGCGGTAGAGGAGCCCCGACTACTGTTTGTTGTTGCTGCACTAACCTCTGCCCCCGAGCATTTATCAGCAACTCCAAATCTTCTTGAGACAACGTAACCATAGTGAATCATCCAATTTTATTCATCTCTGTATTTCATATTCATGCGAAGATTTTCAAAGACGACACTAAATTTGATCCTGTCTGAAATGAGGGGAGATAGCACGCTGGATAAATTGCTCTGTTGTTGATTATAAGAAGACTTTGAGGTGGAAGAAAATGACCTCAAGCGTTCCTTTCTACGCACACTAGAGAGAGCAACTAGGAACGTTAGAGCGAGAACCAAGGATCCATGGCACAAGCACTCTGACGCTCAAGTCAGAACAGTAGTTAAAAGTGGAGGAGAAGATGAACAATAGATGCATGGTCATACTTGCAGTAAAGCGCATGGTAAAAATGTCTATTAAAAGGTACTTGACCAACAGAGAGAACCCCTTTTTATATTGACCCTCATAACCTTCACAATAATGAGGCGTGAGAGAATGTATGGTGTTAGAAAATGTCGAGTAATGGAGGATGTATGATCACCCTTAGAGGAAGGTTCCATTGTGTGTGATCCTGTTTGAAAACTACAGAGATGATGCACTGGCACAGTGGATTGACTGAGAGAAGATCTTTTACTCTACAGAAGAATTCCCTTTTAATCCTATGCACACGAAGACAAACCAACAAAGTGCCTTGAAACCAGGGAGGGAAGTCCTTGGCAAAGGCCCTTTGACACCTAAGTCAATACAATTCTGACTAGGTGAATGAAGAACAGTAAGAACGTGCATACGAGAATAAGTTGACGATGTTCAGAGAACATACATTCACTACAGAGAGAACTCCCCTTTATATACCACGTCACATAACTTCCATAATTATGAGGTGACAAAGTATGCCAGAGTTTGTTAGGTAAAGGAAAGTGTACAACCTAGGCAATGTACAATAATTATCCCAGGAATCTTCCCTTTACCAATAAGCATACCTCTTTTGTCGTTTATAACTTATGCCTTTGCTGAAGTTGTTGAAGGAATATGTTATTATAAATGGTCTGCTGAAGGGAGACACGATGGTCCCTGAAGAAGGTTCTAGAAAAATATTCTCTAACACATATTTATATTTTGATAGGTTGTTGAGATTCTCTGATTATACTATCGGCTAGGTATATCCCTGTCGGCTTATAGGGTCTGCCATCTTTATGTACGTCCTCGCCTTAAGGTGCTTTGTTATGTATTAAAGAATATTATGTAGAAATCCTCTTGAAAAATGATATAATGCCTTGAACATGTTGAGACTTTGTTTGAGAAATAATATAATAACTTGTGCATTTTGGAAATCCATCTAATAACATGTGTGCATTATAGATCCGCTCGGGTAGTAATTATGAAGATAAGCGTCTTAGTCCTGGTCAATATCTTGTCCGATCAGGCATACAATGAGCTTTTGGAGAAATGAAATTGCATTCTAAGAGGTTCGATTGATATTTTGAGCCAAAGTGCCTTAGACCTGGTCAGACTTTTGTCCGACCGGGAGTATAATAACTTGTAGGCGAAGTGCACCTGACATTCTGACAGGATGGGTAAAGCTATTTTATCCTTATTCATAGAAGAGACGAGGGTGGTGTTGGTTGCTACTCGGAAAACCTAGAGGTTCCACTGTACAAAATTTTGTACAAAGGTCTGAACCTTTTCCTAGCTACCATGTGTTCTTTTAAATTAAATTTTGGATCGCCTGCGGAACTTAACACGTTTGATCCAAAACTTAATCTATTCGTTCTTTTAGGTTTTGACTTGGGTCTCCTGCGGAACTTAACACGTTCAACCCAAATCACCTTAAGTTATTAATTCCATTAAATATTAATTTCCATAATTGGTTCCCAGTACTGACGTGGCGAGGCACATGACCTTCTTGGATATGGGAGCAACCACCACCGACTAGACAAAACCTTTTATGGAAAGCTAATATTTAATTTTCTAAAATAACTTTAGGTTAACCGAAAAGAACAATCAAATCACAAGAGAAAAAAAACAAAAGAACACAACATCGAAAAACATATTCGAAATACTAGAATCGCATGCCTCTTGTATTTGGTATTATTTCCAAAAATAACTAGTATGATGCGGAAAGAAAAATTACTAGTTATACCTTTTAGAAAGACCTCTTGATCTTCTACCGTATTCCTCTTCTAATCTCGGACGTTGTGTGGGCAACGATCTTCCGAGATGAGAAACCACCAAAGCACCTTCTCCTTTCTTCAAATTTCGGCCAAGCACAAAGCTTCCAAAAGATGAAGATCTTTTCCACCAACCAAGCTCCTAGGGATATAAGCTTTCCTCTCCTTCTTCCTCAAGCTAGATCCGGCCACCAATTAAAACTCCATGAGGATGAAGAGGTTCGGCCACAAAGAGAAGAAGAAGAGAAGAAGGAAGGGCCGGCCACACCACCAAGGAGAGAAAATAGAATAGAGTCATTAGCCTTGAAGCCTCCTCTACCCCTCTTTTATAATCCTTGGTCTTGGCAAATAAGGAAATTTAATTAAAACTTCCTTAATTCTTTTGCCATGAAAAGAAAAATTAATTAATTAAAATTAATTTCCTTTTACAACTTATTTGGCCACTTATTTCCACAAATCAAGGAAAGTTTTAATTAAAACAAAATTAAAACTTCCTAATTTGTTTCTAGAAATTTATAAAAATTTCTCCAATAATTTTATCCCTTCATGATTGGTTATAAAAAGGAAATTTTATAAATTAAAATTTTCTTTTAAACATGTGGATAAAAAGAAAGTTATCTCTAAAAATTAAAATCTCTTTTAATCTACAAATAAGGAAAGATATCAAATCTTTTCTTAATCTTTTGTAGAAACTTATAAAAGAGAATATTTAATTTTTAAACTTTCTTTTAAATCATGAACATGATTAAAAAGGAAAGTTTTCTTAAAATTTAAAATCCACCTTTAATCAACAAATAAGGAAAGATTTCAAATTTTAAACTCTCTTTTAAACATGTAGATGATTTACAAATAAGGAAAGTTTTACCAAAATTAAAACCATCCTTTTAAACTACAAATAAGGAAAGAGATTAATCTCTTCTCTTAATCTTTTGTAGAAAGTTATAAAAGGAAATTTGTAATTTTTATTCTTTCTTTTAAAAAGATGATATCCACATAGGAAATAATTTTAATAAAATCCTATTTAATATTCTAGTGGCCGGCCACCTAAGCTTGGGACCCAAGCTTTGGCCGGCCACCTTCATGGCTCATCCACTTGGTCTTGGCCGGCCCTAGCTTGGGTTCCAAGCTAGCTTGGCCGGCCCCATTGGATGGATAAGAAGGTGGGTATGCGGTGGGTATAAATCTCTATATACTAGAGGCTACGATAGGGACCGAGAGGAGGAATTGGTTTTGGTCTCCCGATAAAATTAAGCATCCCGTGTTCGCCCCGAACACACAACTTAATTTTATCAATAATAATTCATTCCACTAGAGAACTATTATTGAACTACCGCACCAATCCCAAATTACATTTTGGGCTCCTTCTTATCATGAGTGTGTTAGTCTCCCTGTGTTTAAGATATCGAATGTCCACTAATTAAGTAAGTTACTGACAACTCACTTAATTAATATCTTAGTCCAAGAGTAGTACCACTCAACCTTATCATCATGTCGGACTAGGTCCACCTGCAGGGTTTAACATGACAATTCTTATGAGCTCCTCTTGAGGACATTATCAACCTAGTATCTCTAGGACACAGTTTCCTTCTATAATCAACAACACACACTATAAGTGATACCATTTCCCAACTTATCGGGCTTATTGATTCATCGAACTAAATCTCACCCATTGATAAATTAAAGAAATAAATATCAAATATATGTGCTTGTTATTATATTAGGATTAAGAGCACATACTTCCATAATAACCGAGGTCTTTGTTTCTTTATAAAGTCAGTATAAAAGAAACGACCTCAAATGGTCCTACTCAATACACTCTAAGTGTACTAGTGTAATTATACAGTCAAGATAAACTGATACCTAATTACACTACGACCTTCTAATGGTTTGTTCCTTTCCATTTTGGTCGTGAGCTACTGTTTATAATTTATAAGGTACTGATAACATGATCCTCTGTGTGTGACACCACACACCATGTTATCTACAATATAAATTAATTGAACAACTACATTTATCACAAATGTAGACATTTGACCAATGTGATTCTTATTTCTAGATAAATGTTTATACCAAAAGCTAGGCTTTTAGTATACACTCTAACAATCTCCCACTTATACTAAAAGACTAAGCTGCCATATCTGCTGCCATACATCTGATTCCCATCCCTTCAACATGCCCATCAAAAGCTCTTGCCTTAAGGACCTTAGTGAAAGGATCTATAGGTCATCACCTGATGCAATCTAGGCGGCAACAACTTCTCCTCATTTATACGATTCCTCGTATTGGGTGGTACTTGCGCTCTATTGTGTTTACTTGCCTTATAGACTTATGGTTTCTTCGAGTTTGCTACTGCACCAACATTATTACAATAAATTGTAATAATTTTTGGACAAACCAGAAATCATATCTAAGTCTATCTTGAGGTTATTGAGTCATTCAGCTTTTATGGCTACCTCAGAGGCTTGCCATATACTAAGCTTCTATGGTGGAGTTCAGAAAAACACCTATGCTTATCACTCTTCCATAGTTATGACTTTACCTCCTAAAGTAAACACAAAACCCTGAGGTTGACTTATTATTGTCCCTATCCAATTGGAAGTCAAAATCCATGCAACCCACAAGGACTAAATTAACTGCCTTGTAAGCTAGCATATAATCTCTAGTGCCTCTAAGGTACTACAATATATGTTTTACTGCAGTCCACTGTCCTTGTCCAGGCTTACTTTGATATCTGCTAACTATGCCCTCGGCAAAACAGATTTCTAATCTCGTGCATAGCATACATTAGGCTTCCAACAGCCGTAGCATAAAGAACTGCCTTTATCTCCTTTGATGTCTACAGAGACATATCTTTAGGTAAGAAACCTTTCTTGGAGTTTTGTATGCTATAAAACGAGCAAGGATTTTTTCGATGTATGAAGCTTGGGATAAGTAAAATATTCTTTTCTTGCGATCCCTTATTACTTTGATCTCAAGAATATATACATTCTCCCAAGTCCTTTATATTGAATTGTTTGGACAACCATACCCTTACTTCTGACAACATTTTGATATTGTTTCCAACTACCAAAAATGTTATCTAAGTATAGTACAAGAAATACCACCATGTTTCCATCACATCTTTTGTATACACAAGACTTATCCGGTTACTAAATCCATAGATCTGGATTACTTTGATAAACCGGATGTTCCAAGACCTTGAAGTTTTGCCTCAGTCTATAGACTGATTGAGCTTACACACAAGATGCTCTTAGCCCTTTGCAATGAACCCTTCTGGTTGCTTTATATGGATGTTTTCTTCAAGACTTCCATTAAGGAATGCTGTCTTGACATCCACTTGCCAAATAGATAAAAGAATCCGGATAGACTTAAGCATGGCTACCAGTGAAAAAGTTTTCTTTTTCGTCTAGCCTTGCTTTGAAAGTTTCTACCTTCCTGTCTATCCCTCTTTTCCTAATATAAACCTTTTTACACCCAAAGGCTTTTATACTATTTGGTGGTTCTATAAGCTTCCAGATTTTATTAGAATACATATATTCTAATTCTGTTATTCATTACTCTTTGCCAAGATATTGCATCTTTATCTTGGAGTGCTTCGTCATATGTCGGGAGATCAATTTCATGTCCTCCAGGGATCGAGTCCAAAAACTCTCCCAAAACATAAATCTTTTTAGGTTGCCTAACAACCCTCCCACTATGATGAGGCACTTTCTGCAATTGTGTGATACGTGTTACAGTTTTCTTGTGGTATCTTATCTTATACAGTTGGTACTAGGTTAGACATGTCCTTTATTATTTCCTTAAGAACAAATTTACTTATGAGCACGTGGTTCATTATATAGTCCTTTTCTAAAAATCAGTCATTGATGCTAACAATGACTTTCTGATTTTTAAGACTATAAACCTACTTTTGTTTATCTAGGATAACTTACAAACAAGTGAACTCCTATCCAACTTATCATTGTCTCTCATATGTGCTGGATTACCCGAATCCGAATATGCTTCAAAATAGGTTTTCACCTATTCAGCAATTCTATATGAGTAGAGAGTTCTAACTTGGAAGGTACTATGTTCACTTTCGTTTTCAGAGTTTATCCTTAAAACAAATTTGGTAATTTTCTGAATAACTCATTATCTATCTAATTATTCCATAAGAGTCCTTTACCTTCTTTCTACTACACCATTCTGTTGGAGTGTACCAGATGCAGTTAGTTGGGATTGAATCCCTACTTCTGATAAATGACTCCTAAATTCTCCCAAGAGGTACTTGCCACTACGATCTTACCGTAGTGTCTTGATATTTTTACTTTGTCGTTTCTCCACATCAGCCTCGTACTCTTTGAACTAATCAAAGCACTTAGACTTGCGGCACATCAAGTAAATATATCCGTATCTCAAATAGTTGTCTATAAAATAGATAAAATATTTGAAACAACCTCTTGCCTGGATGCTCATAGGATCACACAAATCAAAATGAACCAATTCCTATATATCTTTGGCTCCATACCCCTTAGACTTAAAAGCTCCTTGGTTATTTTCCTTCCAAGTAAGACTTGCAGGTTGGAAAGATTTCCACTACTAATGAACCCAAAAGTTCATCAGCTACCAATGAATCCTACTCAAGTATAACCTAGCTTTTAGATGTCAAAGATATAATTGGTTCATTTCCGAAGGTTGCTTTCTCTTAAAATTAGAAGATGTGTTACTAATTTCCATTTGTTGCATTGTGGGAGTTATTGGATTATAAATTATCAACCATCATACCAGAATAGATAACTTCCCTATTTTTCTTGATAACAACTTTGTTATCAAAATAGACACAATATCTATAATAGTTTAGAAACTGAAGTCAGGTTCTTTCTAAACTTGGTACGTAAAGACAATTACTTAAAATCCATATTTTATTCTTATCAAAGGATAAACATCTCCCACTGCAATAGCTACCACTTTTACAGTAGTGCCCATGTGGACGGTGATTTACCTTTCATTTAGTTGTCGGGTTTCCTGGAACCCTGCAATGAATTGCAGACATGATTAATGACATCTTGTATCTACACTTCAGGTTCTGGTAGATAACACCACTAGACATGTTTCAACTAATGAATTAAATACACCTAAATTGTTCTTAGTTCTAAGAAGACAGTCTACCTTAATGTCCAAGTTCTATTACAATTGGGACTACTAAGTCTTTTTCTATAGTATGACTACTAGGGATTGACTAACATCCTAAGAATCACAAGAATATTTGGTCAAGATCAACTTCTTAAAATCTCCATAAATTTTGCGTATACAAAATTGAAGAGGAGATTTCATTAATTTTATTATCTCGTCAACTTTACTTTATGACGAATAAAATTAATAGTTGGTCTATCTTTAATCAAATATTTGGTCAAGACTCTAAATTTAAAATAATATTGATTCCTCTAACAATACTATTTAAATTTACCAACACCTCAAAACACCGTGAATTTTGCATGCCACGTTAGTGTGGACGTATACAAAATCAACATTTGTAAGAGGAGAGTTTTACCCATTAATTATCTTGTCAACGTAACTTTATGACAAATAAAATTATCTCAAACACCGTTAATTTTGTATGCCACGTTAGTGTGGACGTATACAAAATCAATCATTTGTAAGAGGGGTTTTAACCCTTTAATTTTATTATCTTGTCAACCTAGTTTTATGACAAATTAATAGTTGGTTTCATTTGGTCACACAAATAATAGCAGTGACTCCGATGGGGAGGATACTATTAGATGTGTCTAAGTGTATACCATTACTTGACACTAAGTCCATTAATAAGATTATGCCCCTTCCGTTGGGGAAGATCACACGCTCTTAATTAACTTCCTATAGTCATCCAAAAATGGAAGTCTGTTCTAGTGATCCACAAACAAGCTCATCCGTTATGGAGGAAGGCACTCAGAGCCAACGCGCAAGCTTGTTTGCATCACTTACAAACCAGTAATGGAGACCATGGGATTTACTTAAAAATCCCTCTCCCACTTAGTTATTTATAAATGAGGAATTTTAACTATGCTAGCCTACTAAACTTGTAAACTAACATGCACACACAACACAATATAAAAGCAATAAATAGAAAATCTAATTTTCAACTATTATGGCTTTTATCTCTAGTTGTCCTCCGTGTGTTGTCATCCCAAGCTGCTGCCATATTTGGCCACCGCCACCGGGTCTAGCTGTCGCATCCATCTTGCTCCTAGTTCCGCGCGCCTGGTCCTTAGAAGGTTCCACGCTTGCAAGATTCGATCCGCGACATAAATAGAATTTTACATTTTGATCCTATATTCCATAAAAGGAATGTACATGTATCTAGATCAAAAATAAAATCCTAATAAATCTAAATACAGCTCCTACTGTATTTTAATACAATCATGCACACACATATAAATGCCCTTGACATGTCCAAGGGTCCAATCACACACATAATAACTAAAAGCCATAATAGTTGGATCCTGTATCCACAGAGTTAGCACATCCTACTATTAACCTGCCTAAATTATGTATGACATGTGCATAATTAAACTAATACCAAATACACAGAGGCAAAACCCTAGCTCTGATACCAATTGTTGGTTGCTACTCGGAAAACCTAGAGGTTCCACTGTACAAAATTTTGTACAAAGGTCTGAACTTTTTCCCAGCTACCATGTGTTCTTTTAAATTAAATTTTGGATCGCCTGCGGAACTTAACACGTTTGATCCAAAACTTAATCTATTCGTTCTTTTAGGTTTTGACTTGGGTCTCCTGCGGAACTTAACACGTTCGACCCAAATCACCTTAAGTTATTAATTCCATTAAATATTAATTTCTATAATTGGTTCCCAGTACTGACGTGGCGAGGCACATGGCCTTCTTGGATATGGGAGCAACCACCACCGACTAGACAAAACCTTTTATGGAAAGCTAATATTTAATTTTCTAAAATAACTTTAGGTTAACCGAAAAGAACAATCAAATCACAAGAGAAAAAAAAACAAAAGAACACAACATCGAAAAACATATTCGAAATACTAGAATCGCATGCCTCTTGTATTTGGTATTATTTCCAAAAATAACTAGTATGATGCGGAAAGAAAAATTACTAGTTATACCTTTTAGAAAGACCTCTTGATCTTCTACCGTATTCCTCTTCTAACCTCGGACGTTGTGTGGGCAACGATCTTCCGAGATGAGAAACCACCAAAACACCTTCTCCTTTCTTCAAATTTCGGCCAAGCACAAAGCTTCCAAAAGATGAAGATCTTTTCCACCAACCAAGCTCCTAGGGATATAAGCTTTCCTCTCCTTCTTCCTCAAGCTAGATCCGGCCACCAATTAAAACTCCATGAGGATGAAGAGGTTCGGCCACAAAGAGAAGAAGAAGAGAAGAAGGAAGGGCCGGCCACACCACCAAGGAAAAGAGGGAGAAAATAGAATAGAGTCATTAGCCTTGAAGCCTCCTCTACCCCTCTTTTATAATCCTTGGTCTTGGCAAATAAGGAAATTTAATTAAAACTTCCTTAATTCTTTTGCCATGAAAAAGAAAAATTAATTAATTAAAATAATTTCCTTTTTACAACTTATTGGCCGGCCACTTATTTCCACAAATCAAGGAAAGTTTTAATTAAACAAGAATTAAAACTTCCTAATTTATTTCTAGAAATTTATAAAAATTTCTCCAATAATTTTATCCTTTCATGATTGGTTTATAAAAAAAAATTAATAAATTAAAATCTGTCTTTTAAACATGTGGATAAAAAGAAAGTTATCTCTAAAAATTAAAATCTCTTTTAATCTACAAATAAGGAAAGATATCAAATCTTTTCTTAATCTCTTGTAGAAACTTATAAAAGAGAATATTTAATTTTTAAACTCTCTTTTAAATCATGAACATGGTTAAAAAGGAAAGTTTTCTTAAAATTTAAAATCCACCTTTTAATCAAAAAATAAGGAAAGATTTCAAATTTTAAACTCTCTTTTAAACATGTAGATGATTTACAAATAAGGAAAGTTTTTACCAAAAATTAAAACCATCCTTTTAAACTACAAATAAGGAAAGAGATTAATCTCTTCTCTTAATCTTTGTAGAAAGTTATAAAAGGAAATTTTAATTTTAAACTTTCTTTAAAAACATGATATCCACATAAGAAATAATTTTAATAAAATCCTTTTAATATTCTAGTGGTCGGCCACCCAAGCTTGGGACCCAAGCTTTGGCCACCTTCATGGCTCATCCACTTGGTCTTGGCGGCCCTAGCTTGGGTTCCAAGCTAGCTTGGCCGCCCCATTGGATGGATAAGAAGGTGGGTATGCGGTGAGTATAAATCTCTATATACTAGAGGCTACGATAGGGACCGAGAGGAGGAATTGGTTTTGGTCTCCCGATAAAATTAAGCATCCCGTGTTCGCCCCGAACACACAACTTAATTTTATCAATAATAATTCATTCCACTAGAGAACTATTATTGAACTACCGCACCAATCCCAAATTACATTTTGGGCTCTTTCTTATTATGAGTGTGTTAGTCTCCATGTGTTTAAGATAACAAATGTCCACTAATTAAGTAAGTTACTGACAACTCACTTAATTAATATCTTAGTCCAAGAGTAGTACCACTCAACCTTATCATCATGTCGGACTAGGTCCACCTGCAGGGTTTAACATGACAATTCTTATGAGCTCCTCTTGAGGACATTATCAACCTAGTATCTCTAGGACACAGTTTCCTTCTATAATCAACAACACACACTATAAGTGATATCATTTCCCAACTTATCGGGCTTATTGATTCATCGAACTAAATCTCACCTATTGATAAATTAAAGAAATAAATATCAAATATATGTGCTTGTTATTATATTAGGATTAAGAGCACATACTTCCATAATAACCGAGGTCTTTGTTTCTTTATAAAATCAGTATAAAAGAAACGACCTCAAATGGTCCTACTCAATACACTCTAAGTGTACTAGTGTAATTATACAGTCAAGATAAACTGATACCTAATTACACTACGACCTTCTAATGGTTTGTTCCTTTCCATTTTGGTCGTGAGCTACTGTTTATAATTTATAAGGTACTGATAACATGATCCTCTGTGTGTGACACCACACACCATGTTATCTACAATATAAATTAATTGAACAACTACATTTATCACAAATGTAGACATTTGACCAATGTGATTCTTATTTCTAGATAAATGTTTATACCAAAAGCTAGGCTTTTAGTATACACTCTAACAGGTGGAGCCATGTAAACCTGTTCGACTTTACCATTGAACGACTACCCATAGAGCCGACAAGTAATCGAATTGATCAGGTGTGTATAGAGAAGCTCATACAGAGTAAGGAGTTTGACCCTTCCTTCGACTAGGTCTATGGCTAGCCGAATATGAGGTGGGTCGATTATTCCGACAGGCTTATAAGGACGGTCATGCTTAAACTCGATCATCTATTGAGTGACCAAACCCACTGTCTCTTTAATTCAAGGGTAAAATACTGATCTCCTTATGTTCGACCGGCTTAAGGGTTGGTCGACCTTTCTTCTGCATGACTTGGAATCTGACCGAGCCATTTCGATGAGCCTTAGTGTCGGGCCTCTAATCGGAGCCAGATCGGAAAATGTTCTACTCCGTCAACCTTAGCCACCACATCACCTTGACGTGGACCACCACGCTATCTCCTAGGTCCACTCGTTATAACCCGTATCAACGTGCATATGCTAGGGTAGCAGAATATTCCCCAACGAGTAACCGTTATTTTTGACAAGCTGTTATGATTCTTTGACATTGTTATTTTCCGGAATAAATCCGACTAGCCTGGTAGTTAACCGGTTGTATGATAGGAGACTGATATATGAGAAGTGAGGAGCTTAGCCCCATAGGTCCGACCGACACTTTGGGTCAACCGGTCATACGATAGAGGCCTTGCCTTTGAAGAGTGTGGTGTTAAGTCTTAGAAGATTTGACCATCTCTTTGGCTGATCGGTAGTATACTGTTAGACTTGTTTTTGAAGAGTGGGGAACTATGTTCCAGAAGGTCCAACCGACATTCTGGGTTGACCGGACATATGCTGAAGACCTTGCCCTCGAGGAGTGAGGAACTGAGCTATGGATGCCCGATCGACACTGGAACTGATTGGCTGTATGTTGTGTGTTTTGGCACTGAGAAGTGGGAAGTTGAGCTCCGTATATCCAACCAACTTTGAAGTCGATCGACTTTATACTGACAGTTATATTGTAGAAGTGGAGAGCTGAGCCCCGAAATTTTGACTAGCTCTTGAGCTGACCGACTTTATGTTGAACACCTTAGTACTATGAAGGAGGGAGTTGAGCCTCGTAAGTCTAACTGATCGATTATATACTGAGAATTATATTATAAAAATGAAGAGCCGATCCCTAATAAAAGTGACTCGTTCAACTATATAACCCTTGACTATCATTTCATAGTGATTTTAATTGTCATTCTGACTATCATATCATCTTAAACAACGATGCCACAATCCATTTGGTTCATGGTATTTAACCGAAACATCAACATACGAAAACGGCAAGGAATGGAAAACTAACTTACTGCCTTTTGGCTTTTTTTTGCTTTTTCTTGTCATTTCGACAGGAATCGAGTTGAGTTGCGTGTTCGTGGTCCGTCTCTCTCCGTTCTTTTTCTTTTTACCATTGCCTTGTCGTCTTTAATTTCTTTCCCACTGGATTCATCTTTCTTTGGCATTTGTTAACCCACAGAATGGGATGCTAATTAATCGCTTTCCTACTGTTGACAACCAGATGCCGACTACTCGGTGCATCCACTGTTGACGAAGGTAAATGTGTTTGATTTCGACAACGAGCCTCGCACCATGGATATAGTCGTGGATTGGTCCACAAGCTTATCCACGGACAGTAGAGTTTGCGCAAACAGCGATGCTCTTGCGTTTCACCAAAAAATTAGAGAGTTTCTCTTGCGTTTCCATATCTGCTTCTAGAGAAGACGGGTCTCCTCGCTATTTCTTGCGTTTCTCCTTTAATTTTCTACCTCTCTCGCAAAACATTCCATTAGGCAAGTGTATATGGACTCATCATCATTCAATGAAAGCGGCGCCTAGGGTCAACGTACGTAGCCGTCGCGCCTTTAACATGCATTAATTAAGCCTTTATTTTGTTAGTCTCCAAGCCTTCCACTGATGCCTGATCTCTTTCATGCTTTGCTTTATCAGTGGACAAATGATTCAAGTGTTGACTATACAGTGACTTGAACCAAACGTGACTTTGTTCCCTTTTGCATTTTCCTCTGACTAATCACTTAAGAGATTTACAAAGCTGAGAGAGGTTTCCTGACATAGATAAAAAAAAAGGAGTGTTTTTTTTTTGCTGCCCGACAACGTGCACGTAGGTCTGAACGAGATGGTTGGACCATTTGATTGCAATATCTGTTAATAATTATTATCAAATTATCCCATCTAGATTCTGATCTTATTTTTGACACAAACTGTATATATTTTAATCATTATACTAAAAATAGAATTGAAATCTAGATTGAATAACACAGTAATAGACACTAAGTTTATGATCCAAATGTTTAATTTAATTTTAAATGCACAATCAAAGATTTTAGACATTAAAATTTATACACTAACCATCAAGATATTAGCAAAAGTTTGTTAAGTAAATAATATATCATTGATGATACTTTTTGATGGTGGAGGAGATGACGCGCTGAATTTGGGACGGCGTTGAGGTGACTTATATATTGACTGAGAGAAAATTTGGAAGGAGATGATGTTAAAAGATCCTAGAGCTAAGAGATATGGACTTGTGCACGCCACAGATAGAGCTAACTAGAATATTAGAGCGAAAATCAGAGAAGGGATCCTGACACAGACACTTCGATGCTTAAGTCAAAATAGTAGCCGAGCGAAATGGAGAAGATGATAAACGATAGAACAATAGTATAAATATACGAGTGTGTGGATGCGTATGTATTTATGTGTGTACCTGACCAATGGAGATGACTCATTTTTATAATGTTTCTCATAACCTCCGCATTAATGAAACGACAGAGAGTGTCTGGTGTCAGAGTATGTTGGGTGATGTAGTATGTATGATACCCTTTCTATAGGCATAGGAAGGCTTCATTGCATGTATATGTTAGAGTAATGATATATTTTCTGACAGGTTGTTACCATTTTCTAATAATATTATCTCCTAGAGAGAGTCCGACCGGCTCTGGACCAACCAATTGTAGACTAGGATTCATGCTCATGTGGGGAACTGGGTCCAGATGTCCGACTGACACTTGGGCTGGATAGATTTATGCTGGGGATTTGGAATTCGCTTGGACAATATGTCCGATCGGACTTTATATCGGGGGTTCATTTTGCACTCGACCGCTTTACTTAAATATAGAATTTGGTCTAGTTCTGCGATGTGCTTAGCGTGCCCGATCAACCTTTTGGTCCGATCGGCCAGAGCACTTGGCGGTGATTCTAGACTTATTTCGGCATAACATTGATACAATATGAGAGTTAACCCCTTCTTAACTTTGACCGTTATATCAACTAATTTTCTTAATATCAAACCCAGGTCTCACCATACGCGCCGCATCAATTGAAATTCAATGTCTAACTTTATTTAATCAATCCATTGAAGGTGTCCAAATCAACCTTTCAAGGTGAACCAGAGATATATATGCCCTTGAACAGCTTTTATGCACTAAAAACTTTTCATACACATTCATTATTATTGCACTGTATTAAGGTCAATGTCTAAAGGAATCTAAGCATTTAGACGAGGATTAAAAGGATTTAACTCTTTAAGCACTTGATAATTTATCATCTTGTCTTTCACGTTCATTTATCTCATTTAGGAAGTGTTAATATGGATGGTTATTGTCCACATCAAAGGTTGTCAAAGCAACCTGTGACCAAAGGTTAAGAAGGTAATTTTTGAAAAGAGACAAATCACACCCCTCCCATATGTATAAAAGGAAGAGAGTTTTCTCTTTTGAAGTGAGCAAGACTCACTTTTATGGTTTTGTCTCTTGATTACACGAGTACAAGACTTCTTTCACGGGATATCACCACCGGATTCTGAGGACATTTGGAGCGAGGAACTACGAAGAAGGCTCTTGTAGACTTCTTCATAATCCTACGAGATTCCGGAACCCACGAGATAATCTCGATCAAGAAATAACAGGAAGAGGTGAAAATCTTTTTTTGTGAGATAAATAAAGGTTAAGGTAAAAGCTTGTTAAGAGCTTATGGACAAACTATTGGTGTGCATTTGGTCAGTACCTTGAAGGTTTTATACTCAGCTTATAGAAGCTCATTCCATTGCCTCTTGTGAAGAGGTGGATTAATTAGTAGATTGTTGCAATGAGTGGAGTATCTTAAGCATGTTAAAAATCTTGATTACAATTTACAAGTGAGATCTCTCTTTGAACCATTTTAAAAATCTTGATTAGCATGTTATTTGCTTTTTATATTTATTGCTATTCCATTTTGAACACTCAAATCAACACACAAATGTACTTGCCACTAATCTTTAATTTGAGTTTTTGGTGTGCAAAAAATTGATAAAAAAGCAAGCGTTATTTATTTACCCCTTTAGTTGAGTCATTTTGATTGTACAATTGATATTAGAGCTGCTTTAGATTTGAATGGAGTGAATTGCATTACATCTAAGATTTACAATTGGTATCAAAGTAAAGCTTCAAAAGATTAAATTATCGTTTAAGGAGATGAAGTACTATGGAATCAAACAAAGGAACCAAGAACCCAAGCAAGGAATCACAACTTGAGAAAGTAAGATATGATGTTCAATATTCTACTGTGGAGAGGAAGATGAGATATCATCATCTAACTCCTTAAATTGTGAAGGATCAATCTCTTCCACTAGTGAAGCATTGAAAGACAAAATTGATTACAATAAATATTAATTACAATAATCTTTCATATTTTTTTCGACCAGTAAAAAAAAGTCAATTTCCAAATAAGCTACTAAATCCAAGTGCTAAAAAGTAGATTGCAGCATCTACTCTCCAATTTGTGAACAGGGGAATTCAACGCAAAAAGTTGTAACTTTTGACGTCGCTGTCTATGATCTTCCTCGCATTAGTTTTGGTCGCAGCTTCCAGTCGGTGAATTAAGGTAAACAAACAAAAAGAGGAATGAATGGGATTAGGTTTACAAGAAAAACCTGATTATAAAACAAAAAGGGAAAATAAATGAATAGATGAACCCAGTTCAATCGATACTGAGAAAGAGAGGAGCTGTTTCTGAATCACTAGTTACCGTCTTCACATCTTCGTGAATCACGGATAAGACGTGTTGTAGAGCTGTAGGCTTCTTCTCTGCTCCCATGGAATTAGTAAACAGAGGAGTTGTGGCATCAATTACGTCATCCGAAGCAGGAACACAAATTGGAATGGTTGAAGATGAATTTGAATTAGGGTAATTGGTCAATTCTCTGGCTCTCTCTGCCTCCGCTATCCAATCCGTTCTGGTGAGTGCCAAGGCCATGAGAGCCGCGCACGAGGACTGCGCCGCGAGGAGCCCCAGCCACAGGCCCAGCAAACCCATCTTGCCGACGAAGCCAAGGAGCACGGCGACGGGCATCCCCACCAGGTAGAAGGAACTGAGGTTGATGTTAGCGCCAGTGGCGGGCCGCGCGCTCCCCCGAAGCACGCCGCAGCCCACCGTCTGTGGGCAGTTCCCGAGCTCGCAGAGTCCGGTGATGGGCAGCGCGAGCGCGGTGAGCTTCAGTGTCTCCGCGTCGCGGGTGAACAGCCGTCCCCACTGGTGCCGCATCGACGCCGTGAACGCGGTCGCCACGAGGCCGAGCGCGACCGCGCAGACGACACCTGCTGTGGCGGCAGCGCGGGCCTTGGAGGGCAGGTTGGCGCCGAGCACGTTGCCGACGCGCGTGGAGACGCCGAAGCTGAGCGCTGAGGGGAAGACGTAGACGAGGGAGGTGGTCTGGATTAGGATGCCCATGGAGGCGACGGCAGTACGGGGGTGCGCGAGGAGGCCGCTGAAGATGATCATGAACTCGTACCACCACCACTCGAGGCAGACGGACACGCACGAGGGAGCAGCGAGTCGGAGCAGTGCCGGCCACCCGCGGAGGCAGTCGGCGGAGGGGCCGCCGGGCCAGGTGTCTCGGCACGCTCCGGAGCAGAGCAGGAAGAGCAACAGACAGGTGAGGAGGTTAAGGTCGGTCCAGATCATGGCAGCGGCCACGCCGGCGATGCCAAGTCGGAGGCGCACTGCCAGAAGGTAAGTCAGCGGGCCATGGAGCGCGGCGCAGAAGAAAGAGCAGTAGGTGACAGGGAGGGTGATGTTCTGTGCACGGAGGAAGACGCGGAGCGGATGAAGGAAGGAGAGGAAGAGGAGGTCGGGCGCGGCGGCGGTGATGAAGACGTGCGCGGCGGAGGAGATTTGCTCGTCCTGGCCGCAGCGGAGCAAGACGGAGCGGGCGTTGAGCCACAAGAGGGAGATGGGAAGGGAGGCTGAAAGAAGAAGCAGCGTGGCCCGCTGCAGGGTGAGGCCGAGGAGTCTGTGGTGGTTGGCGCCGAAGGCCTGTGCGCAGATGGGGTCCATGCCCATCGCCAGCCCGGACAGCACGGAGTAGCCGGTGATGTTGGCGAACCCAATCGCCAACGAACCGGCGGCCAGCTCCAAATCGCCGAGGTACCCGAGGAAGAGCATCGAAATCATGGCGCGCGAGTAAAGCATGAGCCCCGTCACGGCGGCCGGCACCGATATCTTCCCGATGGCGCGCATCTCATCCGCTAACTAATCGACCAATTCAAACAACAGATTGGAGCAGAAATAGATCGACCACGTCAGAATGCGCGCATGTAAAATATATACATAAGTATGCATTAATACAGTGCGTATGATTAACCTCAGAGAGAGTCGGATGGCGATGGAGGTCATCAGGAGCAGTGCTGTTCAAAATATGAGATTTGGTGAGAGAAGGGAAGGGGGGAGAAGAGGAGGGCGGAGCGGTATTGCACATCTCCTTCTCACTGTGATAAGCTCGATCGGCTCTGCCAACAATGGAAGGTGATAATGGAGGTGGGGGGAGTCGTATGCTGAGGGCGTTTTGTTTCTTCTTCAAATTGGGAATGCGAGGGAGCAATGCACTTAAATAGGAGGAGCAGTGGGGGACACGCGTCCATTGTTAGACGGTCAATTGTACGACCAATCTTTGGAGAACCCGACTGGACCGATCCAGTCATTCTCCTTTTCCGGTCAAATTAGATCAGAGCATATTCGATACACAGGCAGGGACTGCCTGATGCTGATGGTCTATAGCTCCCTCGTTCTCATCCAAAGAGAAACTAATCCTAATCCTGATGATGTCATGAATGAACCGAAATCAACGTCCGTGACTAAATCGTTGATGTTCAAATTGCTTTTGCATCGCTGCTGCTTTTGTTGAACATTTGACGGCCGACTTCACCTATCGTGTAAGATAGATATTGGTCATGACTACGGTGGTTGTGTGCCATCGCGGTCAGCCTTCTTTGTTTTGCCACACGCTTCAGAGGCTAACCCCGTCACTCCAAGTTCCAACTGCAGATTTTGTGAGTAGCACACGTTGGGATGAGTTGAAGAGTGGTCGACTGCCAAGCTTACTCACGTGTACCATCCATTTTGGGTCACTACAAAAGTGATCTTTCCTTTTAAAACAGACATGGAGGGTGCTATGTGGATTGAGAGGATAGAAGCTGGGAAGCAGTAATGGTGAATGTTGAACAATGGCAAGATGATGCTTGGCATGCATACAGACACAACTCTTATCCTAACTAACTATTTGGCATGCAGTGCAAGGTTTGAATTAACGATGTGTCTTGTGTTGGCCAATACATTGGTAAGTCGATGGTTGTTGAGATTTTAGTGGTAGTATTTCGTTTGTGCCATCTTGCATTATGTATCTTTGCACTGTAGTTTGTATTGTTTTGCACAGTGCAATTTGACACAGAAACATACAATTCTGACATTTTTTTTTTAATTTTAAAAATTTGGTAAAGTTGCACGTATATCCTTCCTTATACAGACATATACCACTACCACCTAATTAGCTGAGTTAGATTTCAATTAAAGTCACACATTAAAAGATTTAATAAAAGATTATGAGGTTAAAAGGATGTATAATATTTCCATTGGTATGAAGTCTTTTGGGTAGAGCTCAAGAGTAAAGTCATGAGGATTTAGGTCCAAAGTGGACGATATCATGCCATTGTGGAGATATGTAGATATCCTTTGGCACAATAAATGATATCAGAGCCATGGTCCGGACCAGATGCTAAGTGGGACGGCCTTGAACGAAGTTGAGAGTGGGCCCGGAGTAGGTCAGGATGACCGAGTACTTGCGGTGAGGCGAGTAGGTCAGGGTGGTCGGATGCTCGTAGGTAGGCCTGAAGTAGGTTAAGGTGATCGGACGCAGATGCTTATGGGGAAACCCAGAACAGGTCAAGATGATTAGTTATAAATTGAGTTCTATTATCTCTTTTCATATCATTTTAATTTAGGGATGAATTTTAAGGAATATGTAAAATGAACATAATCATTGGGTCTAAGTTAATTTTTAATATTTTTATAATGATAAGTTATATTTTTTTTACACCGTATTAAATACAAAAATATTTATTTAAAATGAAAGCCTCAAAAAAACTTCTTCCTATAATTTCATAGTATGAATTTAAAATTTCATTTTGCGCTCTTAAATTTGAGACTTACATGTTGGAAGCAGCTGAGACGGTTCGTCGGGTCAAGACCGAATCGGTTCGAAGGGTCAAGACAGAACCGCCTTTGGTGTTAAGGGTTTAAGTTTATGTATTTAATGACGAAGGAGGTGCGGGAACAGTTTGGTGCTGGCCCTCAATCACTGTTCCGGCGAGTTCAGGACGAATTGTCTTTCTAGATAAGGTAAGGGCACTCTGCTCCTCTTCATCGCCTGCTGCTTGATATTTTCCTCACTTCTTATTCTTCGCCTGGGCAGGATCCTGATCAGATCTGATCCGGCTACGTGAATAAGGGTAGCTTCTTTTATTTCTGTTCTTCTGATTCTCTTTCTCTCTTTCTATTTGTTTCCAGATTGTTAGATCCTGGTTTTGGTTCGGGTGGAGACTTTTAGTGCTTAGATTGGGATTGCAACTTTCTACATTTTCTGTATCTGAGGGTGCTGAGGTTGAATATGGATTGAGGTGGGTCTTCTCTTCTCTTCTTCTTTCCTCAATGCTGGTTCAGTTCAAATTTGTCTGTTCCGATCTCATGATGGTGTAGTTGGCTAGGAGATGTGGTAGAAGCGGCATCAGATTATAGGGCTCTGTTTTGGTGCGAGCCCTGCGGCAGTATTATTAGGATAGTTCCTCCTTTTTCTACTTCTGCCTCGATATCGTGTTTTTGATGCCGGGTAGGGCTTTTGATGTTGGTTCCTCCTAGGTGCTTTGAGTGATGGGGAGAATTCAAGGGATGGCGAAATCAATTGGGTTAAGTAACATTGTGCTCAAGTCAAGTTTGGGTTAATTAATTTGAATCAAACTAATGGTTTTTTTTTCCACGGGAAATTTAGTATTACATTTTATATTCCTACATATTTTCCCTTTTGCTGATATACTATTTTTTCTATATTTCTTTCAGATGCTTAAGTAAAAAGTTTCCTTTGGAATGGTTGACATTGAGCACTTCCTGGATGCTGCAGAGAAGTTTGAAATATATTTTCCTGGTAATGATTTTCTGATGCTTTATTGTTTATTACCTCGTGGATCCTCTTTTAACTTGCAGTTACTCAATGGTGATCAAAATTCAGATTCTATATGCTAAAAAGGCCACATATTTTTAGGATTTCTTGCTAAATTGGTTTTATGTACCAAAGGCCACTATTGCAGTGACCTCTTGGTTTCAATACGTTTTTATTTCAATATATAGAAATGGGTAATCTCATTAGTTAATATTATCTCTGTTCTTTCTTATTTAGTCATACAGGAAACGTCTATTTTGTTTGACAGTGAGGTTGAAATTGCTAGACACAGAAGTTAGTTATGGTGTTTTTGTGAAGAAAAAAAATTAATATCAACCAATGAGATACTAAACTCTTGAGTTGTTTGTTTTATAACAGTATTTCTACCATCATTCAGTTGAATGTATCAACTGGAAAGACATGTTACGAGGGTACAATACTCAAATCTGAACTAGTACTCGAGTTAACTAAGCTTTCATTTGATCTATGCATGGCAGCTGTGATTCATTTTTCATAATCATATGAAATGACATGATCCTTCAATACATAACCAGCAGAAAAATACTGAAGACTATAGTTTACATTTCAAGTCAATGAGAGTCTGTTTTGTAATTTATCTCTAATAATAGAAGCTTTGACTTTGATTATTTATTATTTCCTCCATGAATTTTTGTATTTTTCTCCAATTGGTTCAACATACATTATAAACTTGATCAGGACTTTCAATTTAATTTGATTGGTTCATACTTCATCACCAAATGAAGTCACATCTACCAGGCCAATAAAAGCACACGATAATATTAAGTTCAAATCCAGTTTCACTATTTGTTGCATCATGTATTAAATGCTGTCAATTTACCTACGGTTTCTGTATTCTACTTTTTCACATATATATTATAATATTTCATATTGATTTGCTTGACTTCTAGCATGACTTATAAGTCAATTCTTTTAGCAAATTTTACCTTCTTAAGTTTTCAAAACTGCTTGGTAGTAACCTAAGCTTGAAGGAGTAAGGAAGTCATGGCTAATATGGTCACTCATTTTCCTTCCCAGGTTGGAGTTGTTAGATTTGGTACATGATATTTTGGTGTAATCTGATTGGTCCATCAATGGCTCAAATTAGGTTTTTTATTTTATTTTTAATATGACTCTCTGAATATTGATGGCTCGGCTATACCTATCCTTAATTACAATAACCAACCTTATCCCACTCAGCTATATAGATTCTTCTATGTCATTGGGCTCTATCCCCTACTATCATCATTTATACTTAAATAAATTTGATCTTGTTCTATTGTTGCTAACCAAGTCTTTTTTAGTATTTTTCCTCGTTTGATGTGCATATTTGTCATAATTTCACATTTCCTGGAGCATTTTTTGCCGTATAAATACATATTCGTACTATCTTAAACATGTCTCTCGGAGTTTTCTCTCAATAGATACAACTCTGACTTTTTCTCTGCTCTCATTTTTTATTATGTCCATTCTGCTCATGTGCTCGAGTCATAGCCCAACATCCAGCGTCATATAACATGTCTAACCGTCGTTTTGTAGAACTTCTTTTTAAGTTTTAGATGTAACGATTATATAAAACACCCGACGTCCTTCTCTATTTCAACTAAGACATCTCTCTCAATTCCTCTATTGTTTTGTGAAAATGATACTAAATACTTAAATCTCCTAGTTTCAGACAATTCATCATCTTCTATTTAAACAATTATCTCATTATGTCTAATATTGCTAAACTTAAATTCCATATATTTTCTCTTTACTTTAATAAACCTAAAACCTTTCAATTCTAGTGTTTCTCGCCAAAATTCTAGTTTAGCATTTACTTTTTCATGCGTCTTATCTACCAAAATAATATCATCTGCAAACGACATGCTCCACGATATGCGTCTAGTGAGTTCATCCATGATTAGTGTAAAAAGATAGGAATTTAAAGTTGATCCTTGATGTAACTCTATCTTTATTAGAAATGCTTCAGTTAATCCGCCTAAAATTTTCACTCTAGTCGTTACATCCTCATACATATTCTTAATTAGTTTAATATATGCTACGGTAACACTTCTCTTTTCTAGAATTCTCCATATAATTTCTCTTAGGACTCTATCATCTTTTTTAAAGTAATACCATGTGTAGATTTTGTTTTTGCTCCCGATACTTTTCAATTAGTTGTCTAGAAGATGTATAACTTCCTTCCAAGCATGAACCCAAATTGATTTTCGGTCATCGTGATCTCCTTCCTTGATATATCTCCCTTGTTCTTATATAAAGGAACTAGAGTACTTATCCTCGATTGATCAGATTTTTTTTCATTTGCAATATCATGTTAAATAGTTTTGTAAGTCATTCAATACTTTGTTTCCCTAGGCACTTCCATACCTTTATCAGAATATCATCTAATCCAACGACTTTTCCATTTTGTATTCCACTTAAAACTTAATCTAAGTTTGAATTCTACAATAAAAATTTAAATTTGTATACTTATTTGACTTACTTTAATTATCTAAATTAAGTTGGTCACCAAAACTTTCATTAAAATGTTGATAAAAATATTTCTTCCATCGCTCTTTTATTTCTCATTTATTTACTAGTATCCTATTGTATTTATCTTTAATACATTTTGTTTGGATAAGATCTCTTGTCATTATCTCTCACTTTAGCTATTCTATAAATGTCTCTTTCTTCTTCTTTTGTATCTAATTTTCAATATAACCGTTCAAAAGTTTCATTCTTTGCTTTATTTATAGCTTTCTTATTCTCTTGTTTTTAGCTATTGTATATTTTTTAAAATTTTCCTCGTTCTTACCAATATATAATTCCTTATAGGCTGTCCGTTTTCCTTTACTTTCTCTTGTATTTTCTCATTCCACCACCAAAATTTCTTACTTGGTGGAGCATACTCCTTTGACTAACCGAGTATATTTTGGCTACTATTTTCAACTTTGATAATATTTTATCTCATGTCGTATTAGAGTCACTGTATATTTCACCTAATATTTGTTCTCCTACCTTCTCCAATATGTTTTGCTTTCCATCCTTTAACTTCCACTACTTAATTCTAGGAGTCATGTATATTTTTTGTCTATTGATACTATGATTGATGCGAATATCCAACACTACTACCCTACGTTGGATTAAGCTTTGTATGACCTTGCAATCTTAACAAATCTTTCTATGCCTCTTTCTAACTATAAGAAAGTCAATTTACGATTTATTATTCCCACTTTTGAATGTGACCAAGTGTTTTTCTCTTTTCTTAAAAAGTGTATTAGTTAGTACAAGGTCATATGTTATCGTAAAATCCAATATAGTTTTCCTTCTTCATTTCTTGTTCCAAACACATAACCTCCATGCACCCTCTCATATTCCTTTTTTTCACTTTAACATTTCCATTTAGATTGTCTCGTATTAAAATCATTCTATTTGATGGAATATTTTGTAATACTTCTTCTAGATCGCCCCAAAATCTTAATTTGGTATCTTTATCTAATCTTACTTAGGTGTATATATGCTAATTACATTCACAGTTTCGTTCGCCATTACTATCTTGAGAGCTATAATTCTATCCCCTTTTCTAACTACTCCTATAATTTTATCCTTTAACGAACTATTACAACAATACCCATTCCATTTCTGGTTTTAATCTTTCCTATGTACCATAACTTAAAACTTGAGTTCTTTATTATTTTTGCCTTCTTGCCTACCCATTTTGCCTCTTGTGCACACAAAATGTTTATTCTTCTTCTAATCATCATATCTGTTACCTTCATTGTTTTACAGTAAGGGTCGTATGTTCCATGTTCCAAATCTAGATTATTAATTTTCCTATAATATTTGTTTTTATCCAACCTATGGTGTGAAAACTCTTGCCTATTTAAAGCTACATCCAAGTTCTCATGGAGATGTAGTGGTCGTTGCCGATACATTACAGTTGGACCATGCAACGCAAACTCTTGCATATTCAACACTATCCGAGTTATAGAGATGTAGCGGTCCTTGCCGAGAATTACAATCAACCCTGCAACACGTTCCTTCCGGGTAACAATTTAGCATTAACACAATAGTTTAATAGATTTATTCATTCAACATTTATCTTAGTTTAACGTTGGCTAACAACCTAACGCAACTCTCCTCCTTTATCCGGGCTTGGGACTAGCCATGAGGCGGAGTATACCTATCCCCAATTACATGAGTAAACAATTATAGATTTCTACATATTAATCATTGAATAGTATATCATCTATTGAATATATTTGTGTGATATTTGATTAAAGAACAAGCATTTATTATTATTATTATTATTATTATTATTATATCAAGGCATTGAATTGGGAAGATCAAATCAAGAGGTCGAGTTGTGTCACTTTAAAACAATATCGTGTTATAGACTTCTGTTTGACCACATAAAATTGTGTACATTGCTTGCTCTCAAATGTTGATCATGTTCGGAAAATGGTTAAGAGGTGATTTATGTGAGTTTGTACACTAAAATAAATATTTTGTCCCGACTCTTAAGCCTACTACTTCTAAAGCCATATCCAAATCTTATTGGCCAATTGAGACTCTAAACTGGATTTACTTGGAATCCACCTCAAGAAGAGGTGACTAATCTAAGGATTCGACCCTCATGCACACTCTCCACTATGAAACACTCATTCTCGGAAACAATCCAGAGGCGGAAAAGCCTCGTACAAGCTCACACACAAAGAAATACAAGAAGAGGAAAATACAAGCTAATAAAAAATGAAATCTTACAAGATTACAATCATGAAACCCTAGCTTGCTTCTTCTTGTTTGGGAACACCTCTTGACCTTGGAAGTGTACAACACTTGTCTCTAAGAAGCTTCAAGAATTGGCAGTGATGACCTCTGAGCTTGGTGAAGAGAGTGGGAGAGGAGATCTCAAGAGAGCATGTGAAATAGTGCACATGAACGTTTTTTTATCGGGCTGGTAACGGCTAGTTTTTCAAGCTTAATCGACTACCATAATCGATCAAGCCTTCCTAATCGATTACCGTAATCAATTAGGAAGCTTTCTGTTCTTGCGAGAACAAGCCGTAAGCAATTAAGCTTCCCTGCTTAATCGTTTACCAAACTCTACATTCGCGAAATCCACGCTTAATCGATTGTCGTAATCGATTAAGCATCTGTAATCGATTGTCCTAATCAATTACGAATATCTCTGTGCACTCGCGAACATTGCTTAATCGATTGCCTTAATCGATTAACCTTCAGCGATCGACTAACCTAGTCGCTTACCAAACCCTAACTTCCAATCCGAAGTCTAGGGTTCCTTTACCCAACCTCTGGTCAATAGGTCAGGACTCCTCGTTGCCTAACATTTGGTCAACCTTGATCTATTGGGACTTCTTAACCAAGTATCCGGTCAATCCTTTGACTCACTTGGACTTTTCTCCTTGTGCCAAGTATCTGGTCAATCCTTTGACCGATTTGGACTTCCAATCACCAGGTGTCCGGTCACCTGGATTTCCATATGCCTAGCTTCACTCACCATGACTTTTCAAATTGCCTAGCTTTGCCCATGACGGGTACGTGTGGGATGAACCAAATTCTCATTCAATTTTATTTTTCCATTAGAAGGAGCTCGTACATACTCGGCAGTACCACCTGTGAATACTCCACCAGTATGAAAAGTTCTTAATGTTAGTTGAGTCCCTGGTTCCCCAATTGATTGACCTGCAATAATACCTACAGCTTCTCCCAATTCGACCAGGTCACCATGAGTAGGACTCCGACCATAACATAATTGGTAGATCCAAGATGTATTCCTACAAGTAAAGGGGGTTCTAATATATATTGGTTGTGCTCAAAAGGTTATGAATCGATTTATAAGTCCAATCCCAATATCTTGATTTCGAGTGGCAAGACATCGCAAACCAATATATATATTGTCTACTAATACACGACCAATTAGTGTTTGGACAAAAATTTTTTCTGTCATACCATTTTGAGGGCTCACGGAAATACCTCGGATAGTATCATTAGGACTTTCACGTAGCTTCACTCACCAGGATTTTCCTTCTGCCTAGCTTCACTCACTAGGACTTTCACATTTGCCTAGCTTCACTCACTAGAGCTTTTCACACCAAGTGTCCGGTCAACCCACTTGGATTTTCTTCTTCTGCCAATCTTCCTATTGGACTTGCCCTTACCTGACTTCCAGTTTTGACTTCCCTATCAAGTATCTGCCTTAACCTACTTGTCTTTTCTTCATATTAAACTGGTCAAACCTTGATTAGAGGGGAATTGCACCAACAATCTCCTCAAATGAACAATTGCACCTGCAATCTCCATACATTGTCAAACATCAAAACTTAAACATCATGACTCAAGCTTGAGCTAACTCAAGCTTAGTCAAACTGGTCAACCTTGACTTAGGGAAATTACACCAACATGAATCATCACATCATTTTGACAATTGACCAATTGTCAAAAAATCCTCCAATGCTGCTGTCATTCTAATTGACTTAGTCCTTTTGAATGAGTTGGAATCAGAAAGAATGTGTAGAATATTCTTGCTTCCTAATATATATTTATTTTCCTATTTTAATTGTTCCTTTTTTTAAGGAGATTTGATAAGTTCTCTTTCCTTATTTTCTAGATGTGGTGTTATATATAACTAAGGCTGTACAATATAATTTTTGTGAGTTAATACAATTTTCATTTCCAACAGAATGGAAGATATTTTCTTCAACATATAAAAGTCTATTTTATTTTTCATATTAAGTGGTATTATCCCAGCAACACATAGCCATGCCATGCCAGTATGAGCATACTTGTAATTTAAGTCTAACCCATTTTTTTTTATGTTGCCTATATTAAGTTATACGTACATCTCCATTGGAAAATTTTAGGTACACGAATTGGCTCATAAACATTCTAGTAGGTTTCTGAAAATTGTCCACTGACCATTGAATTTAAGTGCTCAAGTAAAACTTCATTAGGTTCATTTTTGATATTTCGTTAGTAGGTTCAATGTGAATTATACCTAAACTATGATACATAAATCTTGAATACATGAAAATTATAATAAATTTGTACTTTGGTTGGCCATATTAATAGCATCGCCATGATCGCCTGCGATAATCAACATATCATTAAAGACAAAATTACAATTGTTAGAGTTAATAAGAGATATTCTTGTATATTTATATTTAAATACTATCTTCATCTGTGATTGAAGATGAGGGGATTGACTTGACCAACCCAACATATAGATAGAAAATACAAATATTAACAATTCAAATATATACATAGATGTCAAGTTGAAGATGATGATCAGTCATTTGTCCAACAAACTCTTAGAAAAGAGATTATATTTGATGGTTGTGAAATAAAGCCCAGGCCACTCAGCGAAGTTACCCATGGTAATGATGGTCATCGTGCATCAGATCTATACCCATATATCCAAATCACCTCGCTTAACAAGCCAAGAATAGGAGAACCATTAAGCTAGGAAGGATCTTCATCACAACTGATTTATACCAATCAGGCAAGAGGAACAATTTTTCTTGTTGGAATTTTAAACAACGTTTTGTAACATTAGCAACTTGGGACTTTTTAAAATTCAGATGATAAAGACTGAATTAAGATAAAGAGGCACACAATTCAGGGGCTAAATTGAGATTTTGAAACTTGAGAGGTCAACCGGATTAGATGGACTATTTTTTAATGAATATGTCTTGTGGTCCAAAGCAATTCTTTCTATGTAACAGACTCCTTTGTGAAACCAAATTCAATAAATTGTGATTAAAGATTTTTTGTTGTATGTGATGATGGTGTCTAGAGATCCATTCAATTTATCAGTCAAGGTTCTCCAATTTAAGTGGCATCTAACTTTCTTTTTTAAAAAAGAACAGATATGTGTTCAATTGGAGGATTTCCACTACTCCGTAGTGTTTTTTCATGGGCATAGTTTGTAGTTTATTGTCATTGATAAATAGGCCTGTTTCAACTTTCAATCAGTGTGTAGTAACTGTGCAGCGATGTGAGGTATGGGATTTTCTTTCCATTCCAAATAGCCCTAAGCTTCAGTACTTGTATGAAAATATTTTCCATAGTCATGAAATCTGGAGATGATAAATATAGCCATTTTGTGATCTTTTGGGAATATCATATAGAGGTTATCTAGTTGATGAAGGTTTTGGTTAGGTTGTTTTAAAGTAGGAAATATAAAAACATTATTTTCGCCACTTATCAATTTTTATAGATGGTTTTGAGAGCCTTTAGTAGAAAGAGTAGTGATGTAGGGACTCTCAGATCTGCAAAGAGAAGAGAGAAACAGGAAATGTGTCTTCCAGGGTTGCACTATGAGGATCAAGTCAAATACAAATATGAGACTAAGGCGTAAGTGGAAAAAGTTTAGGGGGAATTGCATGGCTAAATCAATGGAATGTGGGGCTATTTCTAGTCAATGGGAAGAACCTGGGTGACTGGCCAATTTGATAAGTAGGTCGGTGTCTTGTTCTTGTTGAGATCCAAAATTATCCATTTTTTGAACTCAAATCTCTGGCCATAATATCAGAGCATTTCTCAAACCAAATATATTATTGGTTTGAGAAAAAAGTTAGTGTTATTCTTCTAATATAGGGTTCCAATGGCTTAGGTATTTCAAGAGCAGTATTATTCTAGACCTGAGATTTTCTGTTTTGTTAGTGTTTAGAAACATAGTCCCTAAAGCATTTCTTTGATTTTCTACATATATAACCAATTCTACTGATTGTCTGATGTTGTAGGTATGCTAGATGAGAAACAAGAAAGTCTTTTTTCTTTTTCTGTATATCTTAATCTATGCATTTTTAATTCCAGAGTAACAATTGTGATGAGGTGTAATGCTTGTTGGAGAGAATTGGAAGGTCGAGCTGTATCAACCACTTGTGGTCATCTCTTCTGTATCCACTTCTAATTTCAAACACGCAGTCAATTTTAGTGATTGAAATACAGTTTCCAACATAAATGTGCAACATCATTTTCCTTAACTTATGAATAAGGCAATGAAGATGCAAACAAGTTAGTAAGCAATGACGCTGCCTGTCCAATTTGTGATCAAGTACTCTCTAAAAGGTGTGACACTTTATTCAACACCAGTTCCTTTTATTTTTTATTTTTTACTTTTAACTATTCTGCTTTAGAGGAGGGAACAAATTTTGTGTTTATGAGATTCATCTTCACTCTTTTTTCTGTGTGCTTGTTCTTGGACTTTTTCTTGCTATTATGATTAACCATCTGCTTTTTCACCAGTCTTATGAGGCCGGTTGATATAAATCCTAGTGATGAATGGATCAATGTAAGTTATGCTTGATTAATTGCTTGAACGTGCAATATCTGTCTTTGCTACAGTTTACACCAGGTTTTTCTTCTTTTGCAGATGTCAATGGCTGGAGTTGCTCCACAAATACGTATCCCATTGCCTTCACTGATAATGTCATTGATTGACTCTCAAAACTCCCCGCTAGTGTGGAATATATAAATTTCTCATTTTCATGAAGTCATTAAAGTTGCACTAGTTCTAACACTTGTAAATTTCTCATTTTCATAATGCTTTTGCATGTTCATGCATGATAGATTCTGAGGGTGCTCTCATGTCTGATGATTGTTTTAATGGAGCCTGGCAAATGGGTGGCAATGATGTCTTAAACTTCTTTGTCAAAACAGAACTATTTCATCTTTCTTCCTTGACTTCAAAATAATCAGTCATGAAGAGTGCATACAGGAGTGTGATGTTTTACATTGGACAAAAGGAACTTGAAATGAACTTTAAGATGAACAAGATAGTTGCACAGTGCCGGCAGAAATGTGAAGTAATGCAAGAAAAGTTTACTGAAAAACTGGAACAAGTACACACTGCATATCAAAAAATAGCTAAAAGGTGCCAAATGATGGAACAGGAGATAGAGAACTTATCAAAGGATAAGAAGGAATTGCAAGAAAAATATGCTGAAAAATCCAGGTTGATTCCATTTTTTTTTGCCCATTTAATTAGCCATATCCTATGATTTCCCTTCAGTGTTACACTTGGTTATGGATGGCTCAAGTTCTAACATACTTATTCCAAAATCAGGCAGAAGAGAAAGCTCGATGAGATGTATGATCAAATAAGAACTGAGTATGATTCTATGAAACGTTCATCAATTCAACCAGCCAACAAATTTTTTGCTAGAACTGAGCCAGAGTTGTTCTCAGGTACGGCTAATATGATGGATTTTGGTTAGTAAGGGTAGTACTTTAAATTTGTTTTATTGCTTTCCCCCCCAAAACTTTACTATTAGGTTTGAACTCATTTTGTGCAAGTTAAATAGTTTAGACATAGTTTATTATAACATCAAGCGGAGAGCTAATGAACCTTTTTAAGCTCTCTCGAAAAGTACCAGATGATTTATTTGTCGCAGATCGACTGGTTTTTACTCCTGAAACTCCAGGAAGGAGAGAGGAGATGTGGCCATCGACAAAGAACACTAATTTGGAAGCCTTTGAACTTTCCGGTGGCTCACCAGCAAAAACAACAGCTGGTCCTGTTGAGTCTGGAACAAGAAGGCAGATACGCCCTCCTTTTGGATCTGGTATAAGCAACCCCGCAGCAACTCTGCGCAACCTCATAATTTCACCAATGAAGAGGCCCCAACTTTCCCGCAATCATGCTCGGTTATTCACATGAAGCTTGTACTCCCCTGGCATGTTTTGAGATGGCATTTTCCCCTAACAGGGCCTTTTATCAGGCACTTTCTGTTGATATATTTTTTTCTTAAAAACAAAAGATATAGATAGTGATCTAGTAGGATGAGCAACGTGAATACTTGATCTTCTTTATAGACATCTGAAAACTTTATGCCATTGATTAACCAGATATTCAACGTCTTAGCGTGGTTAGGACACTAGCCTCCATTGTCCAGACAACTCAGAGTTGTCCCTTCTCTTTATATACATTGCTCGACTCTATTTGCTCAGTGTTTAAACAGGGGAAGTTAATATTTTGATTACGAAAAGAAACATTGGTTATTTTCCTGGCTTACTAAAATAGAAGTCTGAGAAGATGCCAAAAGTCTTGATACTATTTTTTTAAAATTATTGCATAAATAACAAATTATAAAATATTAAAAAGTAATATAAATTCTACCAGATAGGCGAACTAACAGTTTTAATTAAATTGGTGCGAGTAAATTTGAAATTATGTTGTCCATGAAGGACACACCTACAAGGTTGTAATTGGTTATGATAAATCAATCCGCGAGAATCAAAATGTTCTTGACGAGTTCCGTGTCCTCACTTTTGTGATTCTGCAAGGTTTAAATAAATAGCAACGCCTTAACCAAGACACAGATTTTTTTGTTTTCCTTTAGAACACGCACACACATGGGCATAAGATCCGATCAAACTCTTACAATATACATTCCTGAAATGATTGCTCTCCTATAGCTCCAATACTTACTTTAAAATCATTCTCATTTCTTTGGATTCTCATACAGACGGAAGGTTTAAACAAAGGTGGACCAGTTAATCATGTCCTTGTTGGCTGTAAATTATGGTCTGACTTCATTCTTTAACACCAAAACTAGATACGCTAAGATGCTTGGATCACTTGTGATCTGAGATGAGATGGATCATTTGGTAGATTCCTATCACATTATGTTTGTGCATCTCAACAACTAGAGCATTATTGGAGCAACGACCCCCACACTCTCCGGAAGAAAGGGGATAAATCACAAGGGACATTTGTCCTAGCACAACTTTTTGTATGGGAGAGATTAGACACCTAGTCCTTTACATGGAGAGACAGACACCTAATCAGATATTTTACATCCATTGAAAATTGATCCTAAAATTTATTAAAGTAATCACTCATATAGGTATTAACTACGTCAATGTCCATATGTGAGGGCAACAAATAGAGCATTATTGAACCTTAATTTATATGACAAATAGCAGAGGAAGTCCAATTTAGAGCATGTGGATAGAAACCAAGACATAAGGTGGAGAGTACATAGTACGCATGTATCTTTTTCAACAGCCCAGTTGCTGTATTATTGGATCATGCTTTATAGGCGTTTTCATGTGCCCCTTGAGATGCATCCAAGATCATTTATTTTGCATGTAGCTGAAAAAAAAAAATTGAGTCAGATCCGAGATTGCAGGGGTTAGCTGCATTATATTGGGTAAGGGCAAGTTGTGATTTTAAAAATGTACTTTATATTTTGCTTCATCATGTTAGGTTGGGTCTGGTAGAAAGTTTCATGGATGATTTGGTGATAGAAAGTATTACAAAACTAACAGTCCATAAATAAAGGTAGAACCCCAGTGCAATTTGCTGTTTAATTTAGCTTCAATTTAAAGTAGCTGGAAGTTCTTCGAGTCACTTTGTACTCCAACAATCTTGGAGAAAATTCTTGCATGATCTAAGAAACTGAGAGCAATAATTCAGATATAAAACTGGCATATCAATAATTTCTTCTCCAGTAATTCAGCTATGAACTACATTGAGTTGCTGACACGACAGGCAATGCATGGGATATGATGCCTAGCAAAAATGGGAAAAAAAACATTGATAATTGAGTAAATTAGCTGTTGTAGAGCAACTTCCAAATCACCGTAATGCATTTTCTTAATAAATAAACTATTGGGCCAGATGGAGATGGAGATGGAGATGGAGATGGAGATGGAGATGGAGAAAGAGAGTACTCTCCTAGCTATATATCAACACATTAAAGTGTAGGCCAATCTAAAATTAGAAAAGAAGATTACTTCTTAAAAGTCAAGTGCTTAGCTTCGGCTTCAAGGTTGCCTCTTCTTTCTTGCTTTCTTTGATTTGAAAGTAGCTGACAAGACTTGCCATTCTTTCTCTTTTATGATTGTTTTGTTGTCTAAATTTGGCTCTTGCAGAGGAAGAACAAATTTCTCATCATGGAAGCATTGGCATCTCCATTCTATTCAGATATGGTAAGGACCAAGCAGTTTGGTACATGGCAATTCCGATTCCTCTAATTCCATCAGGAAGCTGAATGAGTGCAAAATTGCTTCTTTTTGGTGGAATTGGCAGGGAATGGATCACAGCTTCCTCAAACAGTGGGAGTTGACCTCATTGGCTCATGAGTTCAATGCAGAAGAGCATTTAGGAGTCGCACTTCGACACGACTTGGAACGATGCCCCTCTTCGGAAAGCCACAGCTCCTATGCGTCAGTCAGACCACCCAAGAAGATAGCCAAAACCAACAGCTGGAGTTCTTGCACCACCACTGAGCTCAACTCTGTTCCGCCGACGGATGCATCGGCATCAGGGCCAAAGATCCTATCTTTCGATAATCCGGACTGTGCTTTCCGCGGCGGTCTTGTTTCCAAGCCCAAAGAAGAGATGGATGTGCCGGTTGCCAGGGGACCAAAGAGAGGAAGAACAACTTCTCATAACCAGGAGCACATCATGGCTGAGAGGAAGAGGAGGGAGAAGCTCAGCCAGCGGTTCATCGCCCTATCCGCCATTGTTCCAGGCCTAAAGAAGGTACGACGACAACAATTTGGTCTTGGGTTTGCACAAAACCTGCATCTTTGCTAATATCTCTCGAACTTGTTTGATGCAAAAGAAGGACAAGGCATCCGTTCTTGGGGACGGCATCAAGTACCTGAAGCAGCTCCAGGAGAAGGTGCAGTCATTGGAAGACCAAATTGCGAAGAGGAATGTCGAGTCCGCAGTGCTTGTGAGGAATTCTCAGCTGTCTAGCGACGACGATAGCTCATCCTGCGACGAGAATTGCAATGAGGGCCATGGCGAGTCCCTTCCGGAGATTGAAGCCAGGGTTTGTGATAAGTCCGTTTTGATCAAGATTCACTGCGAGAACAAGAAAGGAGCGTTGGTGAGAGTGATATCAGAGATCGAGAAGCTCCGCCTCTCGGTGATGAGCACGAGTGTGATGACCTTCACCGGAGCTTCTCTCCACATCACTGTAATGACTCAGGCAAGATCCTCAACTGCTGCTGTTCCTTTCGCTTTCATATTTGGTTTTATGACTAGCTGCAAATAACAAAAAATCTCGTTGCGGATTTTCCGCAGATGGAAGAGGAATTCTGCATCACAGCCAAAGATTTGGTGAAGAAGTTGAACTCGGCTTTCCGGCAATTCATGTGAGGTAAGTGAATAAGCATCTAGCTATCTGGCCACCATTTTCACTGGTTTTCGCTGCATGTTTTTGCCCCTATTGTCTTAGTCTTCAGATTAAGCTACTTCCTCCTCTCTTAATTTTCTTTTTGCATGGTTAAGCTACTGATCATGTTTTTTAGAAGAAGAGAGAAGAATGGAGTATTCATTTGTCTTCTTTTAATAGTATTTTTGAGGACGTCAATTGAGTTTTCTTAACCTTTCTTATCTTCCCCTCCTTAAAGCCTCTCTCTGGTTCAAATTAAGTCAATGAAGCTTGACCTGCAGAGACAAATGGTGGCCTTCAGAAGACTGTAATGATCCTTCTTTAGGGCCAAATGAATAATTCTCAATTGTATCATTTTTTTTGGTAACTGCAATCATCTTGTGAACACTTGAAGTTTGTGAGAAACATTAGACAAGAAGTTTCAGAAATCAGTTTCTTTGTATGTTGCTGATTTCCTTAATTTTTATCAGAATTACTATTAGCATTCCTTGTTACTACATGTAATTTTTTATTTCAAAAAATTAAATTAATTAAATGATATTGAGGTTACTAAAGCTATTTAAAAGTTTATTTATTTAATAATCTATTAAACCAAGTTACACATCATGTTACAAAATAATAATTTGGCATGCATATAGGTCACAATAGATACGATTGATTTCGTGCGTGATATTTAGTGTGACTTCGTTGGCCTAAGAATTTTAAAAAAGTATATTTAAAGTGTTAGTATTGTGCATTTATGTGTCAAGACACTCCTTATATATTTTATAGATAATTATTTAATAAAGGTAAAAATTTATCATTAATTATTTATTTTTCTATACGTATATGATTAATGATAAAGTTCTACAGATTAATTAGTATATTAATTTGAAAACAGTCCTTGATTGGATAGATATCTAGAGGGAATATGGATATCTAGATCAACACTGAGTATGACTAGGTCGAGATAGACCAAGGGATGGATATCCAAATTGTACTTAGGAGTGTCATAAGTTTAGAGGTACACTGGACACGGCCTGTTCAAGAGAAGACCACATATTAAACATCATTGGTTATTCCTCTTATGAACGAGTGTAATTAATCTTTTGACTTGAGACCTTCATTTATTTTATGCGTAGAGTTATGTGCTTTGACGTCGTTAAAAGCAGTTATTTTAATCGAATTGTGATTAATACGGTAGTTGAGTGTATGACAAAGCGTAAAGAAAATAATATTGATTTAATAGAGGATTCATCGCTCTCTTAGATTAGGAATTAACATCCTGACTACTCGATAGAGATATTAGTGACTCGAAATCTATGGCATGGGAGGAATGATTTATCATTCAAGAGGAGTCTATTATATCTTAAAAATCAAGTAAAACAATTAATTTGATAATGATGCATAATGTACCGAATTAATTGGGATGTACGCTTAGATGAAGAGATTGAATTACACAGTAATCAGTTTATGGTGGTTCATATTTTATGGCTGATCTTAATTTTATCGCGTTGGATGGCTAAAAATTGTTGCTAAACGGTTACCTTAGTCTGTGTATGGATTTATATTACCTTTGTGTATAAAACCTAGAGGATCGCACGCATAGCACATAGACATTAACAATGATATCAGAAGCTAGTCGAAATCAAGATAAAATATGGATTTATTTGATATAAAGAAGAGAGAATTCGAATAGCCATAATCATGATGATTAATGGAGAATTTGAAGAGACATCATAATGATAATTAATGGAGAAGTTGAAGAGTCATCATAATAAAGCTCATAAATGAAGAATTTATGGAGGCTATAACTCTTCATCTTCCTAATTAATGAAGATCATAAATGATGAATTTATTGAGAACTTAACTCTTTGTATTTCTTGGAGGCTATAAGTAGCCATCCTCGAAAAGATTTAAGAACAAAATTCCTTCTCTCCATTTCTCCTTCGTCAATTTCTTATTCGTTTGGAAGAGATCGTAGTGCTTCCAAGGCTTTGTTGATCCAAGCGGATAGCACCTAACGGATCGTATCAAGTTCATGATCTAGTGCACGTGGATACCGCTAGAGGAGTCACACATGGGGCTCTTATGTGTCTGTAATATCATTCAAGCCTATCGAGAACTCGAGGTATGTTTTTATATTATTTTTATGTAAAACTATATGTACCACGAAAAGATTCATGATTCAATATATGTCTTCCGCTGCGCTCCGAACCCAACAGTGATATCAGAACCAATTCGTGGTTGGATCATATAGTACGAAGCCGATTCTTCAAAATTTATTTGAGGAATCAGTGTTTCGAGAGATTTCAAAGAAATCTTAATTTTCTTATTTCAAGTTATATGCCGTAATATTTCATGATAGAAATGAATTTTGTCTAAAACCTGTAAAGTAATACATGTTGTAATTTAAATGTAAATTCCTTATAGCATAAGTAGATTAACATGTTAAAATCTCCGAGACTTATTTGTTTTAAAAGATTAAGAGATAATGGAGATAAATCTCGTAATGAGATTGTGCAAATGCATAAGAAGTTAATTATGGTGAGATATTTTAATAATTATAAAAAATCCCTTAAATATATTAAAGTGAAGGTCTGTTAAAAACTCTCCACTAATAACTATGATAATAGTTAGAGTTTTTATATAAGTCGGTACAGCTCAGCGGTCCTATTAGGAATTGTTATCAATTAATTCCCGATTCTAACAGTGAGGGTTATTGGACTTGAATAAAATAATAAGAGTTATAAAAGACCTTTATTAAATATATTCCACAAATACTAAAACTCTACTTTAAATTTTAGATGGCAAACACAAGTACCTTATCACTGCGAAGCATTCTCGAGAAAGAGAATATCCTCCTCGGTTCCAACTACCTGGATTTGTATAAGAAATTGAAAATCGTCTTAAGACATGAGAGAAAAATTTACGTGCTCGAAGATGAACCACTGAAAGAGCCTATACCCAATGCTTCAGACGAAGATCAGTCATATTATTCTCAGTATATGGAAGATGCACTGGATGTGCAATGCATCATGTTGTCTTCTATGTCTCCCGAGTTACAGAGACAGCATGAGAACATGAGTGCTAGGGAGATTGAGCAGTACTTGCGTGAGCTCTTCCAAGAGAGTGTGAGAGTAGAGAGATATGAAACCTCTCGAGCACTATTTCGTACCATGCTGGAGGAAGGAAACCAAGTTGGGTCTCATTTACTCAAGATGATCGGGTACATAGAGAGGCTCGAGAGCTTAGGTTCCAAGTTGGACCAAGACTTGGCTGTTGACCTAATCTTGTCGTCACTACCTCCAGTCTGTGTTGAATTTCAACATGTACAGCATGGACAAGAGTTTGACTGATTTGATGGTAATGCTGAAAACTGCTGAGAAGGATATGAAGGTAAATCCTTCACTACATGAAATGATGGTCAGAAAGACCAACAAGCACCCTACCACCGGGAAGTTTAATCTCAAGGCTAATGCAGTGAAGAATCCTAGATTGATGCAGGTACCCCAATCTGATGGGAAGGAGGCCATGTGCTTCCATTGTGGTAAGAAAGGTCACTAGAAGAAAAACTGCTATATTTTCACGAAGAATAATGCCAGTGGAGCGGATGCTTCAGGTATCTTTATGATAGAGTGTAAGCTTTCTGTTTTTTTGTCATGGGTCATAGATTTTGGAAGTAGTTCTCACATTTGTGCGAACATGCAATGTCTAAGTGACTGCAGATGGTTGTCTAAGGGAAAAATGAACCTACGAGTAGCTAATGGAGCGAGAGTTGCTGCGTTAGCTATAAGAACCTATTCAATAAATTTGCCTAGTGGACTTGTTTTTGAATTTAGAAAATTGTTAATTTGTTCCTAGTTTCTCAAAGAATATCATTTCGGTGTCGAGTTTAGACACCAAGGGATTTGTATTTCAATTCAAGGACAAGTTATTTTCCTTTTATTTGAATAATATATTCTATGGGAATGATTAATTGAATAATTGTCTTTATGTTCTTAACTTAGATTAATCAATCTATTGTATTGAAAGTAAGAAATATAAATTAGATGACTCAAACTTAACATATCTCTGGCACTGTAGACTTGGTTATATAATCCAGAAACACATTGCTAGATTACTCAGTAATGGGTATTTGGACTCTTTTGAATTAGAGCTCATAGATACATGAAGTTTTTTTGCTAATGACCAAAACTCATTGATGGACCTAGAGAGCTCCGATTGCGCCCATTTAAGTTCCTGTGGATTTCTGATTTTGTAAGGAGTTCAAATATGCTATACATTGTTTATTTTAATATATATAAGGTGTTACAATGTAATAAAAAATTAGCCAAAAAAACTCCATGTTAGGCCTACACATGAGGAGTTTTGTCGATTCATCATTATTATAATTTTATACCTCGGTAGAAGCTGAAATAAATAATGGATCAATTTCTGGGGTTATAAAGAGTTCAAATATGCTATTTATTGATTATTTTGACCTCTCCAAATGTATTAAAATGTTATAAAAAATCAAATAAACTCTAAACGTCGTGGGCCTGATATGATTTGTATATCAGACCTATGTTATACATGCATGTATGAAAAATAAAAAGAGAAGAAAGAGAAGAGAGGAGAGGAAAAATAAGATTAGTTACATGCATAGGAGAGAGGAATAGAAGAGAGAGTGAGAAACAACATAGAAAAGTAAAAAAATCAGATTTGTCAGAAAGATTAAATGAGAAATGCACTTAAAAAATGTGTTCTTTAGTAAATATCAAAGTAGCGTACGTTTTTGGATAAATTCAGAAAACTACATGCGCCTTTTGGTAAATTGTCGAATCATATTTGTCATCACGGTTAGAATTCCACCCCATAAAGCATGTGCCTATAGTGGAATTAGTGAAGGTTTAATGCGAGTATATCTCTAAAATTTAATGAGCTAGACCGGTCCTCTCTAAAGGCAATCAATTTAGATTTTAATATTTTTTAAAAATATAATATATTAGTTGAAAGGAAAGATTTAAGTTTATTTTCAAAATGAAATATTTTTTAAAAATAATAAATTCATAATTAAAAATTGTCCTTTAAATATTAAATCATTATATATATATATATATATATATATATATATATATATATATATATATATATATATATATATATATATATATATAAACTTATGGAATATTATTTATAGTTATTTTTGTAAATTTTCAATAGAAAGGATTATTTTAAAAAAAAAAATAAATTAAATTTTTGCCGACAAATTTTGCAGTAGCGTCTAGGGTGAGCAAAAGTTCGGTTAAACCAAATAAACTGATTAAATCGACCGAATTTAAAAATTCGGTTCGGTTTATTCGGAAATTCGGTTTTTTATTTCTAAAACATCGGTTAATTTGATTCGGGTTCGATTTTGAATTTTTTTATTCGGTTAAACCGAATATACCGAATAGACCGAATTTTTGAACCAAATCGATTTTTTAGACCATAAATTTTAGACCGAATCAAATTTTTATTAAGCCAAATCAAATTTTTAGAAAAAATCGGTTTATTCGGTTTATTCGGTTTGGTTTGTTCGGTTTTATTGAAAATTTGGTTCGGTTCGGTTTAATTTTTATCGAAAATCGGTTCGGTTCGATTTGTTCGAAAAAAAATCGATTCAATTAATCCGGTTCGATTTGATTTTACTGAATACTCACCCTTACTGGCATCGCTGCTGCTTCGAAAATCAACGGAGGAGTCCTTTGACAAGACATGATGCTGTTCGCTTCTATTTAACCCCGGCTGTTACTTCTTCTTCTTGCATGTTCTTTCGTGCTCTTCCGCAGCTTATTTCTAATCTGGTTCTCTTTCTTCGTCGTTTACATTTTTCTACGTTCTGCTTCTCTTTCAATTCGTACTTCATGCATTCTTATTCGGTTTCTTTCTTCCGTAGCTCACCCGGCAACCGATGCATGGCGTTTTCTCACTTCCCAACCTTAAATATCTATGGCCGGGTTCTTAATGGAGAGAACAGACATGCAAGTAACAAACTGATCGCAGAACATGTCTATTATCTTGCCAGTGTGTTTGGCCGCTTCCGTCGTAGGCCAATCCTTCCTATATTGCTCACCGTACCTAGAGCCGAAACGATGGAGATTCTAGACTCATTTGCATATGATATTGCACACAACAACAAGTCTGTTTGGTGTGAGTGTTGTGGTTTTAGATGTTGAAACTTTGCTCGCCGACGGAGATAATCCTCAATTGCGCCTTTTTGTTGAGAATTAAACTTTAATATTTTAGAGATAAAAGTTGGTCTTGATAAGAGTTTTTGATAGAGATAGAATGGATGAGGTGTCAAGTTCGACTAGATAAAATTGTTGAGTTGCCATGATAAGGATAAGAATTTCGTAGAGATATAATTAAAAAAAATCTCTAGATTATTAGTGCTTATCTAATAAGCCTATAAATATGTACCTTTTTTCAACGAATGAAACAAATTGAGTTTTTATTTTATTCTACTCCTCTTCCAGATAGAGTTCTCTTCCACATTTTTCTTCTATAATCCTTTTTACTTCTTCTCCCATAATTTCGGTTCGGTTCTCAGAATTTAAAAATTCAGTTCGGTTTATTCGGAAATTTATTTTTTTTATTTCTAAAACATCGGTTAATTCGGTTCGGGTTCGGTTTTGAATTTTTTTTATTTGGTTAAACCGAATAGACCGAATTTTTGAAGCAAATTGGTTTTTTAGACCATAAATTTTAGATCAAATCAAATTTTTATTAAGCCAAACCAAATTTTTAGAAAAAAATTGGTTTATTCGGTTTGTTCGGTTATGTTTGCTTGGTTTTATTGAAAATTTGGTTCGGTTTTTATCGAAAATCAGTTCGGTTCGGTTTGTTCGAAAAACATCGGTTTGGTTTCGTTTGGTTAATTTGGTTCAGTTCGGTTCGATTTTAACCGAATATTCACCTAGAGTCGTAACTTCCATAAGGCCAAAGAGGCAATCGCCTCAGGGCCCGACCCAATAAAGAGCCCATTTTTTTTAATTATACCTAAAACAAAATGAGAGGCATAGATCCTAAATGGTCGTTAAACCTATTCTCACGCCTTAGAGGCACGCACCGATGCATGACTCTTTTTTGAATGTAAATTCTTCTCTAATGTTACTCTTCTTTGCATGTGATTTTTTCTCCAGTGTTCTTTTCTACCAATGCATGGATTCACTAAACAATAGGTAATTCTAATCTTCTTCTTTGACCATCTTCTTCGTCTTGCAATACGCGACACCAATTGTATCATAATCGTGCAACAACAGTCGTCTGTGCGACCTAATCACGTCAATTCAACCAGTGGCTATCTCATGCAACACAGGCTGGTGGTTGGCCTTTGCTCGTGTAACCTAGTTGCACGGCGCGATGGTTGTTGCACGCTACCCCAGTCGCTTGTGCGAACGACAACCTAATTGCATGATGGTTACTGCTTGTCTCCTTGCTATTACCAGCCACCATATTGGTTTCAGTGTTACATGATATACCAAATGAGCTATCAATATTATAGATTGAGAAAGAAATAGTCTGACAATTGGATTATTCAGATTTTATAAATATTTTTATTTCTAAAATAGCTAGACAAGTAGTGTTTATAATAATATATTATTTTTGATTTATTTATGTATTTAGTATATATATTATTTGTAAATTGAATTTTATCATTATTTATCATAGTAAAAAGGTCATTTTTTATATGCACTTCAGGCCCTGTCGAATACAGGTACGGCTCTGTATTCACCCTTAGTGGCGTCGCTGCTGCTTTGAAAATCAACGAAGGAGCATTTGTCCTCTGACAAGACATGATGCTGTTCGCTTTTATTTATCCCCGGCTGCTGCTTCTTCTCACATGCTCTTTCGCAGCTCATTTCCAATCTGGTTCTCTTTCTTCGTCATTTACATTTTTCTACGTTCTGCTTCTCTTTCAATTCGTACTTCATGCATTCTTACTCGGTTTCTTTCTTCTGCAGCTCACCCGGCAACCAATCCATGGCGTTTTCTCACTTCCCAACGTAACCTTAAATAATTATGGCTGAGTTTTTAACGGAGAGAACAGAAATGCAAGTAACAGACTGATCGCAGAACATGTCTGATTTCGTCCAGAATCTGAGTCAGATGGAGGTCGGCTGCGATGTCGCTGGCATTGACGGAAGGCGATGGACCTCCTACGAGTATAGTACTGTACGAGTGAGTTCCACGGGCTGCTGACAAGGGGCGGTGACTAGCTATGATGACGAAGCGAGAGTGTCCTGCGCATACTCAGACGAACACCCTCCACGTTAGGGACCAAGAACCAAGGAAAAAGTCCCCAGAGCAGACCCTCTGACGCTAAATCAGGTACTTTTCCCCCACTATCCGTACAACTATAGTGATCTATGTTTTAGGTTGCAACGGAGAAGTCGTGTTTAGTTATGCTTTAGCTAGTTAGGTTGCATCGGAGAAGAAGTACGTGGTTTATTTATGTTTTAGGTTGTAGGGGGAGAAGAACTGTTTTATGTATTGTTCTAGCTTATCATCTTTAATTAGTTTTATGGATGTTCTCATTCGAGTCAATTTCATTCTACATCATTATATATGCATGTTAAGGATGCAGTGATTATTCGTTAAATATAAAAAAATTTTAGGGAAAATTAATTTAATTTAACCATCGTTGATAAAACTTGCTATCATGATTTTGGTCGGACTTGCATAGATCAATACGTGTCAGAAGACGCTAAAGTTATCTAGTAAGACCCCTCAAATACTTAAGTTACCACGCATGGTGTCATAAAAAATACCGAAGCAGATAACAAAGAAGAAGTAACACTAAGATTAATTAGTAGAGGGTTATAGATAATCATACCTTACGGATCGTGTGTGTGTTATGCCTAAGTATCACTCACACGTAACTACACTAGAACATCAACTGTTACGTTGCAGCTTAGAGTACTATGCACTTTAATTTGTAGCATCTCAAAAATTACTATATATATATATATATAAATTTACTAAACAAATACAAATACTCTCGCATCATTGTCAATGCTTCAAACTTGTTTTTGTTTTTTTTCCTGTTCTTGGTGGCCCGCCTAAGTTAATTTTTTAAAAAAATATGTATTCACTAAAGAAATAAAAATTAATATCTATATTGAATATAAAAAATAAAGGTCTCATGCCTAGAAATTAGTAAATAGACCCAATACGATTAAGGGTGAGTAAAAATTCAGTTAAATTGAAAAAATCGATCGAATAGATCGAATTTAAAAATTCGGTTCGGTCTATTCAGAAATTCATTTTTTTTTTAAAAAAAAAAATCGATTATTTCGGTTATATGGTTTCGGTTTTAGAAATTATTATTCGGTTAAACCAAATAAATCGAAATAATATTAATTAGAATTTAAAAATAAAATCCTAGTCCATCTCTAACACTCTATTAATATAAATTATATTTAAGGAATTAACCTAAATAATAAGTATAATTTATATTTAAGCCGATTTACTAGGATTTTACAATGTTTAATTATAATAATATTAGAATAACTTATATTCGGTTTGTAAAATTCTAATTAACCGAAAATAGAATGATAGAGTTATACATATATTAGTATATTTATAATTTTTTAAAAAATAAAATAAATTTGGTTATTTCGGTTTAAAATCGAATTAACCGATATTATATCGGTTCGGTTATTTCGGGTTTTTTTTTTAAATTTCGGTCGGTTCAAAAAAATTCGATTTGTTCGGTTTTCGATTTATTCGATTCGGTCGATTCGATTTTGACCGAATGCTCAACCCTAAATGTAATCCTACTACTCTTTATCTTTGGAAATTTTAAAATCTGAATTTTAATTTAGGAATAAGAAAATTAAGGACAAACATATTTCTCTTTTCCTCAAATAATCGAGTCATTATGATACTAATTATTTTATCAGGAGAAGTTGCAAATTTTATCTGCTTACTAAATAAAAGGCAATCTTCTAAGTCTTCATTGCATTAATAAAGCGAAAATAATTTTTAAAAAAATAAATAAAAAGACCCTCATCGCATGGTGAGACAGAAATACATCCAAGAGAAAGGACAAGAAATTATATTCCTTAAATGCATTTGAAACCTTTTTTTTTTTTTTTTTTTTTTGTGGTTTTCATTCATTCATTGAATGAGTTGAACAACATTGCATAACCATAAGAGATAAACCACTTCTGATATTCGATCTCCACAACATCGAAACTACAAATACTACCATTTTCTTAATTAATCAAGTTTAACTTTTACTCCTCAATGGTTGTTAATATTGTTCCATCTTCCCTCCTGCATGTCAACAAACTTCAAAATTAAGAACTTACATATAAAATTTAACAAAGTGAAACATGCATTATGATCCGATGATAAAGATGAGGTCCGCCTGGTAGAGGGTCATCGTCACATGGAGGATCATGGTCAAAATAGCTAGTCAACGTCCTGGGCAGGCGTCCGATCGGGTGAACCACCTTCCCGGTCAGCATGAAGAGTAGCTGATCCGACACTTCGACAGCTCGGACAAATGTCAAGCTTCCGACGCTCATAAAGCTCAAGCAGGGAAGGACGAAGGCCGAGGGGCCGTCTCGCTCGATTGAATAGTAGGCGCAGTCCCGACCAAGCAAGCACGACTCCCTCGCTCGACAGGACGGAGCCGAGACAGCGGACCCTTTGCCGAGCGGACTCTCCCGCTCGGCCCGGTCGTGATGTCACTCGAACGACAGATTGGCCGAGCGGCTCTCTTGCTCAGCCCAATAACAGACAAAAGGAGCAATTGGGAATATCTTCCTCGGGACCAGTGTCGTCAACAGGCGGCATGGTTGGCGACATGGTCAGACAGAGAATCGTACGGTGGAAGCTTCCACTGTCACGTCAGGGATATGCTTAAGTTATTAAGGTATGGCGTCATACACGCTTTCCTGACACATCCTTTCCAGGTATGCTCGAAGAAGCGTGCGCACCTTGGGGAGCGTGCACGCACCTCTCAGAGACCCTATATAAGGCCCCTCAGATTTTGAAGGAGGTATGTTCACGACTACTATAGTCACAATTACGCTGCTGCTATTTTCTATTCTCTACTTCATTCGTTTGCCGTCGGTGACTGACTTGAGCGTAGGAGGGTCATCGCCGGGAACCCCTCCCTGGCTCGGCACTAACGACTTGTGGTTGCAGGCTTAGCTCGTTGGAGGTCCACGTCATTTTCAATCTACATCCAGTTAACAAGAGCATCATCTTCTCAGCATCTGTCGACTCGATTCTCGGACAGAATCACATTTCAACCATCAAAATCCCTCAAGAGTGTAATATACTCAAGAGCTGCTCTTAGCAATATAATTGTCCAGTATAAAATAGTTTTAATATTTTTAAAGTCCGTAGCTAGCTTGTGAATTTTACCTAATTTCATCGTGATGTAATACACTTCAAAAATACTTTAGACTAATTTTATTATACTTCTTATACCATCACGAGTGCTATGTATCATTAGACATATATTAATTTCATGACAAGATATAAAATTATAGATTTTTAAAATTAATATAATTTTAAAATATTTCAAGAGATAGGTAATAGTCTTGCACACAATTAGCAGCGCTACTAATGAGATATAGTCGGTTGATCTTTTTCTAAAAATTAAATGCGATAAATTTGAGAATCGATGGGAGAACTTGACTGTTATGTAAAAGTCGATTGACTGAATATCTAATAAAATAAAAGTAAAAAATAATTTAAAAAAAGATATGTATTTTTAATAAATATAAAAATCTAAATATGTATTTTGAAGCTTTTCATACGCGGTTCAATAATTTATTATTATTATTATTATTATTATTTGTTTTTTTAAAAAAAAAATCAAATATAAGGAATTACTAATGTTCACAGAGAAAATTTTACAAATTTAAAATATTATATAAGGAAAGTTATGAGAAAAGGAATGTATGAGTCAGCCGATACGAATCTCATGCGATAAGGAAGAAGATGAATTTACTGATACGAATCTCGTGGAATAAGGAAAAGGGTAAATTTACCGATACGAATCTCCTCGTGCGATAAGGAAGAAGATGAATTGATCGATCCTAATTAACACTCTTTCCTGAAATATCTCGATCAGTTTTCTATAGCTATTTTTATGAAGCTTAATTCTGTAGGCTTCCTTCCTTCACAAATTAAAGTAGCGTGCAGCCGCTCGCAGAAAGGAGATCGGTCACAAGCAATAAATCCGCCATGAATCACAAGATCAACGAGTCGCATCAATATTCCGACTGCGAGGTCGCAATCGGCTCCAGCCATGGCCACCACACTCTGTTTCTCCTCTCCTCAGTCCTCGCCGCCGACGGCTCGTCTGAAGTCGTCAAGGATTTTGAGCACGTCGACGATATCCCCATCTCTCCATCCCTCGTCAACGTTATTCGCCGCGCGCAGTCTTTACAGAAGTCTCGTGGCGACTCCCACCTCACCGTAGACCAGCTCTTCCTCGGGCTCCTGGAGGATTCTCAGATCAAGGATCTCCTCGAAGATGCCGGCATCAGCGACGCCCGTGTTCGTGCGGAGGTAGAAAAGCTCCGCGGGAATTCGGAGGCAATCTGAATTCAGTTGAATTTTTCTTATCAACGTAACGTCGTTATTCTACGATGTCAGAGCAACACCTTCCTGAAAAGGCAATCGACTTGGACGACCAGTCTCATGCCGATATAAGGAAGGTCAACTTTGATTATAGCGTCATTCTCTTCGACCGAGTAGAGAAAGCTCATAACTTTGTGTTAAAAAGACTCCTTGTCATGATTGGATTAGGAAGGTTAACTGACGGCCAAAACATCAATGTGGACATCACTAACACAGTTATTATCATGACCTTTAATCTTACCGGAACGGCGAAAGATTCTTCCTTGCAGATTGCTAGGGAAATACTAATCGACGAGGTAGGTGTGCTTATTAATTCATCTAGAGTTTACTTTTATTAATTCCATGGTAATATCGGGAGAATCTTTATGATTAGAATTATGCAGGTCACGAAGCATTTTGAACCTGAGGACCTCAATCGATTCGATGAGATAGTAATATTTGATCCGCTATCTCATGATCAACTTAGAAAGGTGGCTCGGTTTCAAATGATTGATATTGCTCTTCGGCTTGCTCAGAGAGGTGTCGCATTGTCTGTAACAAATGCTGCTTGGGACGTAGTTGTATCTCAATCTTACCATCGGGTAATTATTAACTAACCCAAGCTTCAATCCTCTTTGTCTAGTTTGATTATTAATTATCTATTTGGTGTTTTTCAAGTTCTACGGGGGAAATCCGATCCATCCGATCAAGAGAAGGTTGGCCAAGAAAATTGTGACCCGACTGTCCCAGATGCTCATACAGGGTAAGATTGATGATGACTCGATCGTCTACGTCGATGCTGTTCCAGGCGTGAAAGAGTTGTCTTATGAGGTGAAGAGGAAGAATAATAATAATGGAGGTCTTGCTGATGCCGAGAAGTCCGACATCCTTATGGAGATACCTGCGAACGAGATGACAGCGATCCTGCACTTGCTACAATTTACTAATCCTTTCATCTCTGAAATTATAATTTCAAATATAATGATACTTTTATTGAGAGACTCTTAGGAAAAGTTTTCTTTTTCTCTCAGTTTTTTTTTTTTTTTGAATAAACTAAATGGTCTATTAGAGTTTTTAGTTGAAATCTTGGAACCACATCGGCTCGAAGGCCGAATATTATTAGCACATTCCAAACATTCATAAGCATACAAATACACAAGAACCTTCCCATATCCAACAACCATGCATAAACATAAGAATATCAGTGAACATGAACCCATTATGCATAACTAAATAGAGGATAGATCATAAGAATTGAAACTAGCATGGTGAGCTTGAATCCTGTTGAACTCATGATACCTTGTTAGTACCGCAATATTACAACAATACCACAGTAGCTAGAGGAAACCCAAAATACAGAACGCATCTATCTCTTCCAACCCACAGAAAACTTGATCCATCAATGTGTAACAATCTAAAGTGCCCAAAACTTCAATAAACACCAATTAACCCCACATTCAGAAATTGGGCACGAAGAGAAGATGCATTCTCTGTTAAACAAAATCTACACTATCAAGAAGCGGATCAATATTTTACGGAAGCACATGAGATAACATAACACTCCCAATTAGGCATTATTCTACCTAAAATCTTACTTCAAAAGCATAACAAAATGAATCAAGAGGAAAACCCCATAGCACTAGGTCCACTCCAACACCATATTAAGCCCAAAAATCCCTAGAGTAGTAGGAAAGAAGAAAGCATCATTACTCGATTGGAACCACAAAAAAAAAAAAATTCAGAAGTTTAATCTATCAAGAGAAACCTGTTCAACACCAAATTCGATCATTGACTTCCAAATCCTTTGCAGAAAGCTAGAGAAATCACAAGATGAAGCAAGAACGTCACGGGGAAGGCAAATCTCAACTCGTTCAACTAATCAGACAATAGACAAGCACATCAACTCCTCCTAGTCACCTAATCCCTACCTCATTGATATCATACCAACATAATGGACAATATTTGCCTTTCCCTTCCTCGTGACACCTCCGGAAGTAGCTCCGCCAGTGATATGGTTGCAAGATTTCGCATCCATCCGCACTGTCCCCAGAGAATTGCCCGCGTGCGGTGGCGCCTGGATGAATCTCAGAGCCCGACGGAGAGATCGGTCGGAGACCGCGAGGTGGAGAGGGGGAAGAAGTGCGGCAATTTCGGAGTAAAATAATGAGGAAAAGGATTGGGCCGAATACCTAGGTTAGAGTCTTTTATACCTACGTTAATTATTTCTATCTTAGGCTAATTAGATTAATCAACTCCGAATTTAATTGAGTGTTACCATAGACTTCCATCAATCTTAATAATTTTATCCCTTAAAACATATCATACAAAGGGGTGAGCATTCGGTTAATTCGGTCTATAAAGTAACCGAATTAACCGAAAATCGGTTTAGTGTTGGCTAACCGAATCAAATTAAAGTTTTACTAAAACTGAATTAACCGAATTAGTTATTTCAGTTAACACTGAATTAACTAAATTTATTCAAAATAACAATAAAAAGAATTTATACAAAATTAATATCAAATTAACCAATTTAACCGATTTTTTTTTTAAAATTCATAGAATTTTTTTTAAAATTCATAGATTTTTTTTTGTAAGTTAATTCCTTTACTAACGCTCGTGAAACCTTACATCTACACATCTAGTGTTGTCCAGTTAAGGCTAGACCTTGTATTAATTGCTATTTTATTGGATATTCTGAGAGATAAAAGGGGTTTAAGTTTTATAACCCTCGATAAAGTCCTTTTTTTAAACGGGTAATATAAAATTCATCGAGGATTGTGGAAGTACATCAAGGTGATAAATATCTTTTGAAGATGAAAGTGTAGGATCGTAGAAGACGAGAGAAGAGGAGGGGTGAATCTCGTTTGTTTAGAATCTTTTCTCTTTTATCTCGTTTCGTAAAACTAAATCAAAGTAATAGTAGCGTTGGAATAAAAAAAAATAACAAAGACATTATCAATTTTACTTGGTTCATAGTCCAAGGATTACTACTCTAAGGCCCATGATCTTTAATCATTTCCAATGGACAATCTAATATAGTTTTTATAAAGAAGCAGATCTATATAAGTATGGAAAAAAAATAAATACAAGTACAATATAGAAATAACAAATGAATATGATAAAGCATTGGTTGTCGGAGCATCATAGTAGTTGAAACTTGCACATGTAATAGCAGTAGAGATGGAATGAAGCACAAGGAGAGTAGAAGTAAAAGATCTATATTTTTTGAAAAAAAATATAGCCATATTCAATTATGTGATCTTCACATTTTTTGAAATGACAGTACTCCACGCAAGATATACCCTATTCGGTGAAGACATAGGTTTTTAAACGAAATGAAAGGAAGAAAGTCAAGCATGTCGTAAATTATTAGAGAAAAGTGACACATAATATATAATAAATTTATCAGCATATGTTCTATAAGTGATATCAATTTCAATATGACACATAAACAACACAAAATATAGATGAATCTCTCTACCCAAAGACACTAAATAGAAAATAATTAAATAGAAAGCAGTTCGTAGGAGCATTTGGATGAAATAGGATTTTCTGAGCCATTGAGCATGCATGACCGAAATATATACCAAACTTGAAAATATCTAGAGAACCCTTGTAAGATAATAAAATGTAAGAACTCTGATTTTCAGATATATCAAGGAATACCGTCGACTTATAACTTTATCAACATAAACACTTGTAAAAAAATAAAATATCAAGCAAATTAATAAGAGAAAGAGGTACAAAGATTTACTTAATTTACAATTAGGGGATTGCTAATCTAAGACGTTGAAAGCTAACTATAAATCTTCTTCAGACAGAGAAACCTCTTATCAGTTAAAGTACTTAATTACAAAGCTAAACTGAAAATAGAAAAATTACAAGTGTTGTGTTTAGCTACTAGCATCAGAGTTGTATTTATAACTCTGATCGGGAGCACATGAAGGATTCCAGGTGCCTGGACATAGATAGAACTTTATCCACGTCGCACCGGATCGCAACAGGTGGCATCTCGATAAACTTTCTGGTCTAGGCGCTTGGACCCGCTTTGGGCACCCGAACCCTGTTAAATCTGATCCACAGTCGAGGATGCCCTTGATACCCAAAGTGGTCTGAGCGCCTGGAATCGCTCGAGGTGCCCGGACCACAGTCAATAGCAAGTTGACTTTTCGTTCGGCTTCCGCTTCCGCTTCGGCTCTGCTCGCTTGGGTGACTTCGGTCATCCTGAATAGGGCTCACCCAAACCCATTTTTCGACCTTCTCGTCCCTCGGAATCGCCGTGTGCTTCCTTCTCGTCCGCCACCGTTCTCTTCCGCAGCGCCTCGTCCCTCAGACGCACCGAGCCCGTCGACTCTCTCCCGTGTCGTCCTTCTCGCTAGCTGCGTCCTTCGCTCGACTTCTTGTGCTCCTATGTTCCTGCATACTCAGACACAGGACGTCAAACCATAACAGGACCTAACTTGACTTTATTGATCATATCAAAATTACCATAGAGTACTTACACACTCATCCCAAGGAATACATTACTATGACTCTGCCTTAGTCGCTAACATCGTCTCCGACTTAGTCTCAATCACTGACATCACATCTAGTTCGACCTTAGTTGTCGACATCATTCCTACCGCATGCTCAACCGTTAGCATCATCCTTATCTTGACCTTAGTCACCAACATCATTCTTGCCTCGGCTTTAGCCATCAGTCATTGACAACTTCCCTGCCTCGCCATCAGTCGCTGACATCGTCCCCAGACCGGATCCACACCTTACGTGGCATGCTAAAAATGTGGAGGGGTGTGTGGATAAGGAGGTGATATAATCATCATAATCACCTCATTAATGAGATTGTTTCCCTCAGAAGACATCGAGAATAGCAGTGAGCATCCCGTAACACATGATAAACAGAAGCACATATCATGGAGATATCCCAGAGATAGTGCAATTATACCGCGCCTACAAGCATCGGAGATTTGAGCATCGGAGATTTTAAAGTCATCCTCTCCTACAAGCACAAGTCATACTTGTCCTTAGGCAATTCAACCACATCAAATAAATCTTAATTTGAGCATCGAAGATCGGAGTTGTCTATCCAGATCCATTTCTAAGGTCATTCTAATCCTATTTTAAAAGATTTTTTAGATCCTTTTATTTTCCTCGTCAATTATATTAGCAGAACATGCACGTAGTCCGTTTGTGAACCGGTGATATATATTCACGATATTTGACCGCACCCATTATATTTACTGACCGTAATCTCACAATGATCTGTATTCTGTGGTCGTCTAATGCATGCATTGATTGATATAACCGCAACTATTGCAGCAAACAGCGATGAACACATTGTGAGATGCATCATTTATTGTCTAATGTACAATTACTAAGAGCACCTTTCATTTATTAGACAATGACTCGTCCAGTCTGCGTAGCAGCCTTATTTTTGCTCATTGGAAGTTTGAAACCTGAATGTGCTGACGAGATGCATCATTGGCCAACAGCATCCTTCATTTATTGGACAATGACTCATCGGACTACCTAACGGCCATGTCTATTTGATCTTTCTGATTAAGGACAATAACCACCATGATCATTGTGGTGAGTAAAGCTCACCACATGGCTTGTCCACAAAAATCGCCACATTGCAAATTTGCATAGCAAATACCAATTGAAAGGAATCTGTTCTCAGTCGTCAAAAATGGCTTGCACCATTTATCTTGAAACCAAATAACCTCGAGCTAGACACTGGAATGTACTGGTTTATATAGTTAGTTATAATAACTAATAAACATCATTGAACCTTGGGGTTTGATCACAGACAATGCACATAAAATGCCCTCATAGGCATAGCTCCAGGAGACCAGGACCAAGAAGGAATGTTTTGTCCCATTATCCCTGCTTATGGGACAAAGGTTATCTAAATGTTTATTTCAGATCACACCTATTGATAACAAGATTAGAATTTAATCATTCCTTCTTTTCATCTGTTTACTGACATATGCATATATATACATACGTATATAACTCCATAGTACAGAAAACTATGCATTCTAATTAGCTAGCCAGTGCCTATACCTTTCATTGGCTGCTCCTTTCCGGAAGAATTATGAGACAGCTTTAGAACATGTAGTGTTCCTCCTTCCACTGTTTAAGCATTTGCTGCTCTATGTGAGATAAGAATCACATTAATAATGCAGGTGACCAACAGTGTGTCAATGATATCGTGGTCCCTTCCTATACACACTGTTGAAGTCTTCCATATTGTGAGATATCAGCCAGAATAATAATGAAAGAATAGCAATAATGAACCCGTAAAGCCATTTCTTAGACTACAAAACTTGGACCCGTCTGCCGTGTCTCACGACCTGCACAGAGGGTGAATGTCATACTGTAAATCTTCGTGACAAAGTTGGTTGATGTCTGCATCAAACGCATCACTCAACTAGTTTTATACATTGCAATAGAATCCACATGGCCTCAACATCGTTGCAGCAGCACATGACCCTTATAAAAGGGTGGTGCGAGGACTTGCTTCCATCCCATGTTACAATTTGCGGACAAGTTTAGCAGGTGTAAATTGTAATCTAATCGATCGGTCGAGAAAGGCGAGAAGGATGGTGTACAAGGTAGAAGGGGAAAGCAAGTTTAGGAGGCAGAAATCGATTAAAAAGGGGGAGGCACAGCAGCAGGAGACGATAATGAGGCTAAAGAAGGACTGCAAGTTCAAGAAGCGTGGATTCTCTGAGGAGCAAGTTGCTATCTCTTCTGCAATGCTCCTCATTGCATGTATCGCTTGCTCTCCGCCATCTTAACTCGTGATTACTTCTTGTACAATTTAAAGCTCTTCATCTTCATCAGCTCTGTTATGCATTAGGATTTAATTAGGAAGGTGTAGATAAATGCCAAAAACATCAGGGAAAAAAAACAATAGAAATAGGAGACTGTAACGGCGGAAATGTTAACAGAACTATCGGTCGCGAACAATTCCAAACATGGAAGTAGAATATAAACACCATGGATGAAATCAGTATGGCAACAATCCAGAGGTTCATTCTATCAGAGTCAAGAATTTGCATTCGGCTTTCTCCGAAAATTTATAAGCTTCAACAGAACATCTTGATAATCTGGAAAATAAGAAAAAGTTGGAAAACGAAAGCCACATGAACAACAAACCTGCAAGGGTAGGGTCAAATCCTACCCCGCCATTCACAAGTATGATCGTAATTATTGAGATATCGATTCACTTATTCTTCATTTGCTTCTTAATTAATATCTATGCCAAGACTAGTTAAACTTAAAGAGAAAATAAATATAGATTTTCAATTTGAACCTTTGATCTTGATTGCTTGAAAATTGTGAACCTGAAGGTGGAAGCGCGAGGAATTAGGGAAGAGTACGGTTTTGTCCGATTGACACAACAAATTTGTTGGGATAAAGTTAAAAAGGTGTCTTTTATTTACATGATTACAAGGCGATCCATTTTTTTATTTTTTTTATTTTTTATTTAAAAGATCTTATTTTCACACTACCCTTTCAATTGGTTTGGCATCCAACCCACAGTAAATTGCCCCTCACAGCTCGTGTACGTACACACGTATCTTTACCTGCAGCGTCGCGTCATTTAGTTTGGCTTGGACGAGCCAACGTCGAGCATCGGCCACTCCTTAGCATCGAGCCGTCGAACCAATAGCCATCGTGCATCCGAACCGGCAGAAGTGGCAGTCCTCACGCGCGAGGTCACGGTCGTTGCAAAAGGTCCAGCTGCTGCATGCGATCGCAATTGGCAAATGTGAGTTCGTAGCCAAGGTTGAAGCCATCCTGGTCGAGGTCATGACCATAGTTTGTGACAGGGCCTGTTTAAGGCTGTTGGAAGGAGTAAAAAAAAAAAAATTTCTTTTTTTTGGCTTTTATTGAGACTTGGTACTTAATTACTTATAACGGTGGATTTTAAAAAATAATTAATTAATTAAAAATAAATTTTTATATAAAATTTAATTTTCTAACTTGTTGAGATTAGGAGTGTTAAAAATAAATATGACTTGACAATCTAACTCGAGTCAATCCGAAACAAAATCAAATTTGGATGAGAGATTTTTACGTTCGAGTCGAATTCAGGTTAGAGGATTTTCGGATTAAAAATCTTTAAGTCGGTTCGGGTTGATTCGAATTTAAAATTTAGTGAGTTTTTTGAGTTAACTTAAATTTTATTTAAATTAAGATGTTTTTATATATATTAATAATGATAGAGTATTACGATAAAAGTAAAAAATTATAGAAAAAATAATAAAAAAAATTATTTTGAAAAGGATTATTCGGTCGATCGAGTTCAAGTTGGTCAGATCCAATTTAGAATTTAGGGATTTGGGTTGTATTTGGATTCACATTCGGATTGGAAAAAAAACAATTCTAATTCGACTCATCCGAATTGGTACCACGATGCAAAATTAATAATTTTTTAAAAGTTTAACAAAAATATAATAAAATATTGATAAATATTAATTTTATTTTAATTAATTAGAATGTGTAGGTAAATAAATATTTGTATTGTTGTCTTAGTCATTGCAATGCAAATGCCGGTTTATATGAACGCGGGTGAGAGAATGAAACAAAAGAAGCACACTGAAACTTAATTCAGAACTTGTGCTCAAGAACGGATTACTAAACTTTTATAAGCTAGGAATACTTTTGCAGTCTTTAGGGTATTAAGGTATAAATGCCCTATAAATGATTGACACAAATAAATTATAAAATGATCAAGAATTTATTACACACTTACATAATATAAGAATTTGGATAACCTAATTCAAATAAATATAAACTTAACAGTATTAAATAGTACATTATATTTGATATGATAATACACTTTAAGGAAATAATACACGTATAATTCATTTAGTCAAAAATAAGTATATTCAGAATTATTTAAAAATAAAGATAGAATTGAAGTATGTCTAATTTCTCAAATAAAAAATCAAGAGAACAATTTTTAGAAAATGGGACAAAATTAAGAAAATAAGAATAATGAAATGACAATAGAATGAATCATATTCCTGTTCTCAATTCATAATCATCTGCAAAGCATTTAAATCCAATAAATATATGTACAAAATAATAAAACTCAATATAATATTTAGAAAATGAAGTTCAAGATCAAATCAGTTATTATCATTTAACAATAACTAAATGAGTCTTTTTAGATACAGAAAAATAAATAAATTATATATATTTTTCATCGCCTAAATTAGAATAGTTGTAAATAATAGAATATAAATAAAGAGGAAATTAAAAAATAGGTGAACATAAATAGATTTAAATAAAAGTTAAAGTTAATGCCCATTAAACCAAATAATAGAGACATCTAATTTGATATTGCTCAAAAATATTAAAATCCTTCATTTCGATCTGACACAATACGAATGAATATATCAGCATTTGAACTTAATTAAGTATCCATTGTAACACCAACTCGATCAGCTTAACAACATTAGGTACAGTTTCTCTTTCCTAATCTCAACTAGCAAATAAAACACAGAGAGGGAGGAGTTAAAAAAGGAGAAGAGGAGAAATTTGATAAAAAAAAATTAGTATTTTTATTTTGCATTGTATAGATAACAATTTCTAATTCATGTTAAGCGTGTCATCAACAAAGAAGAAATGTAATGAGAGAAAGCTAAGATTAAGAGATGTTTAAAAGAAATAGATTAGATCTTATAAAATAATATGTATAATTAAAAATTAATTTAAAATGTTAAAAAGAGCTTTTATAATTCTATTAGAACAATAATAAGATTTTTGTGAAATCAAAAGGTTGACAAGATAATGAAATCATGAAATTCTTTTATCATGTGGACTCTATTTAATTTTTTTCATTCTCTTAAAAAAAATATAAATAAAAATATATTTAATATATTAAAAATAATGAGCACCAATACAAATTGGAGTTCTTGGCATTAGTCTTAATGGCCTATGCCTAAAATCAACCCTTGCTTACAGTGAAGTTACGATTACTTTGCTCAAGGTTTCGACCACTGCACGTGAGGTTTCTATTATAGGCATTAAAAATGAATCTGACTCTGTCACTTCGATCGAGTTAACATGAAAAATATTAGATTAGGATTGACCATTTTAGTGTTTGGATCAATCTAGTTAGATCGAAAATCTAATTTGGATTTTTTTTTGTTGAATTGAGTTTGGGAGGATCCGAATTTAGAATGGAATATAATTATTTCTGAATGAGTATGATATATATGTTAGTTAGAGCCCTAGAGCCAATCATTTGATGATTGTTGTATGGACTCATTGTATCATATTCTTATATATATAAAGGCATTTGTTTATGGTTGTAATGATTACTTGTATTGGTGTCAAATAACTAAGTATAATAGCGTCCTTGAGTAAAAGGTTCTTACCTATATCAATCAATTGGTTAAATCGATATTGAGATGATATAGAGAACACTACTCTTAATCATTCCTAGTCAAGTATTAACATTCAGGGATGAATGTTAATGCGACGAGACTAGCATGTAGGTCAACTCGATGACTTGATCTCACAAGTCATGGATATGGAGATATCAAGTTGACACATGGGTATGCAATGGAGAATGTATACTGAATGACCCACCATGAGAAAGTATCATGGATCGTTATATGAGTGTCATATACTTTCTCATGTGGCTATTAGTATGACTATTAGTCCTTGGACCTGAAGTCACCATGGTTCCCTACATAAGGAGTTACATACTTTGGCTTCGTCAAATGTCACCCGTAACTGGGTGGACTATAAAGGCGATTACTGGGTATGTAACAAATTATGCAGAGGGATGTGAGTGATGTAGATGGGATCTATCCCTCCTATATGACGGGAGTGACATCATTATTCTTGATAGAGTGAGACCACTAAGTGCATGGTCATGCACAAATGAGTCAATATGAGATGTTGAGTTCATTTGATTGAGTGAGTCTACTTAGGATTCAAGATTTAAATTGATTAGAGGATAACACGGTCTATGCCTCATATTGATCAATCTAGATGTCAAGGATAGAATGACACTTGTCATATATTGTGAAGGATTACAACTAGTAGTTACAAGGTGATGTTGGATCTCAACATTCTTGTAACTTGGGTAGTAATGATGTGTTGCTAGATACCGCTCATTACTTATGCTTCTAAAATAGTTTAGGAGCATTGTCAATGTTACAAGAACCTATAGGGTCACACACAAAGGACAATTAGATGGAGATTAGGTTCATTTGATGAACCAAGAGGATTAGGTTCATGTGGTAAACTAAATTAGATTAAGAGTAATCCAAATTAGATTAATTGAGTTGGACTCAATTTGGTTTATGTGTTAAATGAGTTTAATTTGGACTTAGACTCATTGAGCCAATTTAATTCAATGAATAGAGATTCATTAAATTAAAATTAACTTGAACAAAACGGTTAGATTTGATCAACTATGGGAGAGAAATGGTCAAGTTTGACTTGACTTGAGAGGAAGATGAAATGTCAAGTTTGATTTGACCATTGCCACCTCATTTGTGAGTTGGCATTAAGTGGACTAATGATGATATGCCACATCATCAAGATTAGCACATGTGTGTGTCACATCATGAGGGAGATCAAGAGTTGTGACTCTTGATATCCCATGGGGTTTAAAAGCCCCTTCTTGAAGTGACCGGCCACTTGAACACAAGTAAGAGTTTCATTTTGCTTTGTGTAACCTCCATCTTCTTTCTCTCTACCTTTCTTCTCTCCCTCTCCTCCACCATTGTTGATCCTCTAAGGTTGCTAGCACATCTTTAGAGGTTCTCTCCATCGATTTGTTCGTGTGGATACACATAGAGGGTTGTACACTTGACAACCTTGAGATCCGGTGAACCTTGGACGAGCGGGATTTGCGAAGGGCATCGCATCAAGGGTAAATTCTTTTTTCTTTGTAGATCTAGTGTAGATTTAGGTTAGAGAAACTCGTACACGTAGAAAACTTTGGTTTACAACTTCGTACGGATCCGGTGGCATGAGATTGGGGTTTCCGCAACGCAAAAAGTGATTTTTACGGTCTGAAAAACCCAACAATATACCTAAAGATTATGTATTTAAATTAAAATATTATTATTATTATTTATTATTTTATTAAAGAATAAAAAATAATATCACAATTTAGAGACATATATATTGTCTGGTGGAAACTAAACTGAGGTTCTTTTAATAATTTATATAAAAAGAGATATTCGAAGATTTCTTAGATCCCTCCAAGTAAAAATTACAAAAAAAAAAAAACAGATTTTTTTTTTTTTTGCTAGTTTAATGTAAACGTATTTGCCATTAAGCAATTTGCACGCGTTAACCATTTCATAAAATTATCTTACATTCGTAAAATTATTGTTCCCTTCTGTTTATTATACTATATATTAATTAAGGAATAGCCAAATTACATTCCAATGATTATAAAATTAAATATGTTAAAAATAATTTAGAATAATATTTTAGGTTCTTTGTCTTTTTAATATTGGAAGACATCAGCATTAAGATTGAATATCGCTGGTCCTCTTCTCTGAATCCGGTGCCAATCAGAGCTTTTCCATGAGAAAGTTGTACAAACACACAGAAAGGTTTAGAAAGTTTGAAGTCACTGAACTAAATAAACCAGACTATATCACAAATCATGTCTGAAATTGTTTCCTCTTTGATGTCTTCAAAAAGTGTAGCTTCTAGCTCCACTCCAATTTCTCCAACTTGAGACGGGAATTCACTCCACTCCACATCGCTGGAGCATGAAAGCTCTGAGATCACCAAATGCCTTGTGCTGTTCAGTGGAGGAATCTTTGCGCTTAGCATTTTTCTCTCCGAAGCAGACCACTCATAAATCTGCCTCTTTGATCCAATGAGCTGATAGAATGCAGGAGCGTACGCTACCTCAAGAAAATCATTAAAGATACGCAGGACTTTTCGTGGCAAGCTGAGACTCATGCCTGACTTCTCCTCCTTTGCATCATCTGCAACGAGAAATTGCAGCATTAAGAGTCTGACGCAGTAAACAGAACTTTGAAGAACTTACAGTGAGCTATATTGTAATTCCAGGATGAGCTGGAGCAGGCATTGTGTTTGGGGACATTGTTGAGATGAGGAGCCCTGTGAAACCAACTCAAGGCCTTCCTCCAAGACCTGAAGCCATGGCTGGTCAGCAATTTCAGCCTTTTGCATCCCTTCCCAGGCCAGCAAAGTGAGCAAGACCTGGATGCAAGACACCCCTCAAAGTAGCCTCTCTCCACAAGGTAAAGATCCAATACAAAAGGCTCCTGTTGCTGTTCCAGCAGCTCAGAAAGAAGCCTTCCATGGGGTTTCATCTCCAGCTTTCAAAGGGGAGGAAGAAAAATGGAGGGAACAACACAAAATCAAAAAGAAGTGGAAGTCTCTGCCAAGTCAAGAGAATGCGATTAATAGGGCAAGGATGCAGTATGGGGAAGCAGGAGAATCTGTAGTCAGTTTGGTACTTGTTTACTTTCTTGGAGTGGGACTTCTCATGCTTTTTGGCTTTTTGCAGCAACCACCAAGATACATCATATCATACATTATTCAGGTGAATACATGTATGTACTCATCATCATCTCATCAGTGAAAAAGTTTTGAGTGTGGGAGGTTTACAGAAATAATTAAAGGCTAAGCTACTGCTTTATCACATTTGTGCTTGTGCCAATTGCCATTGCCAATATGGTAGAGGGAAGAGACATTTTCGAGTGGGCTAATAGTACGTACACTGACAGCCAGTTCACATGCAACTATTCATGCTTTTGCTCAGTTGGCATTTGACCAACAGTAGGAGACTTAGCTTGGTGGAAGTGCATGTGTTGCCGATCACTGTGGATTATATTGGAGAGTAAATGAGGCTGAACTACAAGTGAGGGCTGCTAGTTTGGGTCACAACCAAGGTGAAGGTCCTCTTTATTGTTTTCTTATAGGTGCAACTTATTTGTTTGATATTCCATTATTTCATTTTATTATTTCTGATGTGTATACTAGAGTTGTCGTTGATAACAATCTAAAATGGAAAATCCTGTTTTCAAATTCATTCTAGCGATTGAAATGAATGACTGGTCCCTGATTCTCTGGTTCCTTTCAATATTAAACTAAATATATATATTCAATCAAATCAGATTTAAAACACGCTGCCAACTTTTCAATAAAATACACTTTACTACCTAGAAATGCTAACACACGCATGTCTTAATTAGTACAATTTAATGAAAGGAGATGATCCGTGTTCATTGTGTTTAACTGAATGTAAGCAGCCTTAAATGATACAATATGACTACTACAATAATAAATAATTAATTATATGGGTTCCTCGATGGCTTAATATAATTGGTCAAAAGAAAGTGACAAGTAATTAGAAACTAATTAACACAATAGCCAATTGTTTTTTCTTTTGATTATTTTATTCTCTTTGGACAAAGTTTTCTCCTGTCCTCTTTGGTAGATTCTTTCTTTTTTCTATTATCGTGAAAAATAGAAACTATATTAAAACCTAGACTGGCTCCCAGCATTACAAATAGCCTCGACATTCCCCAACAACCACATGAACTACGAGTGGAATAGCAAGAGAGTTCATGAAAATTAGTAAGGTATGATGGTAGAATACTATTGTCTATTGTTCTTGAAAAAGGTAAATATTGATGGTAGAATACTATAGTTATTGATAAAGTAAATAAAAAAAATGAGAAAGATACTCGTTGTGAAAAAGATTTTTGTTTTCACATTATTAGTTGGGTGACTTGAAGGTTAATTTATAATTAATAACAATCATTGAAATTGGAATTGTGAATATGCAAGAGGAAAGACTCCTTTCTCACGTGGGCCTATAGAGGTGTAAATTTAAGGTTTAAATTGTATTGAACTTAAATCATTTATGTGTGAGTATGACTTGCGCACTTCAAATGTTACATTGGTTAGGGGCAATATTTGCACAAGCGAATTAACTTATATTTTGCTACTCGAATTCATTTTACTATCTGCTTAAGTGCATAACAGACACATTAATGGTCGAGCCTTAAACGAGCGACATTAATAGTGGATCTGTAATAGTCCATACAAAAATGATCAACCATAATTAAATTGTTGGGTAAAGACAGTACATGAATTTTATTCGTCCATTTAATGTTGCCAAGGATTTGAACTCCTATATAAGAAGGTTGTAACCTCAAACAGAAATAGTCGACACAAGCATAAAAATCCATCCACCTTCGTGCTCCTCGTTTTTCTCTATGTAGTGTACTTCGTTCGACAACTCTTCCCACAATAACATCTAGGTACAAACTCGGTTTGTCACGACCAATCTATACTTGGTAGTGATATGTCATTGTAGTTTAGAAAATAGACATCCATTTTAACCTCGAATTATAATCGGTGGGGACGAATATGTTTTAAGAAAACTATGTCAAACACAAGTCTTAGCATCTCAATTTCCCACTCAGTCTCGATCTCCCAACTTAGTAATTAAGCAACGACGACCCACTCAGACTCGACAGTCAGGTGACTTAACCAGGTTGACACTCAACGACTCATCTAGCTCGACACTTGATGACTCAGTTAGCTCAAGCACTCGGACAGTTTGGGCACTCAGTTAACTCAAGCACTTGACAGCTTGGGCACTCATTTAGCTCACACTCAGCCAACTCAAACACTCCAAATTTTGTGCACTCTACTAGCTCGGGGTATTCATCTAGCTCAGGCACCAAGCAACTCATCTCAACTTGACAATATTAGATAGACCCGCTAATGCAGAAGGATTCGAACATATTTTTAATATTCTAAGTAATTTTCATATTGATATGGTGTATGATGGGGGGGGGGGGGAGGGGGCAGGAGAGCCAATTAGGAAGGACTCAAAAGGACGTGACAATTAGAAATCAAGGGGGCGTGACAGTCAGAAGTCAAAGGGGTGTGACAGTCAGAAGTCAAAGAGGCGTGACAGTCAAAAGTCCAGGGGGCGTGACAATCAGGGGTCAAGAAGGCGTATCATTCAACAGATGGACTATAATTGTCAGAGGCCGCTAATCAGTTAATGCTCGGTCGGGAGGTCCAGATCGGGAATTCAGACCGACAGTATAAGGAACAGTGAAGGAAGAACGTGAATTATCTCTACCGGTCGGGTTTTCTCAAGTAGAGTTACATATAAGAACCTGGTACACCTGGCTAGGATATAGCGGACTCAATTAATGCTCGGTCGGGATGCTCAGATCGGGAATTCAGACCAGCAGCATGAGGAACAATGAAGGAAGAGCAGGAACTATGTCTACCGGTCGAGCTTTCTCTAGTAGAGCTACATATAAGAACCTGGTACACCTAGCCAGGATATGGAGGACTACTCAGATATATCCAGGCTAGGTTCTTCGATTACTGGTCATCGAGAGTTTTTCTGTCCATACTCGATCAGCAAAAACGACAACTGAGTCAGAGAATCGTAACCACCTGTCAGGGAATATCTGCTGCGTGTCAGTGTATATTCTAATGATCTGTGACTCGCCGCTAACAGAACCTTCCTCCGACCTATAAGAGGATGCCACGCGTCACTCGCAGCCAGACAAGGTCTGACATCCGACATTCCCTGACACTTGTCAGAAGCCCGAAGTATACACTGTCATATAAAAAGGGAAATCCTCTCCCTTACGCAAGTACGCTCACTAACTTCTTTGCATATGTCTTCGACTTGGTTCTTTCTGCATTTTACTGGGTTTTATGGGAAAAAAGTACTTGAATTAAGCGTCGGAGGGCTTGTTCCGGGGACTTTTTCTCTGTTTCTTGGTCCCTAACGTGCAGGGTGCTTATCTGAGTGTGCGCAGGGCCCGTGTACCACCCTCTTCGTCATCACCCCTTGTCAGTCGTCCTCAATAGTACTTCCGGAGAGCTCAGTCACCCTTCGTCAATATCACCGACTGCTCACCCGATCTCCGTCTGACTCAGATTCCGGACGAGATCACATATGTTTTGATATTTAGGTTATTTTTAATAATTTTGAAATTTTTTTATATTTAAAATATTTTGATAATTACTAATATTCATAAATTAAGATTTTGAATTTACATAAGAGTCTATAAATTCAATAGTTCATAGGATAATTCTATATGCTATAATCTGCATTCCAAAGTAGCGCCGTCATTCAATCTTCCAAAAGTTTAGCAAATAAGACTACCTGTATAGATAAGTTAAATTCAATATAATTTAAATTAAGTATATTCCTTATATGTCTTATAAATATATCCAACAAATATCTTCAATAATTATTATTCTAATATAATATTACAATAATAAAAATTAAGATAAATAGAAAATAAATGAGATGAATCTAAAAGAATGGGACCAAATCCGGCAAGAGAGACCTCACCTTCAATAGAAAATGTTGGGAGGTATCTTAAGCAAATATCGAATATTTTTTAGATTCTCAAGCCAAATTGCACAGCACACTTGGGACTTGGCTCATGATGATTTACACAAACTTCGAGATGACGAAATATCTACAAATGATCCATGTGTTTTACGGAATGACATGATTTTTTTTTAAAAAAAAATCACATGGCATTGATGTTAAAAAAAAATCACATGCCACTGATATCGACAAGTATTTTAATATAAGGAAGTCTAACTATAAAGGGAGTAGATGTAGGTTAGATGAGCACACTAGGTAGCATCTCAATGAGTAGGCAATGCGGTGATCCACAGTTAACAATGGGGAGGCTTGTCTCTAGTAATTCTTGTAGCTTGGATCTAGTGGCATGGTGGTGATGCAAAGGAGGAAGAACAATGGATCGATAAGAAAATAAAAAGAAGAGCAATGTGTGAAATTAAATGGAGGGGGAGGTCTTGATCATCCTACAACTTCACAAGGGAAACACTAGAAGTGATAGTATGAGAATAATGGAAGTGCAAGAGGAATAAGTTATACGTCCCCTTGTGTCGGAGCTATAAAAAGATAATGAGTAACTATGAGTTAACAAAATTTGATAATGATTCCCTGAGTATGCTTTGCTATATATCCTTATTTTACTAATCATATTGCTAGTTTCTATTTCATCATCCAACTAACTTTTTTTAGTTGATCCTTTTAATTTACTGTTTCTGATCTCTAAATTTTTTTCTTCTTCTCAGTCTTTGCTAATTCATATCTACTTATACGGGAGATTACAAGTGAACTCAAAAGTAATGTGAAAGTCAAAAGTCAAAATAATATGATAGTAAAAATTAAGATGAGGAAATATCCAACGGGTTACTTTTAACAGAACTATTATATTGCTCCTTATCCAGTGCTAAGGCTTTCAGTATGAGGATGACCGGTCAAAGAACCGGTCAGACCCAAAGAACCTATTGCTCCATTCATGTACTAAGCCACCTACTATATATCCAATCTGCCAATAGCCGATCAAGTTTAAGGGGTGGCCGACCTACCATAAATCTGGTCGGTCATAGATCAGAACGGATCTAGAAGATCCAGCTTCTCATTCTCATACTACAAGTTTTTCAACGTATGGACGCTCGGCTCTAAAATCGATCAAACTTAGGGGGCTCAATACAAATATGTACACATAACCTGATGCCCCTATGGCCAGACGAGCGTACAAAACAACCCTCCTTCATATAGCCGGTAGGTAACAACGTCGATCAGGTTTACACAGCTCAAAGGCAATTCTCATTATCGACTCGGCCGAACTTCCAAATCTCAAATTATCACATCAAAGACAAGCCTCCTATCATATGAATTATCGACTTAAAGAATCGATCGAATCTCTCGGGATTCAATTTTCCATCCTTCAGAGGCAAGTATCCCAGCATATTGTCGGTCGGTCATATAGTCGGCCAAGCCTATGGGACTTAGTTCCTTGTTGCTTCAATATCATATTCCAACATCACATAGTATATACCCAAGCGGCCCAGAGGCCGAATGGTCTTATGGGACTCAATATCCTACTTATGTATCGATTTGCCAGCATAATATAGAGTCACTTAGCTAAAGGTCCGACCAAGATACATTCAGGAAACAACATTGTCAGAGAATCATAACCATCTGTCAGAGAGCAACAACCATTTGCCAGAAAATATTCTTCGGCTACAACATATGCATTCAATGGAACCTTCTTACGAAGATGACTATATAACTTCTATCATTATTACAGAGGTTACATGAGACTGTTCATATACATATAACAGAAGATTTCTCAGAAGATAACTATACAAATTTCAGACTGTACACTTTCCATTATCCGACATCTTCTGACACTGAATATTCCTTGTTGTCTCATTATTACGAAGGTTATGGTACGCAATGCATTCTAAGCTAACTTTACAGCACACACTCGCATTTTACTATTGGTCTTCTTTACATTTCGCTCGATCATCTACTAACTCAAGTGTCAGAGGGCCTACGTCAGGGACCGCTTCCCTGATTTTTTTTCCCTAATATTCTATTGGCTCTTTCAAGTGTGCGCAGAAAGGAGCCAAAGGGAGCGCCAGACATCTTCATTTATCCGTAGTAAAGTATTCTTCAAGCCAACATCAGAGCCATCTTTCCCAGCACGTCATCTTCGTAGCTTTCAGACATGATCAAATTTGGTATTGTCTGTGGGAACTTTCACCTGAATTTGAAATATATAGATGGAAGAAGATGAACGATTCACTATCGTCACCTTGTCTCAAGAGGATTTTAAGTTGCTCGTAGCTGCCTGAGCAAAAATGTTAATGTAACAACAACAAGCGACTATCGCCGATACGTTGCCGCACGACCCGACCGCATCAAGGAAGGGTCCTCACACTGAAAGAGGAAATCGAATAGAAGGCTCAACTGGGTTTCAAGCAGTTCCTCCTCCACCAGCAGTTGGTTTCGTACAACCACCCATCTAACCAATCAAACTACTGCATGTGCCACCATCCCCGATAACATATCATCGGGTACTATTCGGCATTCTACTGGAGGAGATGGGGCGTGAAGAAAGGCCCCAAGTATCATCTTCTAGAAATGCACCCGTGCGGGATTTGCGCAAAGGGAAAACCCCGATAGGAGGCGGCTCTGCTAGATGGATCAATATGTCCTTCTCGCAAGAGATATTAGAGGATAAGCTGCCAAGCCACTTTCGACCCCTGATGATAGGAAAATATGGAGGGACAATTGACCCAAAAGACCACCTCCTCAAGTTCAAAAACACTATAATTCTCTACTACTATATAGATGACATAAAGTGCTGAGTGTTCCTCACTACACTCTCAGGTTCGGCATAGGGATGGTTCAATTGGCTCTCGACCAAATCCATATGTTGCTTCAAGGATTTCCACATGGCTTTCCTTTATCATTTCACTAGCAATCGCAAGTACCACAAAACTGCATTAAGTTTATTGTCACTCAAGCAGGGGTCCAAGGAGACGCTCAGGGCATACATCAAAAAATTCAAACAAATGACCATGGATATCCCCTCGGTCACCCTTGAGATTTTAGTGAGCGTCTTTTCCTAAGGGCTCACAAATAGCTAGTTTTTTCGCTCCCTGATTAGGAAGACCCCAAGGGACTTCAATCATCTACTTTGTTGGGCGATCAAGTATATTAATGTAAAAGAAGCACAATGCGCTCGAAAGAAAGAGGTCCCCACACCACTCCGGCATCTGCTCTTGAGCCTGAGCCTCCTAGATAAGTGTAGTGCAAAAGGATGTCCACATATCTCCACAATGACATGATATTGTCCACTTTGGGCCTAGACCCTCATGGCTTTGCTCTTGGGCTCTCCCCAAAAGGCCTCATTTTAATGAAAATATCATCCATTCTTTTAACCCTATAATCTTTATCAAATCTTTTCAATGTGGGACTTTGATTGAACCCCAACAATAAGCTCCACCAAAAGTTTGTACATATCATCGATCGGAGGCACACAACATTCAAGATTGTTATCATTACAATCTTGAGAAACGTTAGGTGGCTAACCAACGATTCCACCATCTTTCGCATAGAAGAAATTACTAGGGCACCGAGCAACGCTAAGGAATACCCCAGCAGCAAGAGAACGGGGCCCAAGCCCCCACCCAAGTGCAGCAAAAGCAACCTCACGGCAAGAGGAAAATCGTAATAATGTAACTTGGGGGATATTGGAATGACCACTGGAGGTTGGACCGACGAAGACTCCAATTGGGCGAGGGAGTCATATGCTTGCCGGCTAGAGATCCACGTAGCCAATTGTAGTCAGGAGCAAGAACAAGGATCCGAGATTAGTTTTAGGCCTAAGGATTTAGAGGGAGTAGAAGTGCCTAAAGGATTGGAAACGCGATAGAAGAGGGGTTGAATATCGCTCGTTAAAAAAAATTATCATAAAAATGAATCAAAATAAGCAGCGAAATAGAATAGCAAAAGCAATACAAGTGACTCAAGTGATTACTTGATTTGAAGCCTATATTGACTCATAATCTAAGACCCGCGATTGTTGATCGCACCGTTAGGCAATTCACTAAAACTCTTTCCAAAATATTCGAAAAGTGATAATTCGTACAATGGAGTTTACAAAATAATATGCAAGCTAAAGTAAATATACTGAAAATGAAATACAAGATGAAGAGCGTCAGAGCTTTTTGGCATCATAGCTTACACAGGGTTGAAGCGTAGAGTAGTAACACAAACAACAGAAAGATGATCGGAAGATTGCACAGAAGTTCTACCAATCACCCTGTCAGTCGACTGATCAACCTGCCTTCCTTCTTCTCCGAGATCCGATCTTCACGTAATTAAGAGTATTAATTGATCGATAGACTAATCACATTGATCGGTCGACCAATCCTTCTGGTTTTCAAGTTTTGTCGAGATCGAATCTGCCATGTGTGTTACCAAATTAGGTTCAGACAACCGATCCACCTAACTTCCAAGTCTACTCTATGTGATCTGAATCCTGTCATATCAGCTAAGTTCAATCGACTGAACCTCCTGTTAAGTTGACCGATCCCTTCAGCTTCTGTAAAATAGAGTTAGTTCCACATAAAAAATATCCTTACAATATAAAGTTAGTACAATAGTATAATGATGCATGAGCAAGAAAAGACAATAAGACATGTCGTGATCTCAACTTGGAAACCTCCCGATTTCTTCAGCTCGATAAGCGACCTAGGGTTTGTTCCTTCCTAAAAAAACAACCTCATCGTCGTTCCTCTCCAGTTGATTACCTCAACCTACCTGCCAAATATTTGGTCCTCTAGACCTGTTTGAACTTTTTCTGCTCAGTGTCTGATCGCCTAATCCACTAAGATTTTTTCTGCAATACTAAATTAGCCAACAATAAAAATAATAATGCAAAATGTTGGTGTAATTTTCCTAGGTCAAGATTGATCAATTTGACTAAGCTTGAGTTAACTCAAGCTTGAGTTGAATCAAACTTGAGTCTTGATATTTGAGTTTTGATGTTTGACAATATATGAAGATTACAAGTGTAATAATCCATTAGGGGAGATTGGGCAAGGTTGATCAGTTTGATGTGAGAAGAGTCAAGTATGTCAAGGTTTACTAAATACTTGATTGGGAAGTTCTAACTCGAGGTTAGGCAAAGGCAAGACCAATAAGATGGTTGGCAGATGAAGAAGAGTCGAGTAGACTAAGGTTGACCGGATACTTGACTAGAAAGTCCTGGTGAGTGAAGTCAGACATTTAGAAAGTCATGATGAGTGAACCCAAATAGATGAAAATCCTAGTAAGTGAAGCTAGGTGATGAAAAGTCCTGGTTAGTAAAGTCAGGTGAAAAGCCCTAGTGAGTGAAGCGAGACAGAGAGAAAATCATGGTGAGTGAAGCCAGGTGAAAAGCCCTAATGATTGGAAGTCTAAGTGGGTCAAGGATTAACCAGACACTTGGAATGAGGAGAAAATTCTAAGTGGGTCAAAGGATTGACTGAACATTTGGTGAAAAAGCCCCGATAGGTTAAAGATGATCGAATGCTAGGCAAGGGGGAGTCCCAACATGTCATGGCTAACCAGCTATTGGGTTAGGAAACACTAGACTTGGGCTTAGAAGTTAGGGTTTGGTAATCGATTAGTCTAATTGATTACTGTAGCTTAAGCGATTATGATAGTCACTTAAGCTCATTTTCACGAGTGCACAGAGAGGTGCTTAATCGATTGGTGTAATCGATTAAGACACCGTAAATGATTGGATCAATCACTTACAGGCATATCTCGTGCAAACAGAAGCATGCCTAATCGATTAGGCATGTGTAATTGATTAGGATAATCGATTATGTTTGAAAACTAGCCATTATTAGTCCGATAAAAGAGTTTGGCGTACACTATTAATCGTAACTCTCTAAATTTCTCTCAAGCACACTGCCGGCGATTCTTGAAGGCTCTTGGAGAAAAGTCCTGCTGTTTTTTCAAGTATCAAGAGATATTTCCAAACAAGAAGAGAGCAAGCTAGGGTTTCATTATTGTAAATTTTATAAGATTTTATTTGTACTTGCTTCTCTTTTCTTCTTGTTGTATTGAGAGCTTGTACGAGACTTCTCCGTCTCTGGAGTGTTTCTGAGAATAAGTGTTTACATAGTGGAGAGTGTGCTTGAGTGTGGATCATCTCTTCGTGAGGTGGATACCAAACAAATCCTTGTGTTAGCATTGGGGAGCTTTGCTTCAACTTTATTCGCTTCAACAACATCTATAAAGAGAGCAACCGAGCGAGACAAGCTATTCGACCCTATTTTCTCTCTCATTCGATCATCGTACTAACCAACAACACCTTAAGCCAAGTGCTCATCAACCCGGAAGCTTCAGGACGGTTGATCAAATGGCTCATCAACCTGTATATTTCTTAAGTTATTTATTAAAGCATGTCGAGTGTCGCTGCATCACATTCGAGAAGTTGGCTTATAGATTGGTTTTAGCTGCTCCAAGGTTACTCTCCTATTTTCTCTCTCATTCGATCATCGTACTAACCAACAGCACCTTGGGTCGAGTGCTCATCAATCTAGAAGCTTCAGGGCGACTGATTAAATGGACTACAGAGATTAGTAAATATGATATATAATATCAACCCCGGGCTACCATCAAGGCTTAAACCTTAACTAATTTTATAATGGAGATCCAAATCCCAGAGCCGGAAGAAACCTGGAAGATACATGCAGACGGATCATCCATCAGGCAAGATAGTGGAGTGGGAATTCTTATGATATCACCCAGGGAAGACAAAATATAGTTGTTCATTCAGTTAAATTACCGAGCTACCAATAATAAAGTAGAATATGAAACATTAATAGCCGGTCTGCAGGCTACAAGGTATGTGGGAGCCGAACGGGTTTTAATCTACTCAGATTCTTAGTTAGTCACTCAGTAGTTAGCGGGTAATTTTGAGATTAATAATGAACAGCTCAAGTTATATATGGAGACATTCAAGAAATTGAAGGCTGGATTTTAAGAGGCCATTTAAAAAAAATTCTCGATCGGAGAATTAGAAAGCAAGCAACTTAGCCAAGTTAGCCTCCTCCATAGGTCAATGGACCCTGGACAAGCCCATAAAACAGACATTGTTGGTAGCCCACATTGAAAGGAAGGTTGATCTAGAATTACAAAGTAATTGGAGAATACCCTTAATCTCCTTTTCAACAAGGCAGCTTACCGCCGATTGAGAACAAGCACGAATGATAAAAAAGAGTCGATCGATTTACCCTGATCGGAGATCATTTATATAAAAGAGTTTTTTCCACCCTTTACTTAAGTGCATTGGACCAGATGACATGCAGTATATTCTACAAGAGGTACACCAAGGTTTTTATGGAAGTCATGCGGGCAATTGATTATTTGTTCGGAAGATATTACTGGCCAGATATTTTTTACCCACTCTGCTGGCAGACTCTGCCTGATTGGTATTAACTTGTTTATCATGTCAGAAGCATCAAAATATTCCTCGCTACCCTATGGAGTTATTGAAGACCTCAATTGCCTCCTGCCCATTCGATCAATGGGGTACGGGCATTGTGGGGTCCTTTCTTATAACACCCGCTCAAAAAATTCTTTCTGATAGCTGTATATTATTTTTTCAAGTGGGTGGAAGCTGAGTCATTAGCCAAAATAATCGAGCGATTGATTATCAAGTTCCTCTGGCAGAACCTTGTCTGTCGGTTCGAGATTCCATACAAGTTCGTCTCCGATAATAGAAGGCAATTCTAGAGATAAAAAAATTCAAGAATTGTGTTCAAGTTATTGTTGGTGCAACCAGGTTGACCTGGTTGACCCGACTCGAGTTGACGTGACTCGAGTTGTATTTTGATGTTTGACTTGGAAAGATTGTTGATGCAACCTTAGGTCAAGATTGACCTAGTTGAGTTGTATGTTGATGTTTGACGAGAAGAGAGTTCTATTCTTGATGTGGGACAAGAATAGATGGTTGGGAGATTATTGGTGCAACCGTAGGTCAAGGTTGACCTGGTTGACCTGATTTGGGAAAAAGTCCAAGTATGGAGACTTGGCAACGGAAAAGCCCAAGCAGGGAGCTTGGCACGCGAAAAGTCCAAGTATGGAGACTTGGCACGGAAAAGTCCAAGCAGGGAGTTTGGCACGGGGAAAAGTCCTGGTGAGTGAAGCCAGGCAGTCGGGAAATCCTGGTGAGTGAATCCAGGTGAAAATCCTAGTGAGTGATGCTAGGTGAAGGTGAAAGTCCTGGTGAGTGAAGCCAGGCATTCGGGAAAATCCTGGTGAGTGAAGCCAGGTGAAAATCCTAGTGAGTGAAGCTAGGTGAATGAGAAAGTCCTAACTGGGATGTTAGGCAGTTGGAAAGTCCTGGTGAGTGAAGCCAGGCAGTGGAAAGTCCTAACTGGGATGTTAGGCAGTTGGAAAGTCCTGGTGAGTGAAGCCGGGCAAGGGAAAATCCAGATGGATCAAGGGTGATCGGACATCTGGTGTTGAGAAGTCCAAGTGAGTGAAGCTTGGCATATGGAGTCGGAGAGGGCTCGGTAGCTCGTTCTCCGAACTAGGTTAGAGAGGGCACTCTAAACCGAGGAGTTGGATCGGTCCGTGACCGATCCGGTGATCTGCGTTTTCGATCGGTCGGTGACCGATCGTCAATCGATGGCTCGCGATTGCAATCTGATCGGTCCGGAGACCGATCGAGGCAACGCAACCTTGCGAGAAGAAAACCGTGGATCGGTCTGCCGATCCACCTGCTCATTGATCGGTCGGCGGACCGATCGACTGACATCGATGGCGTGAGGACGAAGCCCGATCGGTCTATGGACCGATCGGGAGGTTCCTGATCGGTCCAGGCCGATCGGGGCTTCGATCGCGACACCGATCGGTCCGGGACCGATCGGTGACAAGCAAGCCTCATGCGCCTGGGCGATCGGTCTGCGACCGATCGGGGTTCTAGTTGCGACGCAACGGCTAGTTTCTTCAGTCTTCTTCGCAGGTATAAAGGGGTCGAGGGCTGCTACTTCTTCCTCTCCCTAAGTGCTGCGGTGCTTGAGCTTTGTTGAGCTCTTCTTCGCAAGCTTCGCGTGAGCTTCTCGACTGGGATATCCTGCTGTTGTAGGTGTTCTGAGGAGCTGCTGCTTCAACGAATCCAGTCGGCGAGGAGGCAAGAAAACCTGTGTTTTTACATTCATTGTTCTTGTCTTCTTGTATCTCTTGTTGTATTCCTTTCTTGCTGTTGCAAGAATATTGTGGCGAGGTTTCTCCACCCACAAGGAGTATATTGTATTAGCCGGTTTTCCGGGGACTCATCCACCGACGGATTGATAGGCTTCGTCCACCTTACGGACACGCCGAGGAGTAGGAGTTTCATCTCCGAACCTCGTTACATCGACGAGTTGAGGTTTGGTTTGTTTTGTTTTCGTTTCCATTTGTTATTTCCGCTGCTAACCTAATTTGTAGAAAGAAACGAGCAAAGATTTGGGGTCGACTATTCACACCCCCCTCTCTAGCCGTACGAAGGATCCTAACAAGTGGTATCAGAGCGAGGTCGCTCTTCATCGGATTCACACCCGTGGGAGCACAAGCGCTAGAGAATGGATCGGTTCGGAGAAGATGTCACAATTCCGCCTTTCTACGACCGCGACGATTTCGCGTTTTGGAAGGTAAGAATCAAGTTTTTTAGTTTTGACTAACTTAGTGCATTGGAGTTGTGTACAATTAGGGTTCAATCCTCCGATGGATAAAGAAGGAGGACCTTTAGAAAAGAAGAAGTGGACGGAGGAACAAATCCACCAATCCGAGATCAACGATGAGGTAACGAAAATTCTTGAGTTTTCATTACCTAATGACATTTTGTGTGAGATAGGTGGTTACAACAACGCCAAGGGGTTGTGGAACAACTTGGCCAAGTTCCATGAAGTGAGTTCCACTTCAAGCCATGAAGAGGAGTTAAGTGAGCCAAGTAGCTCACTTCATGGAGGAATGGATTTAGAAGTTGAGGGCCACTCAACATCTAAAGAAGAAGAGGAGGAGAGTTCTTTTTCAAGTTCGGAGCAAGAAGAAGAAGAAGCGTCTACCTCCGGAAGGGATGAAGAAAAGAGCATTCATCCATCTTCAAACCTAGGTAACTCAAACATGTTAATTTCAAGTAAATTGCATATAATGTGTTTTGAGTGTAGGGAATTTGGGCACTACAAGAGTAAGTGTCCAAAGAGGGTTAGAAAGACTCCACCGGCACCAAAGGTCAAGGAAGCCGGAGTCCCAACACGCAAAGGCAAGAAGCACGTGTTGTGCTTTCAATGCAAGCAACGGGGACACTATAGGAGTCATTGTCCGAGGGGGAGGCAACCTCACAAGGGCAAGAGACCGGGCACATCGATAGGGGGAGCTAAGGCAAACCCTAAGGTAACCTCTAAGGTTCATTTTTGCAATTCTAATAAAATGCATGCTAGGAATTTTATTGCACTTGTCGATAATAACAAGCATGATAACCTTAGGAATCAATACATGTGCTTAGGAGCTAAACATGTGAGTCTAGATAAGGATAATTCTAGAAAGGCTAACCCTAGGATCAACCCATCTAAGGCTAAGGATAACCTAGGTAGGAATCCTAAATCAACTAGACATATGCCTAGGAATACCTCAAGGAAGAGTGACAAATTAAAACTTGAGGTATTAGAGAGGGAAAATCAAGTCTTGAGGTCAAGAATTGATAATTTAGAAAAGGCTCTTAAAAACATGGAGAAGTCATCTCTAGGGTTTAAGAGTCAAAAACCCAAGTCCAAGGACGAGAAAGGTTTGAGTCACAAACCTAAGTCCCAAATGGTCAAGCCCACTTATCATAACGTTCCATTCGATTATGGAACAAAACCTAGGGCTAGGAAGACCACCACCAAGGTTACAAGGGGAGTCACCCCTAGAGTTGATCTTGATGAGTCCCAAATGACCAAGGTTTCAAAGCCTAAGAGGGTCATTAGGAGGGTTGCTAGGGAAGTTATCCCTAGTGAATATTTAGTGAACCCAATGAGCTCAAATAGGTATTGGGTTCCTAGGAGCATCTTCTCTACCCCATAGATGGGTTAGAGAGTGTCAACTCCAATTAGAAGGGTAGTTAACCCAACTTTGAGGAAATTGACACTCAAGGAGCATTCTCAAGGTTTTGATAACCTTTGAAAATGAAAAAGAATTATTATTTACTCCTTAAAGAGTAAATTGTGTCATATTTGAAAAATATCGATTTCAATCTTATTTGGCACAATTTAAGAAAACCTAGAGAAATACCATAATTGGGATTTTGGTTTTCTCTTAGGGATATATGGGCAATCTAGGGTTAGATTTTAAGTTAGCTAAGGCTAAGGATACTTAGATAGGTAATCTAGGTATTTTATTTGTGTTAACTTGCCATGATTGGTTGTCATATGCCATGTCATGACATCATATTTAGTTTTATTATCATTTGAAATGTCATGATAATACTTAGGCTAGTTTATATGTCATGTGTTAGGTTAGTTTCAAACTTTATGCCATGATATCATGACATTGGCACATGTTTTCATTTATGATACCATTTTATGTCATGTCATCATCTTTTGCATTAACAATCAATTGAATTGATTTAAGGATGAAAAACACATTTTGATATTGAGATCAAATTTGTGTTTAGAAAATACATGAGACCTTAGCCTAAGATACCTAAACCCATATCTCACATCAAAATTGACATGGATGTGTTTGATACACTCTAGATGTGTGTGAGATATTAGGATCATGAATTTGGATCAAGGTGCATAGCTCTTGTACCTAGATGAGCCTAATTCAAGATATGGGGGATCATAGGGAAAGCTTGTGTACAAGTCATGTGCATATAGCCCTAAGATTGTGGTCCCAAATTAAAGGGTTTAAAATCATTTCAAAATTATTTTGAAAAACCTTGATGAAGCTTTCCTAGTGATAGCATTCATCATTGACCGAAGTGATACAAAGTTGAGCTAAACTTGAACTATTTCAAAGTTTTTGAACTTTGTATCAAGATTGAAAAATGGAAGTTATTTTCATAGAAAACTATTTTTCCATGATAGTGTATGATATGAGGAATGTATCCTCAAAGTTTCGTAATTTTTGGAATTTTCTTGAATTTATTAGGAGTTTCTGAATTTCCGGAAGGGGAAATCAGAAATTCTGATTTCAGTGTCTAGATCGGTCCGGGGACCGATCCAGGGAAGCTCTGATCGGTCTGCGGACCGATCCAGAGTGTTGTGGATCGATCTGCAGACCGATCCAGTGAGTTCCAGTAGCACGAGTGCGATCTGGTGAAGGGTTGATCGGTCTGGGGACCGATCAGGGCGTGCCGAATTTCTGATTTTTCAGCTGGTGTCTGAAATTTCAATTATGGAAGTGGTGTTTTTGGATTTTTAAAGGTTTGGAACTCTCTAAGATATTGTTGGTGCAATGGTCAAGGGGGAGTTGACCTTGAGGGGGAGTTTTACCTAATTGTCAAGGGGGAGTTGACTTTTAGGGGGAGTTTTTACTCCAAAAGACTTTTAAGGATTAGTGATATGGGATTATCACTAAGTTGATTGTTGAGTTTAGTATCAAGGGGAAAATTAAGAGTTTCAAATGAAAGGTATGGGACTTTCATTAGGAAGAAACTCTTGACCTTGATACCCTCCTTGTTCTTTTTGATGTGTGTCAAAAAGGGGAGAGTGTTCATTGGAGAATTATCGGAGAACCCAAGTTAGGTTATCGGGTTAACCTAAGCTAGGGAAAGAATGTCAAGGAATGGTTAAGGAAGAACATTGGAATTCTTTTTGATGTATGTCAAAAAGGGGGAGAATTATTGGAGAACCCAAGTTAGATTATCGGGTTAACCTAAGGGGAGAATGTCCAGAGAATGTTCAAGGAAAGAACATTGGACATTGGAAGATGATTGAAAACCTAAGTTAGGTTATCGGGTTAACCTAACTTGATTATGGTTTTGTCAAACATCAAAAAGGGGGAGATTGTTGGTGCAACCTTAGGTCAAGGTTGACCTGGTTGACCCGACTCGAGTTGACGTGACTCGAGTTGTATTTTGATGTTTAACTTGGGAAGATTGTTGATGCAACCTTAGGTCAAGATTGACCTAGTTGAGTTGTATGTTGATGTTTGACGAGAAGAGAGTTCTATTCTTGATGTGGGACAAGAATAGATGGTTGGGAGATTATTGGTGCAACCGTAGGTCAAGGTTGACCTGGTTGACCTGATTCGGGAAAAAGTCCAAGTATGGAGACTTGGCAACGGAAAAGCCCAAGCAGGGAGCTTGGCACGCGAAAAGTCCAAGTATGGAGACTTGGCACGGAAAAGTCCAAGCAGGGAGTTTGGCACGGGGAAAAGTCCTGGTGAGTGAAGCCAGGCAGTCGGGAAATCCTGGTGAGTGAATCCAGGTGAAAATCCTAGTGAGTGATGCTAGGTGAAGGTGAAAGTCCTGGTGAGTGAAGCCAGGCATTCGGGAAAATCCTGGTGAGTGAAGCCAGGTGAAAATCCTAGTGAGTGAAGCTAGGTGAATGAGAAAGTCCTAACTGGGATGTTAGGCAGTTGGGAAGTCCTGGTGAGTGAAGTCAGGCAGTGAGAAAGTCCTAACTGGGATGTTAGGCAGTATGAAATCCTGGTGAGTGAAGCCAGGTGGAAAGTCCTGGTGAGTGAAGCCGGGCAAGGGAAAATCCAGATGGATCAAGGGTGATCGGACATCTGGTGTTGAGAAGTCCAAGTGAGTGAAGCTTGGCATATGGAGTCGGAGAGGGCTCGGTAGCTCGTTCTCCGAACTAGGTTAGAGAGGGCACTCTAAACGGAGTTGGATCGGTCAGTGACCGATCCAGAGTGTCTTCCCTCGATCGGTCCGGTGACCGATCGGGCGTGCTCATTGCTGAATTTCGATCGGTCCGGAGACCGATCGAGGCAACGCAACCTTGCGAGAAGAAACCGTGGATCGGTCTGCGGACCGATCACTTGATCGGTCGGCGGACCGATCGATGCATAGACCGGTGAGGGAACGCCGATCGGTCCATGGACCGATCAGGGAGTTCCTGATCGGTCCACGGACCGATCAGGCTCGATCGCGACACCTGATCGGTCCGGGACCGATCGGTGACAAGCGAAGCCTCATGCGCTTAGGCCGATCGGTCCGCGACCGATCGGGGTTCTAGCCGTTCGACGCAACGGCTAGTTTCTTCACCGTCTTCTTCGCGGTATAAAGGGGTGGAGGGCCTCTTCTTCTTCCTTTCTCTTGCTAAGTGCTGCGGTGCTTGAGCTTTGTTGAGCTCTTCTTCGCAAGCTTCGCGTGAGCTTCTCGACTGGGATATCCTGCTGTTGTAGGTGTTCTGAGGAGCTGCTGCTTCAACGAATCCAGTCGGCGAGGAGGCAAGAAAACCTGTGTTTTTACATTCATTGTTCTTGTCTTCTTGTATCTCTTGTTGTATTCCTTTCTTGCTGTTGCAAGAATATTGTGGCGAGGTTTCTCCACCCACAAGGAGTATATTGTATTAGCCGGTTTTCCGGGGACTCATCCACCGACGGATTGATAGGCTTCGTCCACCTTACGGACACGCCGAGGAGTAGGAGTTTCATCTCCGAACCTCGTTACATCGACGAGTTGAGGTTTGGTTTGTTTTGTTTTCGTTTCCATTTGTTATTTCCGCTGCTAACCTAATTTGTAGAAAGAAACGAGCAAAGATTTGGGGTCGGCTATTCACACCCCCCTCTCTAGCCGTACGAAGGATCCTAACAGTTATGACATCATACACTCCCTAGTTGTTCGACCGAATTATAAGTAAGTATGCTCTCGCACCATATCCCAGACACCCAAGCCATCTGGTCAGGTTATAAATGAGCATACTATCACACCATGTCTCAGACTCTCGAGCCATCTGGTCGAGTTATAAGTGAGCATGCTTTCATGTCTATATATTTCAGACTCCTGAGCTGTCCGGCCGGGTTATATAAAAGCATGCTCTCGTGCCTATATTCTCCAAACTCCCGAGCCGCCCGGACAGGTTATAAGTGAGCATGCTCTTGTAACTATATATTTCAGACTCCTGAGCTGTCCGATCAGGTTATAAACGAGCATGCTCTCGCGTCTATATTCTCCAGACTGCTGAGCGGCCCGATCGGGTTATAAGTAAGGTTGTTCTCGCGCCTATATTTTTCAGACTCCTAAGTCACCCGTCTGGGTTATAAGTGAGCTTACTCTTGCATTTATATTTTCCAAACTCTCGAGCTATCCGGCCGGACTATAAGCGAGCTTGTTCTTGCATGTTTCTTATTCATATTCCACCTGAGTTAATTTCTTGCTCGGCTTGATTATGGTGCTTGGAGAGCAAAGAAATTATTTTACCCAACTTAATTATGTCAGTTGATTAAATTATAAGCGGGTTGACCCACACATCTAAATATCAAACTCCCACTCCATTCGGAATAATTTTGTTACCCGGTTTTATTATTATTCTCTGCGATTATTCTGTTTAGAGTAATTATCCTACCCAACCTATTATTCAGCTCGGCTTAATTATGATTGTGATCACTTACGTGTCTAACCTCTAGATCTTCGTATTATTAGACCTTTCTTATGGAGAAGCGTTCATTTGGATTTCATCTTATAAAGGAGGTATCAACAAATTGTAAAAATGCACAGAGACATGTATGATTTAATAACGGTCTACACATATGTTGCATTTAAGTTCTATTTCCTCCCTTCAGCAATCATAAAGTACAAAGATAAGCATATTATACATTCAATTGAGTTTACTTAAGAGATCTTTCAAGAGATCTTTTAGGAGTCATTGGCGATCTTTGAATCATTTGGATGGTTTTGCCAATAGTTAGCCACCCTCATGTAGTTGTTGGTTCATCCCTTCAGTTGCAAGAGTGAGCATAGCAGCATGCGCAATAAATTTTAGGCTGAACTCAAGAGATTTGAGATAGACTTTCCATCTAATCTCAAAATGCTCGTCCTCTCTGGCCTTGTAAGCTACCAGACTTGATTTAGTGGATTCTAGTTCGGCCTACATTGAGTCCAAGAGTGCCTCTTGTGTATCCAAGTTTCGTTGTTGCTCTAGGATCAGCATATCCTTCGTCGACAATTCTTTGGCTCACTCAACTGTTCCTAAGGCGTAAGAAATTTTCAATTCCTCTAGTAGGGCGGTCTTCTGTGCCAAGTCTGATAGGGCATTGGTTTTTATGACAGTATTTGCTCAAAGTTTGGATTTGCTGGAATTCAATAAAATTTTTAGTTTCCTTTTTTTTGCTTGTTGAGAATTCACCAGTTGTTGAGACTCCTTCATAGTAGTCCTCATCTCCAATAGTAGCTCATCCTAGAAGGTCACTTCTTTACATAAGCTGGCCACCTCGTCAGTCGGGGCGGATGTAGAACAGAGTTCTAACTCCACCTATTCTTTCAAAATCTTATTGTCAGGGACCACCAAGTTACTTGGGCTCAAGGCAGCAACAAAAACTGAGGAAAATTAATATCAAAGAGTTTTACTCGTTAAGCGGAATAAAGTTGAGAACTTACTGTGGTAGCACCCCAGGAAAATTCATCCACATGATCAGAAACAGAGAAGTCTTTTGGCCATCTCCTTCCCCAGGACCAAGCTTCAGCCAGTGGTTCTCTTAGCTTCACTACCCTAAAGGACTGCACGAGGTTAGAACATATCCCTTGCTGGGATGACAAGCCGAAAGTAAGACAAAATTGGTGATCATATTCAGGAGTTCTAGGCCTTGGAGAAGAGGTGATGGGGGATGGCTTGGCCGGTTGGGGTGGGTGCATGGATGTGGAAGGCGCCTGAGTAGGGTCATTCGGCTTCGAAGGCATAGGCCTTGCTAAAGTGGGACACACAGTTTTCATTGGGGTTTTCCCCCGATCAGAGGTTACTGGAGTTGTGAACCTCCGCTTGGCCCTTGCTCGATCGACTGGAGTTGGATCAGCCAATCAATATCTTTTATGCCTAAATATTAGCAGCACATTCGAATTGGGAGGCTCACAGGTTGTGCCCGGTACTTGGGGATAGGCGGGTTGTAGGGTTGCCCGTTTAGTTTCCCTCACCTCCAAAATTGTCTTCCCCAGTCCATTCAAGTTAGCTTTATCCAACTTAGTGGTTGTCGAGCAGACAACTTTAGATATAACTTCCACTACAAATAGAATTAGAAGGTTTAATTATACTTAACATAAAGAGAAAAGTGAAAGTCTCTTACCAAAGGAGCATTCCAACTCCATCGGAGTGAGGTTCAATCCGAAGATATATGGCAAACCCTCCTAAAGTAATCCAGGAATGCCGAACTTCAAGATGACTAGTTTTGTGGCAGCTGTGCTGCCGATTAGGTCATTGTTGACCTCACCTAGCTCAGGTGTAGGGGAAGGGGCGACCGCCACTCGGTCGACCAAACTATGGGTGTGGGAAGTCTATTAAAAAAGTATCTATCCCTCCACTCTATGTTTTGAGAGGGGGTCTTATCAAAGAGGGTGGTCTTTGATCTGGTGCGAAAACAAAAGCGGTTGTTAGTTATTTAATGAGGGCAGAAAAATAATGAAATACTTGGGAAGTTAAAGGAACTCCAAACAACTAAAATACAATGACTACTCCGCACAAGAGGCGGATAGAGTTGGGTATCTTATCAAATAGGTTAGTCTTTGGTTTGGCACGGAAACAAAAGAGGTTGAAAGTTATTTAATGAGGGTAGAAGAAACAATGAAACATTTCAGAATTTAAAGGAACTCTGAACAACTGAAATACAATGATCACTTTGCACAGGAGGCAGATAGAGTTGGGGATTAGTTGTTGAAGAGAAAGTCAAAAATACTGGCTTATTTCAATAAAAAAGGGAGGAATGGAAAATCATAGGTCAGCTATGACTTATTCCTTGAAAACGGTTACACAACCAACGGGGGAAAGATGGGGGCAGTCTTGGTCGATAGGTATGATTATGTGCATGGAGTTGAGAACCTCATAATTAAATCAAAGCTCATCCAAATCTACCCCAAGAAAGCTAGAAGTGAGAAAAGTGTACAACACACTAAGGATGTCCATGGTGAGGCTCGAAAGGCATGGTCGAAAGAGAACAGAGACAAAAAAAATTTACAAGAATTTGTGAAAGCAGGGAATTGATTAGCTTCATGAAGAAGAAAGGAGATGAAGAAATAGTCGCTAGGGGTTTTAAAGAAGCCCAGGGAGCCTCTTCTCCACGGTAGTCGTTGGATCAAGGGTTCAAAAAAGTGGGCTAATTGCAGTGACTGTTGGATTGGAAGAAAGTTAAATTGTCGTAGATATGAAAAACTATGCACCAGTTGTTATGTCAGAGGAATGAGGTTGTTAGACACATGTCAACAATAGGAAATGGACATTTATAACGGATGTGATAGGTAAATCATTATTCTAAAGCATCAACACATGCCTCGAGGTGAACCTTCCCTTGTTTTTAGTGTTTAGTGCTTAAGTCATTTAAAGTCCAATCAGTTCTAATTCTGCCCAGGCTTTTAAGGCTACACCTCTCCTATCTTTTAATTACAATTCTTACCACATATCCGATTGGCCTAAGAGCGGGTCAAACCTTAAAGCCTATTCAATTTCAGCTCTAGACGAACTTAACTCCGCGCGAGCTATGAAGGCTTCACCCTTATCCGAGCACGTTCCTCACCATGTGTTCAATCAGTGATAACACCGGTCAAATCTTCAAGGTTTTATTATCTAAGGGGTCGAGTGCTCGAGTTTCTAAGTCACTTAGTATATAAAATAATATCAAGATTTCCACTCAAGCAAGTGTACTCACAAACACTTAAGAAAATTAGCAGAATTATCCAATCAAACATGAGCCAAGATTAAGTAAAGTCTTAGTTACATGAAGATAAAGATTAATTATAGTCAGGGATTTACCACATACCTGTAGGTGTGAATATCCTATGTAATATATTATTTTATAGTGTATGAAGTCTCTGATCAGAGTTTTAAGATGTGTTTTAGGAAATAAGTTTCCTAGTTGCACATGCGATGTCACTATAAGATACATCACATGATTGTCAAATCAATATACAACCCTCGATGTATTAATGATTGTAGATACGACCAGAATATATGAGATGAAGGGACCGGACTATATATTAACCATAATCGACTAGTTCTTGTAGGTACTATTCAATGATAGCAGGGGAGTCATGGGGTGATGCTGCTAGATGATCTTACCATGATTCGTTAGGTACTAATTAGAATTAGTTCTAACATCCTATAATCAAACAGTTGATCATAAGATAGGGCTATTAAGGGTATGCCCGTATAAAGGACGAGTATAATCCCGAATCACAAAGAGTTGTGAACTCACGGCCAGCTGTATCCTTAAACCATTGAGGGTCACACAAGTATTAATTTTTCAATTTTCGTTGAGAAAGTTAAATTCAAATAGAGGAATTTGGGGAAAAAGTTTGATGTGATCAAATAGTGAACTGGCAACTAAAGTTTGATACGATCAAATGTTATCATGATTATGATGAACTCACGTTATTGGGTTTTAGAAATGTTCTAATATCCAATTGGTCAAGTTGGAAAAAAGAAAAATGTTTAGATTTAATTTGTTAGCCACACATGTCTCTTCATAGCCCTTAGAGAGGTGAAAAGACACATGTTTATTCATCTTCCTTGGATAAATGAAGAGACACTCATTTCTTCATATTCCTTGGAGAGGTGAAGAGACACATGTGTCTTCATCTTCCTTGGATAGATGAAGAGACACTCATCTTTTCATCTTCTATAGAGAGCTAATGAACTATATAAAGAGATGTGGTCATCCTTGGAAATAAGAGTCCAAGAGTGTAGAAGTGAGAGAGAAGTGAGGTGGGTGAAGAGAGAAGTATTTTCTTTCAAGTTGCTTCCCCCTCTCAAGAAGATAGAGATCTTCCCATTTGTTCCATCAAGAGAAAGTCATCTCTTTGTTAATTGTTTGTTACAACCGTTTCAATGAAAAATGACACTTGATCTCTAGTGCGATCAAACGTTGGAAAGGGAACTCCGATCGTGAACAGGATTAGACGGAGGAAGCACAAGTTCAAGACAAACAAAGAAGAACTATTTCACCAAACCCAAAATAGTTAAAGACATCCCTAAACAAAGATTGTTTGAAAGGTATGCTTTCACTTATATTTTGATTCATTTGTATAATGATGCATGTGTTAATAGTTTTATTTAGATTTTGCTAAAAGATCTAGTATATTTAAATTAGATAGTTTTGTATGTCTAAATAAAAGGATTAAAATGATATTAGATGAATCATTCATATGATAGTTTATGTTTGTTATTCTTTAAGGATCTTAACTGAATGATTAGATTATAATGCATACTTAGATTAAAAATTATGCTCATGTTTGTTTTTGAAAATTGATATGAACACTATTTTGATTTAATTGTTAAATCATAAAATAAATTGTACATTTCCATTGTGCATAGGGTGTAGAAACATAATACTTGAATTTCGAATTCTGATCCAACGCTTCTGACATCAAATATTTGTTGTCGCCTCATTATTGCAGAGGTTATGAAAGGTGATATAAAAGAGAAGTTCTCTCCACTGACGAAATACGTAATATATTTTAAGTTAACTTTACAATATGCACTCACATTTTACTATTAGTCTTCTCCACTTTTTGCTCGATTATCTACTGATTTGAGCGTCGGAGAGTCTACGGCAGAAACCTCTTCCCTAGTTTTTGTCGTAATATTATGTTGGCTCTTTCGAGTGTGCGCAAAAGGAGCCGAAGAGAGCGACAGACGTCATCATTTCTTCCTAGTAAAGTCTTCTCTAAGTCAACGTCAGAGCTAGATTTCCTAGCATACTATCTTCGTAATTTTCAAACATGATCAACTAAAATGAAAGAGCACCCGAGGGTACATCCATGTACTCACATACCTTAGCCGAGAGCTTGCATCTTACTTGCTGATAACTATTGATCCTGTCCGAGCGCTGAGTCGACGGACGCTGGGGACGTGGCACGCTCCGCTGTCTCCGATGGTTGGTGTAGATCTCCGATGAACCTGTAAAGAAGCCGAGCAGGGAGGGGTTTCCCTGCGACGGTCCTCCGACGCTCAAGTCAGGCAACAAGAGAGGCAGCGTAATGATGACTACAGTAAAGATTTGCGCATACCTTTGTCGACGTATGGGGTCCTTATATAGGACCCCGGGGAGGCGTGGGCACGCTTCTCTATGCGTGCACGATTCCCCAAACATACCTTAACGAGTCCCTATCAGAAAAGTACCTCTGGCGTCATTCCGCAATCGTCCGAGCATATCCCGGATGTGACGGTGGAAGCTTCCACCGTATGATCCTGTGTACGGCTCAGCCGCCAACTCTGCTGTTTGTCGACGGCAGACGTTTCGAGGATGATGTTATCCCCTGTCTCCTTTGTCCCCTTGCGCTTTTTGTCTGTTTCAGGCCGAGCGGTTCGGCCGCTCGGCGGGCATATCACTCTGCCTCGGTGGTATGCTCGGATGAGATTGCTCTTGACTGTCTTTGTTGCCTTGTGCCCCGGGCGAACGGACATCCCGCTCGGCCCTGAAACCTTTCTACCTTGAGCATCGGAAACCCGACCCCTAGTCGGTTGTCTTTTATTTGGCTTGGGGGATTCCCGCTGGTCGGCCATCTCATTACAGTCGGTTGATGCCGGTCGGCCCTCTCAGTCCGGTCGGTCGGGTCTCAGGGTTGCATCTCTCGACCTTTGACCTCCACGTGTCGTTGACCTTCCGCCAACCAGGGTTCCCGTCCTTATCACCGGATCAACTATAATTTGCCGGAATAGAACAACTGGTGCTCCCACCTCCTTACCTCTGTTCTAATTGCATGTATCTCAAATTTTACTTGCTCACTGAAATTAAAGAACCAATACCCTAAACTATTTCACCAAGCTATCAACTAATAAGAAGTTGGAGTCATTTATTTTGCATTGTTACTGAGTTTGTGAACACATCGCCAATAATCATTAAACATTATTAATATTCTTCCCTGCCTTCAGTCTAGCTCGTGCAAACATCCATCAGTTTCACCGCATTGACGAGTAGCACACTCATTAGTGAGTATGCATCACCATGCACTTGCCTGTGTTAGCAGACATGTTAATAGTTGTACAGTAATGGCATGTGCAGCTGTTTTACCTATGCAGCACCTATAAGCAGAGCTAGTCGCCCATTAGCAACATAGTCTAATATGCATAAACAATGCACGTTGATAGCCTGTGAGCTACACATCTTCCATGATGGAGCGTTGCAGTCCACGACTTGACAATTTCATGTCTCTCGCGAGCAACTGCAACAGAGGCGTCCACAAGCATACAACAACATGATGCAATTGCTAGCAGCAACAATGTTTCAATGCCCTCGAGCGATGATGAGACAAAGAAGGGGCACTGCTCATAATCAGAGAAGTTTAAATTTGTTACTGCATCAGAATCAAAATTATATAACTTCATGGTTAAAACTATCTCCTCACAATTTCCATCCATCCTCTTTCCCACGAAATCATTTATCATCTCCCTCTTTCATTGGACTCCGATAGGTAACAATTTCTAAGGTGGTTCCCAAATTCATGGGGCTCCCTTCAAGTTTGGGACAGTCAGTGGATCATTGAAAGCTCATCTCACCTCCTAACTGGCACAGATGAATGGTCAATCTCAGTACAAGCAGAGGAATGCTCTCCACCAGCGACCAATCTACTCAACCGTTCCCTCAATCTCCAGTCTTGTCCACTTTTCTTCTTCAAGCAGAACACACATGCAAAAAGGTCTTCTCAGTCCCCACAGCCATGGCTGCTTGAATACAAAGAAAGAAAAGGCAGGTCTTGCTGTATGTCATGTCATGATCAGGCCCTGTCAACTGATACTTTGCAAGGAATTTGGCATATTGGTATGATCACAGGTAAATGGTTATCATTTCCTCAGGAAAGAACTAGGATAATTTTGTGTTCTGGGTAAACTGCAGTTAAGCCACTCCTTTCAAAGGATTCTTTATGCCTCCTGCTGTATTTGGCCACACCAAAATGAAATTCTCACTTTGAGGCTAATCAATGAGCTTGTAGCCTTGTACAGATTGGACAATATTTTGATGACTTTCATCATATTAGATTATAGGTTTGTAAATATACTTGTTGCATTAAAAACAAACTATGATCATATTAACCATTGGATTAGACCAGCTAATTCCAATAACATGTGCAGAGCAAACATGAGTTTGATCATACAGATCTAAGAGATAGGATGTTGCCATCAACTTAAGGGGGGAAACCATCAATCTCAATTTAAGACTAAGAGATGAAGAAAATGAAGTGGAGCCTGAATATTTCATTTGATGAAAGAAATTAGTATCAAAATTACCAACTTATAAAAAATTACAGCAAAAAGTTTCACAAGCTCATCTAAGCCCACATCAAAATTAATCAGGGAGTACTATATCCTTGTTTGACAAAGCATATACTACCATTAATTACATCACCAGCTTATTGAGGATGACAATGTTGATATATTATCCGGCAGAAAAATCCAAATCAGTAACATTGTCAATTCACAACCAATTACCCTCTATTAGATGCTTCTTTATCAAGAATGAGACTCCCAAACATACAAATTATACAGAAAAAACAAGAGCTCAAACATATACCAGCTTAGCAATGACAGCATTTCAAATGCAGCTTGGATTACCAAGAAATTAAACACTTCAGGAAGCAATCAGTTTGTGTCATTGGATCGTTCTTGTTAGCTTGCACTTTGAACTGAACACGGTTGGAGAGTAATTGCGACTACAAAGCTTCAATAGCTCAGCAGCCCGCTGCTTCATCTCTGGATTGCAACCACTCCGGAGGAGTAGTAGTTTTGCACCCAACCCAGCCTCAACAGCGAGGGAAGCACACTCATCGAAAGCAAGTTTGCAGACCGCCCATAATATAGACAACGCGTGATGAGTACAGACATCGGAGCCATTCATCAAGAGCCTCACTGCAGTGCGGATGGCCTGAGGGCAATCCTTCAGAGCTGACAACCCTTCAGGTGTAGTTGAAAGATCATCCAAAATCTGCAATGCTGGTTCTATAAACTTCAGCTCCCATTTCGGGTTGGACAACAGCTCAACAAGCTGCGGGACTGCTCCAACGCTCACCATTAAGCTGCGTACTTGCGCATGAGATCCAATGTCTTTGAGCAAGGTCAGCCCTGCCGCAACTCCATTTGGATGTCGCTTGTCCTTCACCAATCGCAATAATGCAACCAAAAGGCTCAAACTTGACACCACCTCGGACCGGAAACATCTCTCCGCCATCAGCATTTCGATCAACTTAGTGCAGTTGATCTTAGTATCGATTGTCCCTTCGTTTAGCAGGTCCACAACGAGTGAGATCTTTGCTGGCTGCATCAAATTAGATTTTGTATCTGAATCTAAGGTGAGATTGACGAGAATAGCGATCACCTCGGAGCCAACAGCATGGGAAGTGAAGGGCCCGAGGAGAGAAGAGAGATGAGTAACTCCGGCAATGTCCACCACTGATTTGTTGACAGGTGCATGAGAGATTACGATGTTGTGCAGCTCTTTGAGGGCTTGAACTCTGACCTGCCCCTTGGCCTTCTTCAGGGTTTGGATGAGCTCTGCAGCGCGCCCCTGCACGTCTTCGGACCGCTTCTTCATTTGGAGGTACCGCTGCGAGAACCAGGCGCTGATCAGCTGGTAAAGTGTCCGATTCGGAGTGACGGCGTCGTCCCAAAGCTCCTGCATCGTCGTGGGGCAGGTAAGGTGCCCCATTGAGAACCACTTGAGGATATTGGCGCGCTCGTAGGTCTGACCGGTGATGAGTGTGACGGGATCCACCATAGGCTCGAGGGAGATCGGGCAAATGAACACTGAAGGCACATCCTCCGCCTCCGAATCGAGTTCTTCGATCATCTTTCTGAGGTCAATCTTCTCGGCGGCAACCACCAAGCTGCCATCTTTCCCAGTCGGGAGGCCTCCACCCCCGCCTCCGCCACCCAGGATCCCGCCTTTGACGGCAGTCTCCGGATCTATGATCTGCCCGCCACCCTCCAATCTCCAGGAAGCGTGTTGCTCGTACTGTGGCATCGCTGCGAACCGCAAGAACCCAATTTTGCATTCCAAGGTTCGCCCTTTATGCTAGAATCTAAGTGGAACAAGGGAGAAGAGTAAACTAGCGCTAGCTTGCGGACGAGATGGGAGCGGAGTTGAAATCGCCCTTTTCCTCAGTTATAGGTGAACTCACGAGCCGCTGTCCTTGGGTAGCGCCGGTCAAAAGCAAGCAACCTGTCATCATAACCAGCATAATGAACTCATAATCGACCACCGCCCTTGCTCTCTCCCAAAGGCTCCCTTTCTCACTTCCTCGCGGCCTCTCCTACCCACTGGCTTCACCAGAGCTTAGTAAAAGGCGAAATCATGAGCGAACTAAAGCCCAAATCAGGAGGTGAAAAGGGGAGAGGCAAAAAAAAAGCAGTAGAGGGAAATCTAGCCAAAACAACGCAAGAAACGAGAAAGCAAACAAAGTGGCAACTTTCGAGGTTCAAAATCAACAGATCGCACATGAAATCTGTGGGAGAGAGGGAGGGGAGGAGAAGAGCGCCTCACCGGCTCTCAGACGGACCGAAGAACGAGCGAGTGAGCGAGCGAGATCTGACGCAACGCAGTAGGAGGCAGATAAAAGGCACTAAAACAGCAATGAGATTAAACTATTAAATACAATAAAAAGAAAACTCCAAGAAAAAAGGGCAGGATTTTGAAAAGAGAAGTATACTCTTACTACTCTCGCACTCACTGTCTTCTTTCGGTCTTCTCTTTTGCCTTTTTTCGTAGAGAAAAAAAAAGTAACCGGGAATTGGAGAAGAAGGGGCTGCCGTTGACCGGAAGTATCCGGTGCCAAGGAGTCTCGAACCGAGCACCGCACGTGCAGTCGCGTTGCCTGACCGTCGCCCTGTTCCACAGCGGCTCTTCGGATGACGCCTTTGGATAGGGTACAGATCGAACCCATACCCATTCCTATACTTTAAAATGCCAATTTTACCCTTTCGCAACAGAGAAAATTCGTAATATCGAAATTTTTGGAAAATCAAATCAGTGAGTTGTGATTGTCCCCCACATGATTTGATTTTTTTTTTCACATATTTACCAATTCCTCTCAATTATTTTAATTTTAGGTAATTGTTAACGGCCGCTTTCTATTTTAATATATACGTTAACGAGAATAGTATAAATAAATCTTACAACGTCACAAAGGCAATCGATTGACTGGAATGCCGAAGGACTGCCGTTGCTGACCGCATATTTATTCTCTTATTATTTTTTTAATAAAAAGTAATTCGATTCTAAAATCAACTGTTGTTAATGGCACACAAATTAAATTAAATTAAACAAAACAAAACAAGAGGGAGGGAGACAGTTGGACTGTGCCACTGTTGCAGCTCTGAATCTGTTGACCGGATTCTTGAGACTCGGGGTTTGACTGCCTTGTAAGGCGGGTCCCTGTGCGGCCATGGCCGAGTGCGAGGTCGACACATGGCCGTGGGAACCGTGCTGGGGCAGGGATTTCGAAGCCTTGGCGGGACAAAATTAAACATGGCTGTGGCCTGCATGGAGTGAATTACGAAAAAAGAAGGCTTCCGATATTGATGTTCGAACAGGCAGATAGAAAAAATGGACGATTTGAATTGATGGCGAAGCGTTTGTTTGTTTGGCACTCCCCGCTGCTTATTTCAATGGGCTGTAGAGTTGACTTGAGGCGTGAGTGAGGCGGATTCTGTTGGCTTGTCTGAGCGAACTCAGTCTACTGTCTTGTGCTCGCTGTGTCTGTCTGCAGGATTCTCTCTCTGTTCACGGCATGGATTTGGTCATGGTTCATTTACTATTTTCCTACGAAACAGCAAAAGGAAAGGAGGGTGGAATATTCGGGTTAGAAAATTAAGATCTAGCCTAAGGGATTGGTTCTGACACTCTTTGTCTCGCCAATTATTCTCCTGTAGTGTTCTGTCTTTAACTGAACCGACTTCTGTTCTGTGTTGTTAAGTTGCGTTTCAGTTTGATGGTCTTGAGGAGGCAGGCCTACTGGGCCTAATCAACTAAACTATCACATACATGATTAATGATTATTTCACCTCAATGTCAATTAGATTCCCTAAAGTAGTGAGAGATATCAAAATCCTCAATCCTGCGTTTAACAAATGCCTCTTTCTTCAATTTCATATTTTATCTTGTGCCAGTTCTAGGCACAGCAAGATCGTTGTTTCTTTGTGTGCTTTACTAATCTAGCAACATAGGTGATCAATGATTTCGTATGTGAGCGCTTACGGTTGAGGTTTTGTTACATTCCAAAAAATATTAAATTTGTATGTATGTTATATAGTTTAAGATGGTATACTGAAACAAACCACTCAATCTAGTGAAGAACACTCATGATCCGAACAACTGAATGATTCACAAGCATCAAGTTCCAGAATTGACGTCGCGAGTCATTCTACTGGACAAATATTCCCTTCCAGAAGCTGAGTATCTTTAATTCGCTTGGTATTTCAAAGATCAATTGACAGCCTTATCCATCAAGGGTACACTACACTTGATTCTACCTCACGTATCGAAAGAATGCACAGTGTCTATCTTTATTCCTTGAAAGATGGATCTTTTTGCCGCCTCCTATCCCACATTGAATCATTTATTAATATAGAGAATATCAAAGTTCCTTTCGTGAAGGATTTTGGAGGGGCTTGTATTCGTCCTGTCCTCTAGTTAAGCATTATAATGTTCTTGTGATTGCTGCATGACTCAGCCACATTGAGGATTCTTCCTCAAATGTTCCATGCACTTCTAAGATATACACACTGTTTCTTTCCAATTAAACAGTATTTAGTGCGTCTTGCATAATCTTCTACTCACTTGGATGTCTAATGAGAGTCTGGTCACTTTCAACTTTGCTGCTTCGATTCTTGATGTTATATCCTGCCTTTTTTTTTAAGAGAAAAGTTACTGGAACTGACTTATTATGTTCTTTTAATCTCATTTGGAAGAGAAGTAAGCCATAAAACCCCCTTGTTTATATTAACAAAGGTCAACGAGCAGCTAAGAAAGAGGCAAATAAAGCTCAGTAATTGAAAGAAGAAGAGAAAACCAGCAAATTAAACAAAGAACTTCCAAATTCTTATTCTTAAGGGAACACTCACTGCGATTGAGAATTGTCTTCTCTATCAGTGAGCAGTTAACACATGTTTTGTTTTCTCTACTCCAAAGTTACTTAGTTGATTTTTCTTTGAATCTTTTCACCAAGTTGTACTCGTTTTTAGTATCTAGGTTCATGGTGTTTTGCTTTTCTCAGTATGGGATTCTTCACCAAGTGTTCTGCACGGTTGTAAGATTTAAGATATGCTGCAATATCTTTGTTGACTATGATGCAGTATCAGAATCCGGTTGCCTTCAATGCTAAGTCACATTTATATTATACTCTTAATTTCATAATGATGACTAAATACAATTTATTTATTATCTTATTTTGCATTAATTGCCAGACCAAAATGAATGAACTCAAAAAAGGCTTTGTTTTTGATTTACACATAGATAGCCTCCAAAATATCTTTTATAAAAAAAGCAATGAATGGTGAACTTGCTTTATCTTCCCTCTTGCTTTTACTTTCTCAAAGCAAAGTAAAGACAAAAAGGATCAAATTAGATTGGTTTCTTACTCATCTATTCAATTGTGGATTTCCAATTTTTTGCATTCCAAGCGTAGGTATATATAGAGCAATAATCAACACATTTGCAATAAATTTTCACCATTAGTGAAGCTTTACATGCTTATATGCAAACAGATACTTTTCCTTGTTATGCATCGCGAGTGAATCTTTCAAAGTGAATTTGACCTTGAGTATCAATTGCTTGTTGCATCACCTGCTTGATGGAAAGCTCACAAAGCATTCAGCAAACACTCAGCAATTTGGCTCATAGCAAATCATGCAAAAAGAAAGACACCAAGAAATATAAAAATAACCAACCTACATTAGTTAAAAATTTTAATTTGTGTTGTCCACCTAGTTATTTTTTTTAACAAAAAATTATACTTATCATTATTTTCAAGATTTGGTAACATATTGCCTAGTTTCAATTATGTTGTTTATGGGAACACAACAAGCACTGATTGATATATAAAGTTGCATTCCAAGGAAACCAAACTCTCTTGATCCATTCAATCCAATTCGTGGATTCCGTCTACCAAACTCACTCATGGAAACCAACTCAAGATTAATTAAATTTCTAATCCAACTCACAGATCAATCCTTCTTTGCAGATCATCCTGTTATCTTTTTATTGGCACAACAGTCATTGTTTCCCCTTCAATCTCTACATGAGATAAGAAAATGTTATCCATACACAACAAACTCTTATTTGCAATGAGTAAGGTGGATTCCAACTTCCAAATAATGAATTTATTTAATCTCTATGCCATAACAAGTGCTTTAATTTACTCCCATCAAACTCTAGTAATTAAAACTTGAAATGATCCTTGTTGGACATGTTCACTCGCATATTCAATCGCTAAGCAAGTTTTCCATTCTTCTTAAGATAAGGATACATGTTCAATTCCAATACTTTGATGAAATGCACAATTATCTCAACAAACTCATTGACACCCCATGGATCATCCTTGCCTCAAACAAATTGTTCGCTCCCACAACCGAATTGGAATCCCTACTACATGGTGGATGGTGATTCAGGTTTCACCATCACCTGCCTTTGTTCACTGGAATCTTGGAACTTCCAAAAAGATGAGAGCAATTGCTTGGTGATGGAGAAATTTCCAAGACCATTGGATGGATGATGAATGATGGCTGGTACACTGTGCCCCTAATTCATACGAAAGCAATTGGGAATCTTGTTCTCTGCCAAACAAATAAACAAACAGAAATAATGGAAGTGGGATGTGTTGTTAAGTAATCAAATTGAGCATATCTTTGTTATGTTCACTTTTTTGTATGAGTTAAGTAGTTGTAGGGGCATGGCAAGTGGGGGATTAATTGGGAGATTGTAGTTGTGGTTTTGGGGTATTTGGTCGTGACAAGTTCGATGTGTGATTTTGGAGATGTAGCACAGAACTGGAAGTGGTTACCAGGAATGCTGGGAGCAGGAGGCCAATGCCTGGCTCCTAACCGGACGGTGGTTGTGTGAAGGAATGGGACTGTTTGTTCTAGTCACTTGGTTCATGCACCGCCCAGACAAACTATTCTGTTGCACATATTACACAAGTTCCATGTGGTGTGGACGTTTATTTCTACACACAGTAGGCAGTACGATATTCAACTGATCGAGACTTGGAACTCATTGCCCTTGTGTTCCTTTTCTTTCTTCACGGCCTTAAATTTGAAGTCCTGGACCATAAAACAAATAGATCTTTAATATTTTTTTCTCATCCTTTTTAATCCGGATTTAGGGTTGGCATCGGGAGATTTAGAAATATTTTTTTATTTTAAAAGTATTAATTCTTTAATATATATATATATATATATATATATATAATTTTCTAATGCAAAATTACTAATTAAACTTTTATATTAATTTTATTTTATGTTAACCTTTAGATGTTGGGTTAAGCACTTGAAATGTTGGGCGAGAAAGAGAGAGTATCATTAGCAAGGGAAGGGAAACACTAGTTTCTAAATATGAGAAAAAGCAGTTCGGATCTTCTATCCCTAAATTTCTCTGTCCCCGCGTCTCTTGTCGATCGGACGGACCAGATTACATCTCAAGGTATCATGACATCCTTAAGATGTTTTGCAATATCTTCGTGATGTGTAAGACATTCTTGAGATGTAATCTGATCCGTCCGATCGATAAGGGAACACGGAGACAGAGAAATTTAGGGATAGAGGATCTGAACTCGAGAAAAAGGGCACGAGAACATTGAGTCGGCTCCGACGATCTGTCATTGACTAATTAAGTACACCTGTAACTATCAAACACTAGTTTCTAAACGTGTTGTTCATGTATATGAATCCAACGTACTGTCAAATGGTCAAATTCATGATGGCATTAGGGGCGACGAATATCATGTGTTGCGAACTCTAAAGTCTGAATGTTGAAATGTATCGCTAACACCGTAACACGTGAGGAATGATTTTTTTTTGAAAAAAAAAATGAAGACTTCTGGTTTTCTTTTTTAAAAATATAGATTATTTTAGTCAAATTTATAAATTTTAATTAGTATTCAAGAGAAACTAATAGCATGCCGGGCAGAAATTAAAGGGAGGCCATCGATCTATGTCCATTAAAACTCTATATTCTGAATAGTATTTAAGCAAACAATAACAAACTAATTTCTTTTCAAAGCGAGTGAAGTTGGATAGTTGTATTGGATTGATTGCGAGAGTCAAGTTGGTTGGACCGGATGGAGGAGTCGGATGGTTCATGTAATTACCTAAGCCAAATAAATTATTTATATAAAAATAATAATTTTTTAACTAATAGTTGTACTGTATACTGTGTTTAACATTTCTATAAAAAAAAGTAATATTTTATTTCATAAATGAAATTAAAGAAATATGGTTGGAAATTATTAATGCTGATCCAAGTGGCTTTGGCCTGCCCAACGAGCATGTTGTGCACTTGATAGCTTAATTTGGCATGGTCGTTAGTATGCCTATGTGGTTCACGACTAATTAATATGCACTCTTTTAGATATGAACGATGCATCCTTAATTAGTATATTTGTTATCAGGGTGCTCTCAAGTTCGTGAGGCCCTAGGCAAATATTTTTTAGGCTTTTATTTTAAAAATAATAATAATTTTTTCTCGCCTTTTTTTCATTCGGACTGATAATAGCAGGTTTAATTTTTTTTAAAAAAATATTCATTTTAAAAAATAGATTTTTATATAAAATTAATTTTTGGACTTTTGAGATACAAAAATTATTAATTAAATTTTTATATTTAAATTTTGATAATAATTTTTTTAATTGATAAAATTACTAAATTATTTATGGGGTGTATTCAATCAGATTGAAAGCTTTTCATTAATTTTTTTATAATAATATATTTGTGTGAAGTTGATAGATTTTTACTGATTTTTATAGAATCTAATAAAGTTATGAAAAGATAATCGTTTCACTTTTCTTTTAAAAAATAATAATATAATTTTAAATCCAATAATATTATAATAATTTTAAATATTTTATTTGTAATTTTGATCCAAATTAATCAAAAATGTTGGTCAACCCATTAATTTAGTAAAACTTTTAATAAAATGTGGAATTGATCAATTTAATTAGTAATAAAATTAATAATATTATTATTAATTTGATTAGTAATAATAGTATTAAAATATATATATATATATATATATATATATATATATATATATATATATATATATATATTTTATTTAAGAACTTTTAAAATTTAATAAATTTTATAGAATATTTTTAGGTCGAATTTCATTAGACTTTATTAAATTATCTATTAATTAAGTTGATAATTAATTTGATTTATTAATATATATTTTATATTAAAATATACTATCTCAAGTTTTTCTTTTCTCTACGCACAGCGCCGCTGTCCAAATCGACTTCAACTTCGACTTGCTCACAAGTAGTCGATGGAAGTATCACCGACCGCCTCAAATAATTTTTCTATTTATTTTCCTTCTTTCTGGCACACCATAGGTTTCGTCGGATGACACTCATTGTTTCTCATCATGAGCAACTGAAGAAAAAATCTCCGCCTGTAGGTCGTCGTCGTTAGTCACCGCCAGAGAAAATGTTGCAAGCGGCTGCTGTTCCATTCCAGCCGTTCCAATCCATTCTTTTACCGTTTTAACATCGGAGAACGACATTTCATAGGACTCTCAACTTCACATGAAATGCATGCTGAGAGGTTGATGTAGACCACTGAACGATTGAATAAGGACAGAGTCTTTAAGATCAAAGAAATAATTAAAATCGAGGAGCGGAAAGAGAAAAGACTTATTTATAAAAAAATTAAAGAGATTTGAAGTCTATATAAATCTAAGGATGAGAAGAAGACTTTTTATTTTATTTTTAAAATTATGTAAGTGTTTTGGAGAGTTCTTATTGATTAAAATTTATATCCAATTATTTCTAAAAGAATCCATTAAAATCTATTGAAACTTTGGATACCAAAGGATTTTCATAGAGTTTTAAAAAGTTAAGTTTGAATATCACATGACTTTTTAAAACTTTATAAAACTCTGATTTGAATATCACTATATTTCTATAAAGTTTATAAAAAAGTAGATTGAATACACCTAGACTTTTAAAATCTACAAAAGTCATTCAAGGTAATTAAAATCCAATATTGAATATGCCCCCATAATCTTTCTTGAAACATGAATGTAAATCAGATTTTATTAATTTTAATTTTAAAATTTTCTTTCTACACCGGTTTGATTATTAATATTAATAACAAATTTATTACACCTTTTTGAGATTAATAAATTTTTCTATTTTTTATAATTTTTTATATCCAAAATTATTTTTTTAGCAAATATATTTATATTCAAATAATAATAAAAATATAAGTCTCTACTATTTTATTAAAATAAAATTGCTTAAAATAAAAAAATAATAATAAAATCTGATTTATATAAAAATATATAAAAATTGAAAAAAATATATATATAAAAGAAGAGAGACAAGAGCACTTAGATCTATAGCATATTACATGTGATAGAACAATAAAATGAAAAGTTAGGAGGTTAAGATTTTTAAGAAATATTTAGAAGAAAAGTTAAATAGGTCTTATAAAATATAATTAAAAATAGTTATTAAAAAAATCTATGAATTTGGGACCTTATCCAATGGCCCCTGATAACAATTTGTTATCGACTAAAAGTTATTAGTCATCGAGTCATCCTTTTCCTAATTTAAGATTATATTTTTTTGCTTAAGTGATTAAAGTTTGTGAAAACAGTTTGGGTAAGGGAATATTAGATGTGTTTTGGCAACTTAAAATTTTGAATTTTGTTCATCCTTGAAAATCATAATGCGATAACATAGTACAATTTTTTCATCCAATACAAATTTTTAATTTTGATTATATCATAACAATATATAAACTTTCAGTTTTTGTTAAAAAACCTCGATCTGAAAATAATTATCAATCAAGATAAGCTTAAATGTTCTATTGATGTTTTAGTTGTAACTAAGATATTTTAATATAATCAATTGAATTAAGTTAGATTTTATTATATTTAATTTTTATGTCTAAGTGCGTAGTAAACAATCAGCGAGAGTGATGATAAAGATATGCGCAGTACTTCCGAGGGATGAGAATGCGAAACAAAAGTTCGCTCGAGGAGAATGTCAGAGTTGACTTCGGGTGAGCTCAACTTTGGATGACCAAAGAATCACCCAGACGATCGGAGCTGAAACCAGATAAGTCAACATCATGTTGATTTGTCCGAGCGCCCGGACCACCCTGGCACAGCAGGGGTGCCTCGTTGAAAAGACACTGCTGTGGATGACGTTCAAAGCCACGTCAACCGCACTCTAAGCACCCGGACCAGTCTAAGCTCTCAGACAAGGATAAAGTATCATCATCGGACCATTGCGAGTAGATAAGGTGCACCATTGGGGGCGCTCGAATCAAGTCCAAGCGCCCGAAGATGCCACGTCAACAAAACGGTTAGTTTGACCAGTAGCTATAAATAGAATCCTGGTCCTCTTCATTAATTATACACAACACTTGTATACGAATATCTAAAGTCTGTTTTCATTTTCTGAGATGTTAATCATTATACGGGGCTTCTCCACCTCGACTTTATCGAAGAAACAATTTTGATAGTACGTTTCTAATCCTGTCCAGAATTTGAGTCAGACGAAGGCCGATTGAGATGGTGTGATGTTGACGGAGAGACGACTTTGACCCAACTAGCATATGTTCATAGGAAAAGTAAACCCCCACGTGGAACTCCGGGACAATGGTAATGAGAGTGACAGTACTTAGGCTCTACGCACACTCAAATAAGCACACGAAGCGTTAGATACCAGAAACCAAGGGAAAAGTCTCCGGCGCAGACCATCCGACACTCATGTCAGGTACTTTGTCCCTCGAAGAATAGTGTACGAAGGAAAAAAGATTTGTAGAAGACGAGTGCGTATATGCACATACCTGGATAAGGGAGAGGACCTCTCTTTTTATATGACGTTACGTTATAGATCGAATGGGTGCGATAGAGGGGGGGTGAATATCGCACTCTTTTAAAACTCTTCTCTTTTCCTTTGAAATCAGAGTCGTGCAGCGGAAAGTAAAAAAGACAAGTTCGTTTACTTCGTTCGGAGTCTAGGTCGACTCCTACTCGAAGGCTCGCGGTCCTTGACCGTACCGATGGGCAAATCACTATAACCCTTCTTTCCGAAATTCTCGGAAAGATGCAGATCGTACAAATGAACAGATAGTAACAACCTACTATCTTGCTTAAGTAAATTACAATGCAAGCTCATAAATAAAAGATATCGACAAGTAGTGCAGTTTAATCTTTGGTCGGCACTCCCGGATGGTGTGGCTTGCTGAGCTGATGAAGACTTGTAGCACGAGTTGCTTGCAGAACAGAACCTGAATCAATCAGAGAGTATTACCGAGCCTCAGTCCTCGAGCTTCTTTTTATAAGTGCCAATGTCGTTCGGTCGACCGATCCCTCTGTTCGGTCGACCGAACTCGCTCCTTTCCTTCTTGGCTGGAGTCTGACGTTGGCTCGATCTTTTGCATTTACTGATCTTTAAGGGTTCGATCGACCGATCATGCTTTTCGATCAACCGAACAGATTCTTTCTCTGTTCGTCGCAGATTACCAAGATCCTCTTTTAATGCTGCATTTATTGTTGATTGGTTCGGTCAACTGTTCCACGGTTCGGTCGACCGATCTAGCCTTTTTTCATTTCCTTTTGATCGATGCTGATGAACTGTCTTGTGTTGAGTCACCACGGTTCGGTCGACCGATCCTCCGGTTCGATCGACCGATCATGGCTTGATCGGACTCGGTCTGTTTTGGTTTGATCTGAACACTGCTTTGATCTCTTCTTGTTCGGTTGACCGATTCTCCGGTTCGGTCGACCGATCCAGCCAAATCTGCAAAACAGTGTTAGACACTAAACTTGCAAAACAGATGTTAGCACAACAATACAATAATGCATGAGTAATTTAGAATAGTAGAACTGTCTTGATCTCAACTTAGAAATCTTCCGAGTTTCTTCAGTTGGATCAGCGACCTTAGGTTGTTCCCTTCAAGAACTCGACCTCACTGTCGCTTCTCCAGTTGTTTATCTCAACTTACCTGCCAAACATGGTCCTCCAGACATATTTGGACTTTTCCTGCTCAATGTCTGATCACTTGATCGACTAAGACCTTTCCTACAATACTATATTAGCCAATAGTAATAATAGTAATACAGAATATAATGGTAAACCTAATCCTAGATTTACCGAGATCCACTGGTTCGGTCAACCGCGAAACCATCCGATCAACCTTGCTTGGAGTTCACTCCTCCAAGACTTCTCATTACCTAAGGTTATCTCCCCCTAGGGTTTTCTCCACCTGGCTTCACTTACCAAGACTCAGTATTCGACTACCTAGGGATCAGGTCTTTCAAACCTATCCACCTGGCTTCCACGATATACCGAGATTCCCCTTGCCTAGCCTCCAACTAGGACTTCCCTTGCCTAGCCTACAACTAAGACTCCCTAGATCAAGCTCCATACTTAAGCATACTTAAACATATTTGTCTAACATTAAAACCTTGGAGGCTGATTGCACCAACATTACGTACCTTCAAAGTTTGCATGTTGTCAGAGAATGTCGGGTGTCAGGGTTTGTTGGGTGAGAGATGATGCACGGTGACCTCCTATTAGTGGAAGAAAGGTTCCATTCGCGGGTGATAGTAGACCACTGAAATATTCTCTGATGCATGACAATTATTCTCTGACAGAAGGTTACGATTCCTTGATATTGTTTGTCGCTTAGCACTTTCTGCTCCACCCGGGTTTAACTATGGGCAGCTCGGGATGACTATTCGGGGTGTACCACCTGACTTGAGTTTGGATAAGGGGGGCGAGCTGTGGCGAGGGACCTATCTTTCACGCTTTGATTGATAAAGGGTTGTCCAGGAGTTGTCTTAGTGAAAGTACCCGACCTGCTCACACAACTAGAGCTGGGGAAGTGCGATCAGTCGAGGGTAGGTTAGGAACTAATCCAAGACGTCTCTTATGTCTCAGATCTGGGGACCTATTATGCTTGTGTCCGACCAAAATTTATACGACTAATGACATTAGGTGGTCTAACTCCCTCTTTCTCTTAAATATTTACTGTCACATTCACTTGACTTTTAATTACCATATCTCCTTAACTTTTAACTACCTAATGTTATTAGGCCCTACCTTTGTACACTATCAATTTTAATTATATTAGATTAGCACCTCTCCAACTAGAGAATTCGTTAGCCTCATTTTTCTTTTATATAATTTATTTCTATTTATTAATAAGTATATTTTAACTATAATTATTTCTATTTATTAATAAGTATATTTTAATTAAAGTCGAAAGAACGAAGAAAAAGGGTATAATTATAATTTTAAGGCTATTCATTTTTTTCTCTTGCCGGACGTACCTGGACAACACCAGTGAGATACTTCTTTTATAATCCTACCATTTTAAAAATGGGAAGAAAATTAAAAAAAATGAATGGTAAGAAATAATTGTTATAAAGAAGGTGGTGCATTCCATAGTTATTTAAGATTCTAGAATGATTTTTTAGAATTATATATTAACTAGTTTGGTATTAGACGTAAAAATTACATTTTTTTAAGGTAAGCTTTATGATTATTCGGGGCTTTAATATGATTTTTAATAATTACTGGCCATAGCTCACACTTTGTATATGTAATATAATTTATAAATCCACTTAATTTAGTATACTAATCCATAAATTGGAGGGTAAGTTACGCTAATAGTACAACGCAAGAATAAAATTCGAGAACCCTAATAATAAATTATTGTAATATAATCATCCTTATAAAAATTAATTTAATTTTTTATATCAAATATTAAACTAATAAGAGTAGATATAACACTTAATCTTAGTAAAAAAGTTGAGAATAGTTGGTCCAAGATATTTATACAAATTTCTTTGTTTGTGGTATTATCAATCTAAGAAGTAAGACTAAAGATAATCATTGCAGTATATTTTTTTTATAAAAAATAATAATAAATAATTAGAAAAAATTACTAATAAATTTTAAAATTATTTTTAAGACTGACTAAATTTAATTAGGTGTTGAAATAAAAATACTAACATATATTTTTCAAAGCGGTCACATAAGATTATATCATATATTAAAATATTTAATGCGGCTCTAATATTATATACTTTAAACGAATTTATAGGGCATAATATTAATTTAAAGTTTGATAAATATGTAATTTCCAAAAATGATTAAACGCTTATAACTCTTCCATAAACATAGGAATATGATATTCGACTCTTTAGTAAAGTTCTATTTTAGCACTTTGTTAAGTTCTAACCAAAATTTAATTAACTGTTAAAACATATTATATGTTTCTAAAAAAATCATATGGTTTTTTCCTTTATTCTTTTACATTCAACTGATACCAAAATAACTATATAATTTTTGGAAAAAAAAATATATCAAAAGTCATAAATAATCGTGCGCCGTATTTGTTTTAATATTGTTTTTCCACTTTTTTATTTATTTATTTTTACTTTTAAATAGGACTAACAGAGAATCTTAGTGTAGTGTATTAACTTGTTAAGGCAATAATTAATTTTAAAGGCTTTTTTTAATAAAATAATTATTCTAAATTATAATAAAATGTTAATAAATTGATTGCGCTAATAAAAGGAAGTAAATTACAGGATACTTATAAACCGTCCATCAAATAATAGAGGGAGGATGAGCATGCCTTTTTTTTTCCATATATTGATGACTAGAAAAAATATGCACAATTAATTTCCGTCTGAAATTTTTATCTAAATAAAAGGGAATTCTGATTTCTTTCTCATCGGCCGCCACGGCTATAAATTAAATGGTTCGTCTGCCGAATCTCAACCGGGTGCCGAAGCCCGAGAAGAGAAGCAGCAGAGCCTCCACAAAGTTAGAAGGTTAACCATGGCGTTCCGCATAGCCCTCGCCCGCCGCCTCCTTAACCTTTCCAAGACTGTCTCCTCCTTCTCCTCTTCCCTCGCCCCGCCTCCCACCTCCTCCTCGGCCGCCGCCGTCCCCAAATTAGGCCTTCTCCACCAATCCCACGCGCGGTTCCCCTTCGCCGTCAACGGCGACTTGCCCCACCGTGTCGGAGGTCGGATCCGTTTGGAGTATCTATCCCTGCCGGATGAGGAACAGAGGGTGACGGTGTCGCAGGCGAGGAAGGTGCTGAGGGCGGCCCAGATCGAGGCGGCCCGGGAGAAGCTGAAGGGGCTCGGTCGGAGCTGTATCTCCTACGCGGAGTTCGTCCAGATCTGCGGAAACGTCCCCGGGATCGAGACCTCGACGGGTCTCGCGAAGGCACTGGATGAGTCCGGCGCTGTCGTCGTCTTCGGCGACGTTGTCTTCCTCCGCCCCGAAATGGTAAGATTCGACGAGATTTCTCCCAAATCAGAATCTATTTCGACTCCAAATAATTCGACAAGAAACTGAAACTGCATTTGCCAACAATTTCGTCCTCAACTACAGACGAATCCCTCAGAAAAGAAGTTACATCTACTCCAGTCCAAAATAAGAATAAGAATAAGAATAATAAACTATAATTTCGATCTTCTTCTTCTGGGCAGGTAGCGAAGGCAATCGAGAGGATGATTCCGTCTCCAGCACAAGATGAGAGCGAGACGGAGGAGCTGAGGGCGATGGAGGCGAAGAAAGCGTGGATCGAGAAGGCAGCGGCGGCGGCGGTGCGGAGGGAGATGTGGGCGGGGCTGGGGTTCATCGCGCTGCAGACGGCGGCCTTCATGCGCCTGACCTTTTGGGAGCTGTCGTGGGACGTGATGGAGCCGATCTGCTTCTACGTGACGTCGGCCTACTTTATGCTGGGCTACGCCTTCTTCCTCCGCACTTCGCGGGACCCCTCCTTCGAGGGCTTCTTCCAGACCCGGTTCGATGCCAAGCAAGCCGGCCTCCTGAAGGCCCATGGCTTCGACGTCGACCGGTTCCACCGGCTCAGGAAAAGAAGACGAGCTATGGCGATCGATGCCTGATCGAGGCTAATTCTCCTCGATCGATCGGCCTTTCTCTCATTGGTGCCATTAGAGTAGAGGACACACCACCTCCTTCGTGGAGGCTGTAAATTAAGTTTTTCGTTTCTTTTATTGCAGTAATGAATAATTACTGAACATATTGAGAGAGAATTGTTCGTGATCGCGAAAGCAGAGCTAAAGAAGGGACGTGAATTGAAGTGCATCTTGCTATGCTGAGCAAGAGCCTTTCGTATGTGACTCGGCCCACGTGCTAGAACGGCCGAATTATTCTTCAAGCCCTAAAATATGACTTTATTTTACATGGATACTTTTGACTAATTGTTTAGAAATGCCCTGGACTTTCATAATTATTGTTTTAAGTTTTATTACGCTTTAATTATGATTTGTTATTGATTTACCACTTCCAAAAATCGCATATATAAATAACAGCGAATCAATAATAATAGTGGGATTCCAACAAAGTAGTTAAAGTACAAGAATAAGATAATTTTTAATTTTCTCGGATGGGTCTAATGACTAGCGTATAAGGTGTTGTCATCATAAGATTTAGAGTTCGAATCTCAATAAAATCGAGATAAATATCTCTCTTATGTATTTTATCTCCTCGGACAGGTTGCAGTACTCAGTGCATTTCTCTTTCTTGCTCGGTTGCTCCAATTTCTATATCCTCGTTCATATTTTCCAGATGAATTGAAGTGGGTCATGAATTATAAAACCCTTACTTAGTTTATGATAGTATCACACTACGTATATGTTCATACATGTGGAATTCTATTCCATGCGTATCGACCATTAGCCAGATGGGTACTGCATTAATGAATAACTTTATGCACGTTGAAGACATAAAGGAAAGCATGATCTCGAAAAGTCTCATTAGCAATATTAATACGAGAGTGAAAGAGGAAATGGCCATATATGATCTTTGGTTCTAAGTGGATGGATGATCTGTTGACTCTCAATTATGCTGCAAAAGGTTGGAACCGTCAACCTAGCGCCCCCCTCAACCTGGCCCCACAAGTATGAGAGGGAGTAAATCACGGTGAATACGAGCCCAGTTATGACATGACGATCTTAGGTGTTTAGCACGGACAGATATTGATGTTATCGCAATTGCTGCCGCAGACCCTCGACCTCTCGACTCATGCTGCAAGAATCCATGTCATAACCAGTTGATCCCGCCCGTGGGGGCCTGCTGACTCTCAATTATGGTTACAGATGAGGAGGACAAGGCTCGGACGAGGTTCGATTTGCATTGGTCGTAGGTGACACATTCCTTATCGTACCCCCAGAAAAAGTGCAAATCACATCCAACAATTCTTCCATGAACATCAACAAGGATAAATCATAAATCAATTTGCACAATAACCGCACAAAATGGCTCCACTAGCTTCTCAAGTTTCGAAACACAACGCTAATTAAGGATTAAGGAATCAGTTCCGGAATCGATGCTGATACATTATTTTACCAGGATCACGCTTTACCATCTTTGCATGAAAGAACACGAAACAATTGTCAGAGATTGGCATGAGAACTAATGACCTGTTCTGTCTTCAGAACGACAAATGACAAATGACAAATGACAAATGAAAACACATCAATTTGGTAATAATAATAACAATAATAATAGCATTTCGATGGTCCTCTGGCTTCCTGGAACTTATTCTCTGCATCTGACTTGGATCATGAGAAGGTAGTGCTACTTGCTCTCGGCCATCACGTATGTCGAAATGATTTTATCCGAATAAATTCTTGGAGTGGTTGTGAGAATTCGAACACGGAAATAATATATATTATATATCGTACCACAAGATGAAGGCCACAAATAAAGTGTAGCAGATAAAGGGAATTCGAGTATTTATTTTTGTTTTTTCTCGTGGCAGAAGTAGAATGAGCACATTAATTAAAATAGAAGTCAAAGCCGTACTTGCTGTGTTCATTTTGGACAGATGTTGAATCAATAACATAAAAAAACGTTGATTATCACGCTTATCTGACACATTTGAGGGCTTTGGTTTGAACGCGAGCTCAGACAATTTTGTTTACATTCGATTTATTATATTTTGTTTCATACAAGAAATCTCTTAGTGGTGGATTTTGAAAGGAGCACGATTCCAATACTTTCCACGTTCTTGGATTAGATGATGAGCAGACGATGATCTTGCAGGACATGTTTCCCAATACAATCGAACGATCACTTTGATACGAAGCTCAAATGTAAGTTCTGGCGAAGGATGACTAACAAATTCTACTTCGATTTAATAGAACTCTCAAAATAGTTTACTTCACGATTTTTTGTCTTTCCTTTTAGCCCAAATTACATATTCATGAACAGGAATATGGTTATTTCGGAGGAAGTTATGAATTCAAAAGGTAAAGACAACTATTATGGCAGAGGTTTGTGATTCTCAAAACATAAAACCCACATAATATAAAATTCTTATGTGCATACTACTTCCAAATAGTGAAATCAACATGATTAAAATGAAGGTGAGGTTACTTCCAAAAACTGAATGTAATAGTTAAAGTCAACATGATTAAAACGAAGGTGAGATGACGGTTAGAGCATATGCAGCTAAATAAGTCACCCTCGCCTCGGCTTAGCTTCTCATCCCTTAGCACAAAGGTGTTCAACATATGACCGGTTGACTCAATAATCGGTCGAATTTAAAGGGCTTAGTGTTTCACTCAATGCCAAGATACATATAATACAGTCGAACGGACCTAGATTTGGTCAGATATATGGGATCTAGTTTCCCACTTCTGTAGTATATCTCATTATATAGTCGGTCGGTATAAGAGTCGGTCGGACTCCCAATACATAAGTCTCTTAGTCTATGGCTGGTTTGTCATAAAATCGATCGTGTTTATTGGGCTCAACATCCCCACCTTTTATATATACAAGGTAAATATAGAAAGTAATTCTTACTACAAACCCGATTAAATATAGAGTCAGTCTCGGTCCTTCGACTCATGAGGCTCAGGGCGAGAAAATAAAATGAGATTCAAAATAAATTTTTAATAATATACAATTCATCTATAATGATTTCTTCTAGTATTTTTATTTGCAAAATTGTCTATAATATTATCAGTTTCAAAATTTTTCAAAATGTCTTCTCAATACATAAAATTGTCAATTTATTTAATTTGTCTATAATATTATCAGTTTCAAAATTTTTCAAAATGTCTTCTCAATACATAAAATTATCAATTTATTTAATTTTTCTTGCGACGTTGACGATCTTATATATGTTTTCAATAATTTTAATTTTAAAAAACTCCTTTCAGTCGATGCTACAGTAACAAGCATATTCAACAAGATTCTATAAGTAATTACAATATTTGGATAATAATTTATACTTTGAACAAATTCAAGAATATCAATGGTAGACATTACTACATTTGGTAATGTCATTTGTAATATTTTTTAATTCGGTAAATAAATCATTTAACTTAATATCTGATGAGTTGTTATGAGTTAGAATAGATTTTAGATTGACACAACATTTTCATAATTCATCATCGTCCAAAGTTCTTAACATTTTTGAATCAAATAAAAAATCAAATATATTTTCAAAAGTTTTCATTTGCTCAAATCTATATTTTAAAGAAGCAATCGTCATGTCCACAACAATAACAAAATAATCAATTTTAAAGGACTATGATAGTGAAACTTCATCGTCCTCTCTTTCATTAAATTATTTTTTCCTAAAAATATGACGCTTTGTTGTAAATATTGGCTTTATGTTCATATATGATGCAAGACTTTTAGTAATAGTCAAACTTTCAATAAAACCATCATGCCTATACTTTTCAAAAAATAAGATTATACCTTTCAATAGTTTCATGGTAGCCCCAAATCCCTAATTTTTTATTTGCTTACCACTTTGCAAATTGCAACCTAAAAGGATAAAAGGAAAAGACAATATTAAAAGGTTCTGAAATATGAATTTGGACGCAACTACCCAAGGCCCAACTACATATCTATAATACATAATACTAAAAAAAATTTGGCCCTTCCAAATTCTAGGCCCAGGGTCGTCGCCCAGTGTGGCCCTCCTCCTGGGACGACCCTGCATAGAGTCAGTCGGACCTCCAGATCCTAGGTTAGCATTTCAGGGACAAATTTCATAACATAAGGTTGATCGATCCAAAGTGCCGATCGGATATTTCAGGACTTGGTTTCCCACTCCTCAAAGAAGGGCATTAAATGTACCATCGGTCAGTTAAAGATTAGATCGGGCAACCTCCAGGGGATAACATTGGTAGAGAGTCGTAACAATCAATCAGAAAATAACAGCTACTTGTCAGAGAATATTTTGCTACTATAACACATGTGTAATGAAACTTTCCTCGAAAGGTGGCTATGCACCTTCTATCTCCCGACACCTTCTGATAGCATATTCTCTTAACCGTCTCATTGATGACGAAGGTTATAAAAAGCAATTCATATATCTGTAACGGAATCTTCCTCGGAGGATGACCGCACATCTTCCCGGCTATACATCTATTACCCAACATATTTTAACACCGAATATTCCTTGTCGCCTTATTATAACGGACGTTATGAAAGACAGCATAAAAGCGGGTGGTTCTCTCCGTTGGCGATGTACGCAATATATTTTTTATAGAATTTACATCATGCTCTTGTATCTACTGTTCATCTTCTCCACTTTTCACTCAATCACTGTACTGACTTGAGCGTCGGAGTGCCTATGTTGTAGTGCCTGCCACAGACCCCTTGGTTCTCGCTCTAACATTTTGTTGGCTCTTTTGGGTGTGCGCAAAAAGGAGTATCGGGTTTCATCCTTCTTTCCAGCTTAAAGTCTTCTTCTAGTCATCTACCTAGCGAACCATCTCTACCGCCTCCAGACATGATTAGTAACATTGTGACCGTTTATTTTCGTCGCTAATCAACTTAGTAGAATTCATTCTGTTCATCGTCCTGTCCTTTAGAATGCTTATATTATATCTTTGACCCAGAGCTACGGTGCACCAGAAAGACATCATATTATTATTCAGGTGTCTACGGTTTAATCCTAGCCATGATACATTTATTTGGATTTTTCTTCTAAATAGAATGGGTAACAATAGGATGTTAGGCTTCTGAACTATCTGCCGTGAGTACTTCTTGATTCATCCTTGTGACCGATAGAAAACTTACGTGAGATATAGTCAATTGTCCCAGATTCGATATTACTTGGTTCAATATTTTTTATATTATATCCTTAAATTATTTATAAACATTGACATGAAATCAAATGGGAATTAATCAGTCATTTTATTTCCTTTTCATATCATATGACTAATTGAGCAGTCACGAATGAGATTTCTGTGAATAAATTCTTTTTCTTTATAAAAAAAAATCCCTTTAGTTGCACAATAAATAATGTTACTAGGCAGGAGATTTTAAGTTTTCATTTTGTGATTTTTTTTTAATTACGAGATGTATCTATATCATATTGAATGCCAAATTATTTTATAATGAAAGTGATAAAATTAAATTTCTTTCAAAAGTATCCTTATGGAGTCTTAACACAATGATCAAATTGCTGTCAAGTGATCTTGAGATCACAGAACCTGATATCATCTAACCCTTCCTCAGGATCCTGTACTCACGGAGGCTTCGTGCCTCTAAATTTAATTTGCGGAGGCATGAAATCTCCACATTTTTTCCATTATAGCATTTGCTTTGCCAATCTCACCATTTATAAAGACCACTAAGGAGAACACTGCATATGAATATATTTGGCTTTGAGCCTTTACAAACCATTTCAAAACAAACATTAAAAGCTCTATCAAACATTACTCCTTTGCACCAGCAAACAATCAGAACTCCCATCAGTTACTATCTTGCCGATCCATTTTTGCTCATATTAATTAGAAGGTCCAGAGCCCTATCAGAAATCTGAGCACTGAATGATCAATTATAAGAGAATATAAACAATTCAATTGAGAGAGAAAAAGAAAACTGAAGTGCCCATCCATAACTTTAGAGCTGATTCCATATATCCAAGTTTACAGAAACCATCGACATTGTCCTTTAAGTAATGGCGTCAACAAGGACATCACTAGTTCTTCATCTTTTGAAAGATCTTATCTTCAATTATTATCCTTGAATTAAAAAAATAAAAAAGATGATGTAAACCACCAACCATGTGTTGAAGCCCTAGCTAGGATTTCATTCCAAATTTCAGGCATGTTAGATGAAATAGAATCATAAATTGTGGATTACAATATTTCCGTATATACTGGAAGAACAAAGCCAGATACGTATTGTTGATGCTGGCACTGTACAAGTAGGCGCTTCATCTCAAAACGTATTCCTCCAGTCCAGATCCCCTCTAAAATTATGCTACTTGCAATGATTCTTGACGTTTAATCGCAAAAACCTTCTTCAATGCTTGCTCCACAACCTGCATTATAAGCCACATGAAGATAAGAAACTACCAGAAACAAATATACAATGGTGTAAGATTCAGAAGCAGGAATTCTCCATGTAACTAACTTGTCAACAGTTATCTCATAAATATATCCAATATTAATTACCTTATCAGGAGTAGAAGCACCTGAAGTGACACCAATTGTAATTGGTCCAGAAGGTAGCCAATTCTCTTTCTCAAGAAGCTCTCCATGCTGCTTGTAAAAACAGATAAAATGATAATTGCCACTATGAAATTTCATAATGAAAAGTCACATAATCCGATTAAAAAAACAAATTTTCTTGAGTAACTTACATTTAGCTTATAGGTGATCTTGTTTCCTGGGCCAATTCTTTGTTCATTGTCAATCCAATAAGAAGGAATACCCCTGAGCTCAGCAATCTCTTGGAGATGTGAAGTATTACTAGAGTTCCATCCACCAACGACTAAGATGAGATCAAGTTTCTCTTCCACCAACTTGAACATAGCATCCTGCCTTTCCTGAAAGAGCGCAAGAGAAGGGTAAGGACAAAAATAACATCAGTCATCCAATAGAATACAATGAATTATATATATATATCCTTTCCCTATAAAAAATATTCCACCAACATCAATCCCAAATCAGATAAAAAATGTTGAGGGTTTCATTAGGGCCTAGACAAACAGAATAAAAACTCGTTTCCTATTTTCCTTTTTTTTTTGTGGAGACTAGGTTGACAAGTGATATAGCTTTCTATAAAGCTTATTATAGGAAGACCTCAAATAGTTGGGACAAATACGGCTTGATGATGATGACAACTACAAAGACAATTCCTTATATACACAAAATGTGGTTTGTGAAAAGCTCAAGAGTGATGCAGGCGGAGAAATGGGGAAGTCAAAAAAAGAATAATTTACTATGCAACAGAAAAAAAATTTCAACCTTAATAATTGATATTAAATCTGGATAAATAAAAAACTTGTAACAGAATATGCAACCAAGAACTAATTAGTATGGCTAAATTGTAACCAACCATAATAGCTCAACACCTTAAAAGAACAATCTAAAAAGGACATAAAACATGGAACATTTCCGAATAAAAATTAACTACAGAGCTCTTGTCATTCTATTTCATTGAAATTGTCCACAAAGTATAGGAGTTCCACAGAGAAAAAAATGGTTTTCTAGCTATTATACTCACAGGGCATGAAAGTCACGCGCCTATCTGAACAATTGTTTATACTTGATGGCAAGCAATTAACTCTAGCCACCCAGATTATTGCAAAAAACTTATATAAATTCTTCAGTTACCTTGGAAGAAATTAACCAATTATATTCAGGACAATTTGAAAAAAAAAAAATTGACTTTCATAGTAAAATTTTGATAGGAAAGAGTGAAGTGAAATGGATGTAAACTAGACATCAAGGAGAGAAAACATACTGCTGGTTTGACTGTTTGTTTTATAGTTTTCAATCACAATAATAACAGGGGAAAAGGAATGCAAAATGCAAATAGTAAAAAAGAAAGGAAACTATCAGTAAATTCACCTGGGTGGCATCACAAATAGTGTTGAAGCTGACAAAGTGATCATTGATGTTCTCAACCCCATATCTTCGCATCATGGTCTTCTCAGCCAATTTACCTGAAATCTAGTGTTATATTTGGTTGTAAACTATAGATGGAAAGATGCAGGAAGTATCAGGGGCAATGAACTTACCTATTTCCTCCGTTTCGCCCTTGAGCATTGTGGTTTGATTTGCAATGCCTACTTTAGCTAAGTCGACATCTGGATCAAACCCAACAGAAACGGCATATTTGAATTTCTGTAGCACATGAATGCACGGTTAATACCTTTCTTCTGTGCAGATAATATGAAATAAAACAGTCAATATACCTCAAGAAATGCTTCTTTTGTGGAGCTAGACCCATCCAATTGCCCACCAAGAATGTAGTCACACACGTACATTGCCTGTTTTTTGCAATTGTTATATCCAATGTTTGGTTTCAGAATATAATTCATAACCAAATGGTATTGGGTCAACAATCTAGTACCTCAGTCATGTTCTTCACAACAATATATCTTCCTGCAAACGAGGCTGTGGCAATAGTCTCCTCATGTGAATATTTACCATGAATGATTGAAGTATAATCACCCTTCTTATGTTTCTCAACAGTGTTCCAGACCTTTGAGGACAGCAAAACATTAATTATAATGAAGATATGAGAGGAGAAATACACCTACAACACCTTCTGATATAAAAATAAAAATAAAATACCTTTGAAACCCATGGACAAGTAGTATCAACTATCTGAACCTGCTTTTCGCTCAAGGTAAACATCTCATCTACAGCGGCTCCAAATGCTGGCAAAATTACAACATCACCCTTGTCAACAACATTAAATTGTTTCTTCCCCTCCTCAACAGGAATGTTTTTCACGTCCATCTCTTCCAATCTCTGTAGCATTAAAACAATATAATCAATCTCAATATATTGAATATTTCATACTAGTAGGAACAAATGGTAATCACCAAATATTGTTATGTAGCAAAATAGCCGTTCTCTGTCAAAATTATATTGCACGAATAACATCCTGAAATGAATCAAATTTCTATTTACAATTAGATTTAAATTAGGTCATGGTGAAAATTATACTGGGGTGAAAACCAACCTAGTTTATTTCAGTATACAAGTATAGCTGGATGCTTCAAATTAGAGAACCTTCTATAAGAATCCACAAACCGATTTCATAGTTTATTAATTATATTTCATGCATGAACAAGAAAATTACGAAGTTAAACGAATAGAAAGTCTAACAATAAAACATTATATTTTTAAACAGGACACAATTAGTAGCTAGGATCCATCCCAAACCTTGTTGACCGTCGGGTTATGGATGATTTCGTTGGTAATCCAGATGTTCTCTTCAGGAAATTGTTTCCTCGCCTCGTAAGCGATCTGGACCGCTCTCTCAACACCCCAGCAGAACCCATAGGACTCCGCGAGCTTCACAGTCACGTCCCCCCAAGTGTACACGTAGTTGTTATCTTTCAGCGTCTTGATCACATCACCTGAAATCCCGCAACCCCAACCAAGTTTAAGAAACCCCCCAATTCTCACAGCGGCCAAAACGACCAAAACTCCCTCCACTTACTCGTGTACTCCTGATTCATGAGCTCGAGGGTCTCCTTCTTGTGCCCGAACCCACGGCGGTTGTAGTTATCGCTGCGAGTAAGATTATGGCGGAAGGCCTTCTTGTCGAAGTCCGGTTCGAGCCCGGCGCCACCGCTGCAACGGACGGTGAGCGTGGGCTTCGATAAGGGGGCAGATCGGACGCGGGAGTGTGCGAGGCTGGGGGAGAAGCGAGCGAGCTGCATCGAGATCGCCATCGAGGGAGGAGAAGGCGACGAGAGGAAGCCGGTGCGGTGCTTCGGGTAACAACAAGTGGAATCCCACGGCAGTGGTCTATTTATCCACTCGCCTGCCAGCCTCCAAATTTTCTCTGCATTTTCCATAAAAAAAAAAAAAAAAGCCTTTTTCTCTGGCTACCGGTTTTCGATCGGATCCGTTTCATCGAACAGCGCTGCGCGTGGTACATTCGAGAGGTTATCTGGAGCCATTAGTGCGTAGAAATTTATCATTTAAGAGTATGGGTTTGAATCATGGGATAATCAGGGTGTAATTTTTTGATTCCTATACACCTCTTCTTATTGCGCACTAATTTCTCCAGCTATCATGATTTATCTCCTTCGTGAAAATCTTGAGCGTGATGTGATAGGAGTACTGGGGGCGAGTGATATCGCCTTTTGCCACTAGCCACAAGAGTGACAATTAACGGACTGTCGGATCTTAGCCCGATCCAATTTTCCTGCCCGTTTGAAAAGAGGAGGAGGGCAGCGGGTTTTCAACGCCGTTGACAAGAGTTAGGAATACAAATTTTTAAATGCACAAAAATTTTATTTTTGTATTTTATTTGGGTAGCGTGTTTGGAATGATTTTTATGATTGATTCCACGATTGACCCGGCGTCTAAAATTAAGAACGGGGTAATTTGATTCGATCAAATTTTAAAACATTAATCACGAGTTTCTCTTGTAACGAAAATGCCAAATAATTGAATTTTGACGCAGTACCCATGGAACACGTTTATTCAGCAGGTTTCCGCTAAAATGAACAGAGACTGATTTGTCAAATTATATATAAATTATGTTTTTTTTTTTTTGCTTTTCTCTTTTCTTTTGGTCTATTCTTGGAAGCTAACTTTCATGAAAAACGTCGACTTTTTTTTTATTGCTTTTACTAAAATTATATACACGGAAGCAATTTTGCGTTCTCCTCGCTCGCCTGATCGAGTTCCATCTTTCGTTTAGTTACTTTCCACGTTTGTTTATGTATTTAGCTTCCAGATTTCCATTTAGGAAATCTGTTTGTGTTCTTATCAATAATGTCGAGCTCTTCAGAGATTTTTGTTGTTGTTGTTGTTCACGAATTCTTCAAATTTTGTTTGTCGCCTTCGTCTTCCATTTCTTGAAGCATATGCAAATGGGAAACACTTGCTTCCAAATCTCCGTCTTCTACGTCAAATTTGCTAGCTGCAAATTAAAGGAGCAGTACACCTTCGATTCTGCCATTGATATATCAGTAAAGATTTCTTATGTGGCGAGCCACTTAAGGTAAGTTATGCCAGTCTGTGTTATCTTTGGGTCATGGAGTAATTTCATTGGTTATGCTACATAAATTACTAGAATGAACATGATAATTAGATTCAGCAACCTTTTCTCTCCCTCTTTCTTTTATTTTCAGATTTAAGAACCTTTGAAGACATGTAGCATCTTTCTTTCCTCCCTTTCGTTAACATCTCATCCATGTACAGCATACAGCAGCCAATCCACTCAGTTGCTGCTTGAACAAAACACTTATATATTTATATTCATTGGAGCAAACAATTACAGTGTTGAAAGTTGAATGCACAAGTTTTATTAATGATAATGTGTCATATATAAATATTGATGCGATGATCAGGAAAAGCCTATCTAGTATGAGTTAATTATCATAGTATAGGTCAAAGTCAAGATGATCAACATCAGGACTTAAACAAAACTCGACCGCACCCGAACGAGAAGCGGTTTATCGGCCAATCGGAGGGATCATTGTTCGGTCGACCATCTGAGTAAACCAGTGGTTGGTCAACCCGGTCGACAGGAGAGTAAGTTGAGCGGGTCAGGAGCCCAAGCCGAGCGGACCACCCGTCCGGCTCGAGGTATGGAGTTGGCATTATGCACATAATGAACCAATAAAATAATAAAGGAGGAGAAGACCGATAATTAATAAGGGAAAGAGAAAATAAAAGAGAACACTCCATCTGTCATTAAATGAGAAGAAGTCGATATAAAGATACTTTCTATCGGAAATTAATATCATTAAAATAGGAGAAAATGGAGAATCAATAAGAAACGTATAAAAGAGTATGTCAAGGATGAAGAAATGTATAAAAGAGTATGTCAAGTATGAAGAAAAGCAAGATTCATTTTTGTCCCTAGTACTCTCACTTTTTTTTCTTATGCTTCTAACTTGAGCGTCGGAGGGTCAACGCCAGAGATCCCTTCCCTGGTTTGGTTTTGTTTTGCAGATAGAAGCGAGGTCTTCATCCAGTCAGCGAGACTGCCATATCCCCAGCTTTCCAGCTTTACGATTTCAGACAGGATCAAATATTATTATCAATGTAAAATTGAAAAAAACATTTAGGAAACAAATAAATAAATTAAGTAAATATTTTCTAATATACCCTCTCAAGATAGTGTCCTAGAGTTGATACTAATCTTATTATAAAAAGAAAACAGCTAAGGTCGAGAAAGTGACTTGGTGAGTGCATCAGCCAACTGGTTAACAACAAGAATCTGAGAAACTCACAATTTGGATGACAATACTAGATCACGAACAAAGTGATAATCAATAATCAGATGCTTCATTCAATAGTGAAAAATATGATTAGCCAAAAGGTAGGTGACACCTAAATTATTGGTGAAGAGTACGACAAGTGTGACAATCGGAAGAAGCAATTCTGTCAGAAGTGACTTAATATATTGAAGCTTCGATGCACATAGGTAATGACACAATATTCAGCCTTAGTCGAAGAGCGGGTAATCATGCCCTGCTTGGTAGATTTCCAGAAAACTAGATTAGCACCCTAAAAATAACAAGCGCACACTTGTAGAACACCATTCATCCAGATCTTCAGTGAAATCATGAAAAGTAAGAGGTGTATCTGTAAAAAGATGAATGTCAAGATCCCTAGTACCATTGAGATATCGAAGCAGACGTATCACAACTCCCAAGTGCATCTTTGGAGGGGCATGCATAACTTGTGAGAGAAGATGTTGTAAACCCCCAACTACCTATCGGAACTTAGTGACATCAAAAGATAGAGACCCATCATGCAGAGTAATTAAGATGAGAGCCAACAACAATAGGAGTGGAGACTGGTTTGAAATCAAGCATGTTGTGTTTGGAGAAATCAAGGTTAGTGACATACTTTTGCTGGGATAAAAGAAGACCATTTGAGGTTAGGCAAATCGCAATCTCATAGAAGAAGGAAAGAACTCTAAGATCCTTAGTCATAAATTTTGAATTAAGTTTACATACTATGACAATAAAAGAAGCATCACTATCTATAATGATTAAATCATTAACATATATAAAAAAAATAGATAACAGTATTATCTTGACGATAAACAAATAAAGAAGTGTCAGCTCAAGAGATGATAAAGCCAAGAGAGATCAAGAAGGCGTGAAGCTCCAAATACTAGGCGCGCGAAGCTTGCTTCAAATCATAAAGTGCCTTATGTTAACAAAACACATGATCCAAAAATTCAACGCTGCGCATACCTGAAGATTGCACCATATAAACCTCCTCTGTAATATGACCATTAAGAAACATATTGTTGACCTCAAGTTGATAAAGACATCACCTTAGATTCATAGCTAGACTAAGAACAATGAGAATGATTACTGGGTTAATAATAGGGTTCTGTTAGTGTAGAAAGCACCAGATGATCGACCCTAAGTTTTGATTATGACAAAAGATTCAAAGTTAAGATTTCTTGTTATCTAACAAGTTGAACTAAGTGTACAAAAAAGTCCTAATTGATCTTAGGCAAATGAAAGTCTTAGTTGAGGCTAGGCATATGGAAAGTTCTAGCTGTTGTTAGTCAACGAAGTCCTGGTCTAGGAGACTCAGCAAAGTTTTAGGGGTCGAGGACTTTGGACCAAATTCTAGGGTCGAGGATGCCAGGTAAAAATTTTGGAGATCGCGGACACCTGGTGGAAGACTGGACGAGTGGGGATTGGACGTCCAACATGAAGTTTTGATGTCTTAGACGTCGAGTAAAAATTCAAATAATTTAGAGGACCAATCTGACAAAAGATAATTCTCTTATAAGCACTTATCAAAGACATCTAACAATATAATCTAATCCAATCAGTTGTAAGCATCATTTCTCCAATAATTCTCTTATATAGATTAGTAAAGGAGATCCATCAAAGAATTTACCAATCATCCATGCATAATAATGGAGCTTCAATAGTTAAAGAGTTAAAGGGTGCAAAGTATGGGAGAAACCCCTACTATTAGTTGAGCCAAAGGGTGCAAACTTCATGTCTTTTATTGGCGAGAAGAATACAACACCGTCATCCTAACATCTTATGAAAGATCCACTCGTATTTTTCATAGGATATCTATATTTTAGATAGATGTTGTGCTAACACTTTGGTTGTAATCTGTTTAATATATTATACCGTCATTCTTTCTTATGTTTATTTCTCTCTATATATATAAAATACGATAAAACTAGATCTATAGTGTGAATCTATTTGGATTCATATGGATTTAAGAATACTATTCATGGTTCCATCGGTCTAAATCCTAAAGACATCTTTTGATTGATCGACAAGTACTTTAGCTTTTAAGGAATCCAACGACTTTCTAATAAGACCACACTTACACCAACTTTTACATAATTTAGAGTGTCAACATTATGAGTGACCCGCTCTAGGACAATATTTAGAACAATGGAAGTTTTTTCGGGACGGTGCAATGGTTAAAACATATGGTATTATTATATGAGGTATTGAAATTAAAATTTGATACGATCGAGTATGTCTTCTTTCATGTCTTGGCCACCTATATTAATGGCTAGTAATCATCTATAATTTACCTTTTTTGTGTTGATCTAGAAATAGATTGACGAAAATATTGAGACAAACGAATTATCTTTAAATATATAATTGAGCATGATCCTAAATAGATTGCTATAGCTAAGAGCATCTAATGACAGCTAGAGAAAAAGGTTGGCATTGAATTAGCAATATTTACTAGAAGCATAGAGGAATAACCTTTTCTTAGACAAGATCCGATGATATTCTTGAAAACACTATGTATACTAAGGATTCAACCTCGACTTATATTTTATATGCCGTATAGGGAAATAGTGGTTTGCAACAAATTAGCAATACCCATGGAGAGATGAACCTTTCGTACATGAGGTTCGTTGATGTTCATAAGACATCTAAGATTTTTTAAAAAGGTTTGTGAGATTAAAAAGTTAAATACAAAAGTTTGAATAAGTTAGAGGTTTGAGATTTTTAGTGTAAGATTAATGGTGAAAATTTAAAGTTATTTTTTTCTCTCTCGAAACTAGTCATGTAGGTGGAGTTAGTAATTAAGTAATAATGAAATTTGAAATTTGTTTGGACTTTTTTTTTTATTATTATGGAGTGATGCGGCGACGAAAAGAGGTCTACCTGATACGGGGTCAATTGTTAGGATGAAGGTCAAAGTCAAGATGGTCAACGTTAAATGGAGGACAATGACAATGGCCGGTCGGATAGTCAGGGCCTAACCGGCGAAAGACATGTCCGAGAAGACCTCCAGTCTAGCTTGGGGTAACACGTAAGATAGCCGACGCTCAATGTAAAGTAGCAGGATATCAAGGGAGATCGGATAGCTGGTCCGAACGGGAGAATGACATATTACTACAGTTATCGCACGGAAGAACCACCCGGGGTCGCCAGATCGGATGGGTCCCGGCCGAGCGGCTACCCCGTTCGGCCAAGCAATGAGACCTAGCGGCGGACGGAGATAAGTCTCAGCCGAGCGACTACCCCGCTCAGCCCAGCAACGGGACCATTGTAATATCTCTCGACATCCTTTTCGGAGATAGTGCCGCTAACGCGAGACATGGTCAACAGGCAGATCGTACGACAGAAGCTTCTATTGTCGAGTAAGGGATATGCATGCATTGTTAAGGTATGGTGTCAAAGGTACTTTCCTGACAAGGCCCTTTCATGAGACTCATGGAAGAGAGTGCTCTGTCTCAAGAAGCGCGCACGCTGCCTACCATGACTCTGTATAAAGAGGATTCTCGAATTCTACTGTTGCTATTGTTAGTTCACTTTTCTCCACATTTCGATAATTGACTTGAACGTCGGAGGGCCAATGCAGAGGACCTCTTCCCTGATCAAGCACTAACATCATTTATTTTACAGAGTAGAGTGAGGTCCATAGCCAGTGAACCGTCATCTCTTTAGCTTCCTAGGTCTATGTTTTTGGACAGGACGATAGAATAGTAAATTTTTATAACTTTCATGTGATATATTAAAAATTATATAAAAAAATCTCATTTAAAATTCTAACGATTGAACACGCCCTTAGACACGCTACAATTCAAATAAATTGTCACGCCCCCAGAAGAGTCCCTGTCCGAGAAAATTTCGGCAGCATCTCCCCTGTACGGCGGACAATCAAAAATTTTCTACAAGCACTAAATACTCAGCCACAGGCGGCTGGAATCATAACAATAATAAAAATCAATCACCACGCAGTTTATATATATATTCAGCCTCTGGCTGACACAACCACGCAGTAATAATACTCTGACTCAAAAACCACCCTACTCAACTACACTCGTAAAGCTCAAAACCGACGAACTCACCTCTTCTTCCATCCAGACAGGCATGTAGTAGAATAAAAACCAAATTCAAATCCATCAATATAATAAAATCTATATCATGTCCATAAGCAAATAAATCCAGAACATAACGAGTTCAAATAGTCTAGAACAGAAAGAAACCAAAGAAAACCAAACATATCCTGGAGGTCTGCAGGACCAGAACTACGTGCAGTGAGGACTAGCGACTGGAACTCCCTCCTGACAGCATCAACCTGAAAATATCAACAATGGAGGCGGGGTGAGTCCACACTCAGCAGGTACAATTGATATGCAAAGTAAAGAAATAACACTTAGCACTAATCATGCGTACAGTCTCCTGATAAAAATAAAGGTAAATGCAAACCGAAGAAGACAGGAGAGAATCTGTACTAACCAGGACCCGGTATAAGGACAAACAGTCCGAAAGGTATAGAAGACCTGTATGCATGTCAAACATAGGTATCCAAACAATATGCAGCATATAAATGCAACAATCACAATCACAAACAATAAATGCATCATGCATATGATGCCAATGTCATGGTCACCCCTGACGCCAGTCAGCCAACTCACAACAAAAGTGGGACCAAGTGGGTAGGGCTGTGACAACCGTGCACTCAGCCACACTACTCCTGATGAGTGATCGAGTGGACGGGATGCTGTCGGAGTACATACGTACTCCTACCCCAAATCATAAATGGGGGAGCGCAATGCTCTCATCTCCCGGTACGCTATGACGGGGAGGAATCTCTAACGTGCTACACGCTGCGTCACACTACCCCTGAGCGGATCAACGGAGCACCGGAAGAGTCAAACTGACGTGCTACCACGCTGTATCTCGCTACCCATGAGCGTCACAACGGAGCACCGAACAGTGATGAAACTGGCAATGTGCTCGACAATAATGGAGCAATCTATCGCACAGCATGCGATCATGCAAATGGTGCATGTCACTAAGCATGGCAATATACTAAACCAACCTCTGGACATATATTAATGGGCACCATAATGAATAGGTCATATCAAGACATACTGATCAATAAGGTATCAAACCTAGGTCCTGAACATGTGAAACATGGTTATATCACTACCCATGAGCATGATAGATCGGGTACAAGATCAATACAAGATGCAATCAAACAATCAATCAAACAAGTAACATGTATTGGGCAGTGATTAACCGAAACAAATAGGAAACACAATTAATGCAACATATTATTTTCATTACTAAGCATATCAAAGACAATAAGTCAAAAGTACCCGCCTCCGTAAATAGAAAGGTCCAACTCGGACGTCGAGATGCTCGTCTCGAATCAAAGTCCTGTGTTAAATCGCACATTTTAGCTAATTTAATTATAAACAAATAGCTAAACTAATTTCAAATCCACTGACCAGTTAGGGTCAGTTTTATTAACCCCAATTACACCATTACATAACTTCTAAACCTAAATTATAAATTATTGCTAACTCAGCTAACAATAATCTACCACAAACATCAAAACCATAAACCTTACCTAAATTCAGCCGCTACTGAAAGTCACAAAGTTGCTACCCCAAAGAAATAGCTGCTGGAAAGTAGCTGCCGGAACCAAGAACAATCAACAGCACAAGATACTCCCCGAAATTAGTGATCCGCTAAACCCTACACCTGCAGATTAGGTCATAAGGGGAAATCCAGAGTGCAACCAAGTATTACAACCCACTCACCTTGTTGGCTCAGCAGAAAGGAACTAGGGCAGAGGGGTTTTAGGCACACAAGATGAAAGTCAGCTTCTGTGCTAGGTCACAAGAAAACCCAAGCAGTGGTACTCGGGTGTCGGAATCGGGGTTGGCCGACGCTACTCGAGGGCTGACGTCGGCTGGAAACTAGCACACGGCTTGACACCCGACCTCCCGGCGAAGAGGGCTCGGCTATCAGTAGGACTCGGCTAGGGCACAGATGAATTTCGGCCGGCAGCACCGTTGTGAAGAGATCTCGATGCTAGGGTTCGGCTTCGGTGTGCACGACTAGGGCAGAGATTAGATCGCCGGCGTCGGCAGAGGAGAGGAGGAAGGAACTGCCGCTGGGTGGCAGTTAGGGCAGAGAGTTGGCGTCGGGCGCAAAGGCTCGGCTTCTATGGAGTTGCAGCCGACGGTGGCCTCGGGTACCGGCGAGAAATAAAACGCAGGGCCGGCGGTTAGGGCAAGGATCGGGAGTGAGGCTCGGGCGTCGGTGCGTGAGAGGAGAAGGGAGTGGCGCTGGTGCGGCTCGGCAAGGAAGAAACGGCGATACCAATAAATAAAAGGAAATAAAAACAGAAAAAGAAAAAGAAATAAGGAAAAAGAAATTAAAACTTTTCCTCATTAAAACAGGGTAGCCCAAATAGGCTTTTTCCGGGTCCCGTTTTTATCCCCGTGAACTTATCCGTACGAGCTCCGAAAAATTCCCGAAAAATTTTCAAAAATTCCGGAAAATTCCCTTAATCATATTCGCCTATTTCCGGTATTTTACATTCTCCCCCACTTATAAAAATTTGGTCCCCAAATTTCGTTATCTACCATCAGCATGTACTAACAACAGATATAGAGTATAAATGCTGAACGGTAAATAAATCACATACCTCAAGTGAAAAGATGGGGATATCGAGCTCGGATAGTGTCCTCGAGCTCCCAAGTAGCCTCCTGGTCCGAATGATGCTGCCATCCGACTTTAACTAGCCGGATGGTCTTGTTCCGCAACTGACGCTCCTTCCGGTCGAGAATCCGTACCGGAACCTCCTCATAGGTAATGTCAGGCTGAACTGGAACTGGGATATCTGCCAGCACATGCGTCGGATCGGGTACATATTTCCTCAGCATGGATACATGAAATACATCGTGCACGCCTGACAGGGACGGTGGTAGTACCAGTCGGTAAGCTACTGCTCCGATCCTCTCCAAGATCTCGAAGGGACCAATGTACCGCGGAGCTAGCTTACCTCTGAGGCCAAATCTCTTCACCCCTTTCGTGGGTGAAACTCGTAGAAATACATGGTCGTCAACAGAGCACTCTAGTGGTCTGCGTCTCAGATCAGCATAACTTTTCTGGCGATCCTACGCTTCTGACATCCTCCGTCTGATAGTACGGACCAACTCTGCATCCTGCTGAACTCTATGAGGTCCCAACAGCTGGGCCTCTCCAACCTCATCCCAGAGGACGGGTGTCCGACAAGGTCTACCATACAACGCCTCAAACGGTGCCATCTGGATAGCCGAATGAAAGCTGTTGTTATAGGCAAACTCTACCAACGGCAGATGGTCCTCCCAACTGCCTCCGAAATCCATAACACATGACCTCAGCAGGTCCTCTAACGTCTGAATGGTCCGTTCTGACTGTCCATCTATCTGTGGATGGAAAGCTGTACTAAAACAGAGCTGCGTATCCAAGGCCGGCTGCAGACTCTGTCAAAAACAAGACGTGAACCGTGGGCCTCTATTCGAAATAATAGTCAACAGGACACCACATGATCTGATGATCCCCCGGTAAAACAAATCTACCAATCGATCCAGGAAATCAGTCTTCCGGATCGCTAACGAGTGCGCGGATTTGGTTAATCGATCAACGATTACCCAAATCGCATCATGGCCTCGTCGTGTCCTCGGCAACCCTACCACAAAGTCCATGGTAATGTGATCACACTTCCACTCAGGAATAGGAATCCGCTGAAGTAATCCTGCAGGTCTCTGGTGTTCAGCCTTCACCTGCTGACAGACAAGACATCTAGCTACGAAATCCACGATGTCTTTCTTCATACCGTTCCACCAGTAGGAACGCCTCAAGTCTCGATACATACGGATTCTATTACAGGCTCATAGTATATGTATGATTAAATTAACTTATACTCTAATTGGGAAGTTCCAGACTTCGGACGTGCAAATTATATTATAGTCTTCTCACAAATCTACAAATTAACATTAAAATAAAAGAAAATCTTTTCAAGAATATATCGTTTAATTTTTTTGCCCCAGCTTATAATAAAGAACAGATCGTAACCTTAAAAATTCAATCTTTCCCTGATAATTTTTCAAAAAACCATGCGATCTTTATCATATGCCACCCACATGGACCAGGAAAGCCTTTTTTTCTATATTGACCACGAAAAATACGAAGCTTTGACTAATTCCTGGTCTATCCAAATTACACGTTGACCAAATCTGCTGCCTCGAAATCAAGAAATCAACGCGCCACAACGTCCGTAATGGCCATCGTCTCCTCCGAGCTCGCCGCCCACGCCCTGTCGAAAGCGTCGCTGCACGACTGCGCCAGCACCGTCAGCCCGAACACAATCTCACTGATCCTTGACCTCTCCGCCGGATCCTCCCGTGTGCACGCCCTCGCCATGCCCGCCACCGTCACCGCGCCATCCGCTGGATACAGCCCCTTCAACTTCGGATCCATCCACCTCCTCAGCCTCTCCCCCTTCTCCTCCACCCCCAGCACCGCCCTCATCTCCCTCCACATCGTTCCCCCCGACTCCCTTTCCTCCACGCAGTCCCTCCTCCCCGACAGCAACTCCATCAGCAGCACTCCGAAGTCGAACACGTCCGCCGACGGCCGCAGCCCCACTGTCGCCGGCTTCGCCTTGGAGAAGTTAGATATCTTAGCCTTGTAGTGCGCGTCCAGCATCACATTGCTGGATTTGATGCCGCCGTGGACGATGCTCGGCCTCGTGTGCTCGTGCAAGTACTGGAGGCCGCTGGCCACGTCCAGCGCGATGTTGAGCCTCTGCCTCCACGACAGGCAGCTGACGGAGTCCGAGGAGGAGGCCTTCGCGAAGAGCCACTTGTCCAACGATCCGTTCTCCGCGAACTCATACACCAAGAAGCAGACCCCATCTTCGTGAACGGCGAATCCGGCCATCTTGATTAGATTCGTGTGGTTGACCATTTGGAAAATGTTTAACTCCTCTGCTACGTCGATGCCTTTCGCTCTCTTGATCGCGTAGACTTCGCCGTCGAGAGTGGCTTGGTAAACGGAGCCCTCGATCCAGTAAGCCGAGCTGAGATTCATTGTGGCTTCCATGATGGATTTGAAGTCGAACATGGCCGGCTTCTCGATGAACTGCGAGACGCCAGCCAAAACCTTGTTTCCCTTCGCTCTGGGGCTCAAAGCTTGGTTCTTGCTGGGAGCTAACTTCCTAGGCGACAGAAGCTCCCTGACGCCTTCCAAGTTTGACGTGGTCCGTGCCACGATTTTATTGGGAGAAACCTTGCAGCAAGCTAGCACGAGTAAGGTGCAAATCACCACCGCCGAAGCAGCACTGATAATGCTTGATAAAATGATGTCTTTCTTATGAAATTTTCCCCGGCGACCCCCGTCGGAGCTGCTGGTGGCGTTGTAGAATAGCACCGCGAGGCGCGGCTTTTCTGCCACCGGAACTAGAATTGGCTTATAGACGGCGGCGCTGAAATCTCTGTTGTTGTTGGCAGCTCTTATCTCCTCTGCTGAAGAATTCAGCTCCTTGCTCAGCTTCGAAAGGTCGTCCCCGGCGGCCCACGTATAAGTCATGAGATAGTTGATGCCTCGCTCCGCCATGGCCTCATCGTGGCACTTGCAGAACAGCGGCACCAGCACGGCCTGCCCTGGCTTCAGCTCGTTCGGTTTTGCCCCTGGGTTCAAGGCCTCCACGGTCAGGTAATCCGTGAGGTTTTCGAACTGGCGGGTGGAGACCAAGTAGAAGTTGTCGCCGGATGCGATCCAGTACGTGACGTTCGCGAACGACCGGTTACCGGTGCATCCGCAGTTGATTGGGATGGCGATGAGCTGGCCGAGGAGGAAAGTGATGGACTCGGACGGGAGACCGTTGGCTTCCTGTATGATCTGGCTGCTGGTGCCGAAGAGGTCGGAGATGTGGGCGAGATCGGTGTAGCCAGGCTGCGTCCGGTACAGCACGAAGGTAGCGCAGGGATGTACCGGCGAGGTATCTGACGAGCAAGAAAATAGCGTAGCGTTGGTGCTGTTGGCCTGCGCGGCGGTCCGGTGGGTGAAAACGTCGGGAATTAGGATCAAAAGCAGAGCGGGGAGGAACAGGGGAGAGAGCTCCATTGAAGCAGAGACCGATGCTTTGTTCTCTGAGATGAGATTAATGAGCTGAAGAGATCAATCGAGTAGTCGTTGAAAAGGTAATAAGCTGCATTCCATTTTGTTAATATGGAGCTTTCTTTCAAATGTGTTTTTTTTAAATAAAAATAAAATTTTGTCCTGATGCTTCTTTACGAGATGCTCTTTGTCTCACTTGTTATATCACTAAAGCTTGTTTGATGCTCTTCCATCGCTGACTTGGTAAATTTAAGTGGATTAGGATTGCTAGAACAGATGGGAATAATTTAAGTGTGGGAGAGGCAGCTTTGTTCATTGTTCCAGTTTCTTTCGTGCTTTCGTAAGGGGAATAGCTCCATAATTATTGAATAAGCAATTGGCAGAAGTTAGAATTTTTTTTTGTTTTAAAGAAAATGGTTGTCACTTGTCACCTCTAACACGGCTTAGTAATATATTGATGCTGCGCTTGTCCGTGAAGGCAAAATGAGGAGAAAAATTAGATGGAGACAGAAAACTGAAAAGCCACTAAAATCCAGCAATACCTGAGAGAAGGATTTGGGAACCATTCAAATGGAGGATAGATTATTTTATTTTATTAATAAGATAAGCATCATTAAGCTACAATCTTGTTGCTAAATGGACCAAGCCTTTGGTTCTTTGATCCTTCTCCCCGGCATTGTGAAGCCAACGAGGTAATAGAGAATTTAGGAGGAAAAAAAGGAAACAGTGAGTATAATAAGTTTAGCTTTTGTGTTTGGATGTTGGTGGGTGTTTGTTTAGGTTTGTGCTGGATGGAGTTCTAATAGTTTAAATAAGCACAGATATTGTGAGATTAGTTAGTTAATTCTGAGTTTAATAAAATTGATCCTGGTTATCCAAGAAAGTTTTCAGTTACTTCAATGGATTTCCATGGAAATAACCAATAATGATCTTGTCTGAAAGTCGAAAAGACGGAAAGTTGGAGATGTGGCGTTCACGCTGATCTCTTGTGGACTCCGCTCGGACTTACAACATAGTCTAAATATGTGCCGAGCCAGGGAAGGGGTCCCGATATTGATCCTCCGACACTAAGTCAGTCACCGACGATGAAAAATAAAGCAGAGCAACAAGAAAACTGTATCACAAACAATGAATATCGCATACCTCCGTCGATTCTTGGATCTCCCTTTTATATAGAGCTCCTATAGTATACGTGCATGCTTCCCAAGGCGAGCACACTTCTCAAAGTTTTCCTTGAAAAAACTTATCAATAAAGTGTCCCTGACACGGTACCTTAACGGGTCGAGCATATCTCTGCAGCGACAGTGGAAGCTTCCATCATACGATCTTCTGGTAGTCCATGCATGGTGTCGGCGACACCGACTTCAAAAGGATGTCGATGGATATCAGAGAGAGTGTGCTGCTAGGTCAAGCGAGCTAGCCGCTCGGCCGGAATTCCACCGCTCTGGTGCCTCGTCCGATCGGTCAGAACCTCGCTACTCCTCCGTGTATGTTTGCTCGATCGAAGGTCCACTTTGTCACTGTTGAAACCTGCTACCAGGCCGAGCGGGGTAGCCACTCGGCCAAGTTTGAACTCTGCGTATATCAAGCTTTGTTGTCTGGTAGAGCGGAGTAGCTGCTTGGCTCGACTTCTGCACATCGTCTCCCTTGAACGTCGGTTGTTTGACTTCTCTTCGTAGTGAAGACAACAGTAGGTGGAAGTCATCTCTCCGGTTGGGGCATGCTTCGCCCGATCAGCCGATGTCATTTATGCGTTGACCGTCTTAATTTTGATCTCCACCGTAGCAGTGGGATGGGGCCCCTCATTATCACCGCATCAAATAACAATGGAATGAAGCAATGGAAGTAAATATGCTAATCACATTAGAGATCAAGAAGGAAAATCTACCAACATTCATTGGGAAAAAAAGTCTAAGTTGAGAGTTCTCCTTTTGGTAATCCATGGATCCCTAACAGTCTGTTTGAAATGATATGGAATTCAATTCCTTTTAGAATTGGAATTGAATTTCATGCTTTGTAATGCTTTTTTAGCTAATAATTGATATGAAATTCAATTCCAATTCCATCAAACAAGGTAAAAGTAAATCACACCTCTTTATGTGTGATTTAGATAGAGAATTCAATTCTCCATATTATGTCCATTGTGCCCTCATTCTCTCTTCTTTGTAAAAAAAGAAAAGAAAAAAGAAAAAAGGATAAAATTGTAAAACATAAAAATTTTATAGCTTAAGTTGCAATTCATTCCAAACGTGCTAATTGAATTCAATTCCTAATGGAATTCAATTCATAATAGAATTCAATTCAATTCCATGACTGAAATTATTTTCAAACAGGGTGTAAGCAAATCTATTAACAAACTATATCCTAAGCAATACAATTTTAGGAGGGAAAGATATCAGAAGTCTTTAATATCATCATAGTGTGTCAAATTTATTGATGGCTCAAGAAAAAATTAGTTACGTTTTACAAATAATAGAAGATTACAAGCAAAAGAGCATCGTTCATTAAGGCGCACTAACTCTCTAGAGAAAGAAACATATGTTGTTAAGTATACAAGTGATGGATGACCTAATATAGGAGATATAACAAATTAAATTACTAATAGTAAACGATTTAAGAGAGGAGTTAAGTTATTTTTGCAGGGTAAAAATCAAAAGGGCGTTAAATAGTCAAATTGACATCTCTTTTTGTATAGAAAAAAATATGAGAACACTATTAGACGTTTGCAATGCTTGGATCATTGGTGATGTTTGGTTGTCCCAGTGACCCATGCCCATTTACGTTTTCTAGATTTATCCGATGTTAATAGAAGGGCGATACTGGGCTATATATAGGCCAGCACTTTATTTTAATTAATCTATATAAATTTAATTAAGCATTATTTTTTAATAAAATAAATAAATAAATAAACTAATCGGATACTAAGTGAATGTGCTGAATTAAAATTAGATTGGGATTGAATAATGCCATCGAGTAAGTATGGAGATAATAAATATATTGATTTAAATCGGAATTGATTGAAGTAAGTTTAATTGAGTTAAATTAGTTAAATCTCTTTAGAATATTTAAAATATTCTATTCTCATTTTTGAATTCCGTTCCACGTGGACAATCTTACTCCCACCGCTCCATTATATTGTTGCTAGCAGCAAATATCTTCCAAATCATTCATGCAATAGATCCGGGTCCTGATTCAAGATTTTTTTTTTATCTAACCCATAAGAATCAATAGAAAAAGATAAATCTCCTATAATTCACCAGATCTACATACAAATCTCCATGTACTAACTACTTTTGTTTATGTTTTTTTTTTCCAATCATAGCTTAGTTTTTTTTTTGTTTTTTTTTTATTTTTTTTGCTTTCACAACTCCGCCCATGATGACCGGTCATGGCTGATCCCAAGCCCGGATAAAGGAGGAGGGTTGCGTTAGGTTACCAGCCAGCGTCAAACTATGGCAAATATTGCATGAATGAATCCATTAAACTATTGTGCTAATGCTAGGTTGTTCCCCGGAAGGAACGCGTTGTAGGGTCCGACTGTAACGTCTCGGCAAGGACCGCTACATCTCCAGAACTCAGGTGTAGTGATAAATATGCAAGAGTTCACGTTACAAGGTCCGACTGTAACGTCTCAGCAAGGACCGCTACATCTCCATGAGAACTTAGGTGTAGTATTAAATAGGCAAGAGTTCTCACACCATAGGTTAGATAAGAATAAATATGATAGGAAAACTAATAATCTAAGATTTGGAACATGGAACATAGGAACTCTCACTGGTAAATCAATGGAGGTAGTAAATATGATGATTAGGAGAAAAATTAATATTTTATGTGTACAAGAGACAAAATGGACAGGTGAGAAGGCAAAGATGATAGAGTACTCGGGTTTTAAGTTATGGTACACGGGAAAGAGTAAAACAAGAAATGAAGTGGGTATTATTGTAGATAGTTTGTTAAAGGATGAAGTTGTAGGAGTAGTTAGAAAAGGGGATAGAATTATAACCCTTAAGATAATAGTGCGCGAAAGAAACTATGAACATAATTAGCGTATATGCACCACAAGTAGGATTAGATGAAGCTACCAAATTAAGGTTTTGGGAGGACTTAGATGAAATATTACAAAATATTCCACCAAATGAAAGGATTTTAATAGGAGGTTATCTAAATGGGCATGTCGAAGTAAAAAATGAGGAATATGAGAGAGTACATGAGAGTTATGGGTTTGGAACGAGGAATGAGGAAGGGAAAACTATATTAGATTTTGCGATAGCATATGACCTTATATTAGCTAATACGTTTTTTAAGAAAAGAGAAGAACACTTAGTCACATTCAAAAGCGGAAATAATAGATCGCAAATTGACTTTCTTATGGTTAGGAAGAAGGATAGAAAGATTTATAAAGATTGCAAAGTCATCCCTGGAGAAAGCTTAACTACCCAACATAGGGTAGTAGTGTTGGATATACGCCTCAAACATAGTATCAATAGAAAGAAAATATATACAATTCCTAGAATTAAGTGGTGGAAGTTAAAGGATGAGAAACAACATATATTTAAAGAGAAGGTAGAAGTACAAGCGTTAGGTGAAATATACGATTACTCTAATACAACATGGGATAAGATGCTATCAAAGTTGAAAATAGTAGCTAAGAGTATCCTCGGTGAGTCAAAGGGGCATGCACCGCTAAGTAAAGAATCTTGGTTGTGGAATGAGAAAGTACAAGAGAAAGTGAAGGAAAAACGAATAGTTTATAAGGAATTATATATTTGTAAGAACGAGAAAAATTTAAAAAAATATACAATAGGCAAGAAAGAAGTTAAGAAAGTAGTGAGTGAAGCAAAAAATGAAACTTTTGAACGGTTATATCAAAAATTGGATACAAAAGAAGGGGAAAAAGACATCTATAGAATAGCTAAAGTGAGAGAAAGAAAAACAAGATATCTTAGCCAAATAAAATGTATTAAAGATGAATGTAATAGGGTATTAGTAAGCGATGGAGAAATAAAAGAGCGGTGGAAGAGGTATTTTCATCAACTTTTTAATGAAAGTTTAGGAGACCAACTTAACTTAGGTAATTTAATTAGGTCAAATGAGCATCGAAATTTTAATTTTTATCGTAGAATTCAAACTTCAGAAGTAAAACAAGCTTTAAATGAGATGCACAATGGAAAAGCCGTTGGACCAGATGATATTCCGATAGAGGTATGGAAGTGCTTAGGGAAACAAGGTATTGAATGACTTACAAAATTATTTAACATGATATTGAAAATGAAAAAAATGTCTGATCAATGGAGGATAAGTACTCTAGTTCCCTTATATAAGAATAAGGGAGACGTACAAAATTGTGCAAACTATAGGGGTATTAAACTAATGAGTCATACTATAAAACTTTGGGAAAAAGTATTAGAAAAAAGATTAAGGAAGGAGACCATAGTGACAGAAAATCAATTTGGGTTCATGCCTGGAAGGTCGACAATAGAAGCTATACATCTTCTTAGACAATTAATTGAAAAATATCAGGAGCAAAAACAAGATCTACACATGGTATTCATTGACTTAGAAAAGGTATATGATAGAGTCCTAAGAGAAATTATATGGAGAATTTTAGAAAAGAGAGGTGTTAGCGTAACATATATTGAACTAATTAAGGATATGTATGAGGATGTAACGACCAGAGTAAAGACTTCAGGTGGAGTAACTGAAGCATTTCCAATAAAGATAGGGTTACATCAAGGATCGGCTCTAAGTCCCTATCTTTTTACATTAATTATGGATGAACTTACTGCACACATTCAATACACAGTACCGTGGTGCATGTTGTTTGCAGATGATATTATTTTGGTAGATGAGACACGTGAAGGAGTAAATGCTAAGCTAGAATCTTGGAGGGAAACACTAGAAGGGAAAGGTTTTAAGCTTAGTAGATTAAAGACGGAATATATGGAATTTAAGTTTAGCAATATTAGAAGTAATGAAACAATTGTTATGATAGGAGAGGACGAGTTGCCTGGAACCGAGAGATTTAAATATTTAGGATCATTTTTACAAAATGATGGAGGGATTGAGAGAGATGTCTTACATAGAATACAAGCAGGATGGGTGAAATGGAGGGGAGCGTCGAATGTTTTATGTGACCGTAAAGTACCTCTTAAACTTAAAGGTAAGTTCTATAAAACCGCAGTTAGACCTGCTATGTTATATGGAGCTGAATGTTGGGCTATAACTCGAGCACATGAGTAGAAAATGAGAGTTGCAGAAATGAGGATGTTAAGGTGGATGTGTGGACATACGAGGATGGACAAAATAAGAAATGAGAGCATTAGAGAGAAAGTAGGAGTTGCATCTATTGAGGAAAAACTCAGAGAGACACGTTTAAGATGATATAGACATGTACTTAGACGACCAATAAATGCTTCAGTTAGGCGATGTGAAACTATGATAAATATGCATATAAAACGAGGAAGAGGAAGACAAAAATCGACTTGGTTAGTAACAATAAAATAAGATAAAATTTATTTAAATATAGATGATGATATCATAGGAGATAGAGCTCAATGGCGTAAAATGATTCATACAGCCGACCCCACCTAGTGGGAAAAGGCTTAGTTGTTGTTGTTGCTTTCACAATGTCTCTATTTTCTTTGTTTCTCTTATAACAATCCTAGTCTTTCCTCTTCAACTAGAAGAGTCATATTTATTATATCTTTTATTATCATGAAAGCTAGTCAATTATGATAAAAAATGAATACGTTTATCCTTAACATTCCTATCAATTCGTTTCAGGATTAATATGGAGGAGATAAATTACGGGTGACTATTAACATTCGGAATAATGACTAGCACATAAGGGAGACATTTACCTCGACTTTGTCGAGATTCGAACCCCAAACCTCATGGTGACAACATCTCATGTGTTAGCTACTAGACTGTCTCAAAAGGACATCATGAAAGCTAGTCATGTAGCAAAAGGTGATTCGCTCGCCCCCAGCACCCCCGCCAATTCGTCCCTAGACCAACACGGAGGAGGTAAATCATGGGTGGGTACTAGCTATTAGTGCAAATGGCCAAGACATGGGGGAGGTTATACTCGGTCATGTCGAGTTTCGACCCCAAGACCTCATGTGACAACATCCCATGTCTTAACCATTACACCACCCTGAGAAGACTATCATGAAAGCTAATCAAGATCATCAGGCAAGAAGATAAAACTTTTATTTTTCTTTCTTTTCATCTCTATAGTTGAGCCAAAATTGATTAACCATCACTTATTTATTAATTTTGATAGTTATTTTTTTACGAGATGTAACTTGAACTATTTCAAAATAAAATATCAATATGTTACAAAGAAGACATTGACAGCATTTCAATTGCTAAGACTCTATAATGCAATATTAATTTAGCGAAAATATTTTTATTTTTTTTTATTTTTAAATTCCTTTAATTTCCTCTCTTTATTATGATCATTAATCTTCCTCTATTTATAGTGAAGGAGATTTGTAAAAATAAATAAATATGTGAATATTATGTTTATGTTTATATGAGATGAGATAAAACATTATGAGACTTTATCAATTAACTATATTAGAGTATTAAGATATAAAATTTATTATATTAACTTCAAACTCAAACTTTAATTCTTACATGGACCAACCATCTTAATAAAATTACCAATCACTTATTTGAATTGAATATGTAAATTATATAAGAACACCCCAAATTAAATATTTCTTCTAAATATTTATCATCTTCGTATCTATATCATTCATTAAATATCTCATTACTTAAATATTTTAAATTTCACAATCAAATATTTCATAAACTAAATATTTATGAATCTACCTATTAAATATCCCACTATCAAATATTCCAAATTTCATCATTAAATATATTATTTTTAAATTTTTTGTTAAAAAAAATAAAGAGAGAGAAATCATCGGGCATAATTCTATATGATTTCAAATCTCCTCAACAATATCCTCTTTTAGGGATATTTAAGATTAAAAATATTTAGAAAAATAGCATCTTTAACTATGCCACAGTATGCTCTAAGTAAAAATAAAATAGATTAGACGTATTAAATGGACTAAATGGCAAAATAATTTATATTGATTAAACTTAACAAGTTAAAATCATTCCATTAATAATATTATTCAAACATTACAACTAAATAAATTATAACAATAATTTTCTTTCTACCTTATCTCATTTCATTCATAATTTAATTCCCATGCTTGGTCCCTCTATCCTTACACATCCAACGAATCTAAAAACCTTAGATCTCCGTGTTCGTGCTCAATGAATCCAACATGCCTTGTCAAATCCCTAGCCCCTTTAGCTCACGTGAATTTTGGTTCTCCAGGCCTAACGTTCAGAAGAGATTCCCAATGCCACATGTCCTTTGGCCTCGTCGTCCCTGCACCTGCATCTCTATAATTTTAATCTCTCACCTCTGCTCATGCGATTCCTCAACATCACCCAACCACAAAGAGACACCACCATCTCATTCTCTCTTCCGTCTTCTTCGGACCAGTCCAACCATGAAAAGAATCGTGAAGGAACTTAATTAATCAGAAAGAGCCGCGCGCAGAGGAGAAGAGAAAGGTGAGATCGCAAGATGAGATACGAGAAGCTTAGCGAGCGCGGAGCAGAGGCGGACGCGGAGTCGATGAGGCAGCTGGTGCCAGATAATGGGAGCTTCGTTTCATCTTCGACGTGGTGGCATGAGGACTTCAGTGGCCGCAGGTACAAGCACTACCACAGGATTTGCAGTGCATCCGCCAAGGAGAGGAAGAGGAAACAGAGGAGCAGCAGGAAGAAGAAGATGACGAGCAAAAGCTCTTCCTGCTTTGGATTCAGAACGATGCTGAATTGCCTACTCTCTTGTGTGGTGAAGGTTGATGTCATAGAACATTAGGATGCATATGACTTTTTGATTGAAAAGTTTGGGAGTGACTACTGTTCTTGATGCAGATCATGCTATGACACCAGGATCTTGAGCTTTGTTTTTGATGAAAATGTAGTAATTGTATGATCTATTAAGCAATATATCTAGTCTATTACCTACATTTTCCTTTAATTTTTGTTAGCTAGAGAAGAGAAAACATATTGTCTAACAATATCTAATTCGTATCGTATTGATTTTAAATAAGAAAATTTTCATAATTTCATGACTTAAACTTTAAATAATATTTCTGAGAACAGTTTTTTAGATTAATATATTGAAGCAGTAGAATTCAAACTGGAATTTTATTTAAAAAGTTAAAATTTTCAAAAAAAATATACAAATTCGGATTTTATAATAAAGCAACGAATCGATCGGAGAGAACGTTCACTTAATTAATAAATAAAAAGTGGGACCGCGAAATAAGCCTATGCAGACCTGCATCTGCGACAAGGGTTGCATTGTAATTTGCATCGCATCGCTTCTCTTTCTCTCCCGCCGCTGGAACGCTACTCGTTCCCAAATCCCAATCCATCGAACACACGGATAGAGTCGCGTCGGAGGACAATGAAGATGGTCTCGTCGTGCTCGCAGCCGTGCGCAGCTCGACTCCTCTCGAAGACGGGCTTCTGTGGATACATCGGTCTCCGGCCATTTCCTTCGTTTTCCGAGAACGATGAGCCTTCGCGATGGAGATCCTCTTTGCCATATCGCTTTCCGCCCTCGGCGTTCAGGTATCGCCAGATTCCCTTCGTTTCTTTGGCTTTTCGTCCTTGCGTGAAGGGTCGTAGCTGCTGCACTTAATCACTTTCGTATTCGGTTAAGCTTTGATTGCTTTCCGGTCTCACGGCGTGCCCGATTTCAGGGCCTTAGGTAATCTATAGGCAGATGAGTCGGCATTGGCGTAGAACATACGTCAAAATCATCTCTTTTTAGTATCGAGGCTACTGCCCATGGAATTCATTTCATGTGGAGATGAGTACAAGTAGAAGTACATGAAGGAGATCGGACATTAAGGCTCGGAGTCGGTCCTTTGTGTCTTATTCTGAAATAGTTTTGCAAAATGGAATTTTACAGGGAATCTGCCTAGTGGTGTAGTGCTGCAAAATCCGAGAAGTGGAACAAGCTTAGATGCTTAGCTTTTACCCCAGTTAGACCTACATTTTCCTTCTGCGGTGCAGGGAGTGTTCTTACCTAGGTGGAGTTGAATTCTATTACCACGATGGGATGAGTGCCCTTACCTTGGTGGAGGTGAATTCTCTTATCCCAGCATGTTCTTAGCTCGGTGGAGGTTAATTTGATGGAGGTGATTACTCTACAGGCAGAGGTAAATGCTATTATTAAGGATCAAATTATATTGTAAATAAAATATGACTCAAAGTAGAGGGGACTACCTAAGGTAACAACCGTAATAGTTTTTCTATTTTAACAATCTCAACATGGTATTAGAGTTAGAATTATATCTAGTGATGATTTGTTCTTTCATGTTATTCTCAACCATAATCTCTTCTAGTAACCGTGTGATTCTCATCTTCGAGTACCTTTCTTTGTCTTTTTATTACGTCGACAACAATATTTCTGTGATTGCTACATAGTTAGACATAAAAAATGATTTCTTTCATCATAATATAGATGAGGAAATATTCATGAAGCAACCTAGTAGGGATTATGAGGAAATGTTAGTCACCACTTAAAAATTTGGCTAGGCCCTAAACTTGCCAAACTAAATCTAAATTGAACTCGTTTGAACCCATGTACCCTAATCATCACCACCTCTACCCTATAGATTCCATCTAAATGTAATTCAATTCAATGCCCAAAATTTATCAGTCTAATTCAACTTGTTTTTTGTCTAATATTTTTGAAAAAAAAAAATTTACAATGTGGAAAAAGTTAAATAGATAGAAATCAATATCTAATAGCCACACCTAATCTTCTACGTTGGTTGCTCAAAAAGCATGTTGTCTTACATGACCAAGCTTATAAACTCTTTCCCACCCAGTCTAATTATCATCCATAGTCGTCAATTGGTTTGATATCAATTAAAAAAGAAGTGAATGTTACAACATAATTTAAATCATCCGTTAGTTATGCAATGGATATTAAGTTATATTATAGATCAAGAACATGAAGGGGAGTATTAGTACAATGATAAAGTTGCTGTGACCTAGAAGTCACGGGTTCGAGTCGGAAATAACCTCTTGCAAAACCAGATAAGGTGGTGTATAATAAACCCTTCCCTGGGACTCCGTGTTAGATGGAACTTGGTGCATAGGCTGCTCTTTTATAGATCAATAACATAAAGCACATTTCTGTGTAGATGATTTCTGTATCTATCTTTGCATAGGTGCTGTGTAGAGTAACTATGCATGTAGTTTGAAATTAATTTGAGAGACTAATTACTGTAGGCTTGCGTGATGGCCTCTTCTGACATCTTTTTAATCCATGAGAGCCCTAGTAGAATAAACTCAAAACTTGAATTAGGGTGGCAAAATTTAGAAACTAAAGATTTTAAATGAATTGAAAGCCAATATATGAAATGTATTTTCTACAAGAAATGAATTTAGAATAGTTAAGATAATGGATATGAAATCAATATAAGACGTTTAATTATTTTAATCTATTATTTAACAAAAAGGATATATTTAGAGGGATATTATTAAGAATGTAAAAGATAAGTGTCTAAATTAGAGAGGAATTAAGGAGTTGTGTCTTAAGCTAAAAATGTTTATAAGATTGCGGTGTAATAAATCATACATTATGGTCCAAATGTGAACAATTAGGAAAAAACACATGCAAAAGCTACTATAATAGAGACAATAAAGCTAAAATGAATAGGAGAGGACAAAGTTAAGATGAATGTGCACTCTTATGGTGAAATTAGGATATTTGCTGCTGAGTATTCCTTGTTGCTTCATGGCCCGACAGTCAGGTTCTTGCTCAAAGTCAACACTTGATCAAAGGGCGCTAGTCTATCCCGATGTGACTCCTCCGATGCCTAAATGAGACAACTCCAAAGAGGAAAATATATATAAGCGATGGAATGAAAGAGATTATTAGATAATAATCATACCCTGTCCTCAAATTACCAATCTCCTTTTATCCCCTTTATTGAGTAACGACTTCCATTATGATATTCCTTCTACAACGGCTGCTAACCCTATTAATGGCCACCCCTTGTAACGACGACCGCCAATCTCCATTAATGACTGTTGTTGCAATATCCCTCAGGTCAAGGCTAACCTGGTTGACCAAGTGTGAGTCTTGGTTTGAGTTTCGATGTTTGACAAGTGCAGGTGCAATTCCCCTCTGATCAGGGTCTGATCAGTTTGGTTGAAGAAGAGTCAGGTAGGTCAAGGTTGACCAGATACTTGACTGTGAAAGTCCCAGTGAGTGAAGCTAGGCAGTTGAAAGTCCTGATGAGTGAAGCTAGGTGAAAGACCTAGTGAGTGAAGCTAGGCAGAGAGAAAATCCTAGTGAGTGAAGTTAGGTGAAAGTCCTGGTGAGTGAAGCCAGGCAGGAAAAAATCCTGGTGAGTGAAGCCAGGTGAAAGTCCTAGTGAGTGAAGTCAGGCAGATAAAAAATCATGGTGAGTAAAGCCAGGCAGATGAGAAGTCCTGGGAGTGAAGCCAGGCACGGGGAAAGTCCAGATGGGTCAAGGTTGACCAGACATCTGGTGAAAGTCCAAGTAGGTCAAGGGAGTGACCGGATACTTGGCATGATGAATAAAAGTCCAAGTGGGTCAAAGGAATTGACCGGACACTTGGTGAGAGAATCCTAGCAGGTCAAGGGTGACCGGATGTTAGGCATGATGAACCAACAGGTCAAGATTGACTGGATGTTGGTTTGGGGGCTTGGGACTTGGTTTTAGGCAAAAACCAACAGCTGGATCGATCAGCCGATCGATTGGGGTGTCCCCGCGAGAAGCTTTCGTCCCAATCGATCAGTGGATCGATTGGGAGGAAGTCGCGAGCGCACAGAACACCTCTGGATTGATCAGCTGATCGATCTAGAGGTCCCAATCGATCAGTGGATCGATTGGGAAGGTGTGTTTTGTCGCGATAAGCCCTGGATCGATCAGCCGATCGATCCAGGCAAATTCCTAGAGCACAGAGGCGCTTTGGATCGATCAGCTGATCGATCCAAAGCCTCCCCGATCGATTGGGAGTAATCCAATCGATCGGGATCCGACCGTTGGCGTCGTATTTAGCTGCAGGCGTTCGATTCCTTCGGCAGAACTCACGGCATTTATCTCAGATCTTTACTAGCGACTCCACAACATCTCTTGAGGTTCAGATCGCCAGTTCTTGAAGGATCTTGGAGAGACATCCAAGTCAAGAGGCGAGAACACAAGAAGAAAGAAAAGCTAGGGTTAGGGTTTTTAGCTGTAAAACCTGTAAGATTTCTTGTATTTGTTGATCCCTTTGCTTTCTTCTTGTATTGAGAGATTGTAGGGCTTCTCCGCCTTTGGTAGTTACCATAAAGGAGTGTTCTTCATAGTGGAGGGTGTGTGAGTGTGTGGATCCTTGGATTAGTCACCTCCTTTGGAGGTGGATACCAAGTAAACTTGTTAGCGTTGTGTGAGTTGTTTCTTGTTCATTCCGCTGCACATCGTCGAAGAGACAAGCAACGCCGACCACTAGCACGCGACGAGCTATTCACCCCCCCCTCTAGCTACTTTTCGGTCCCAACAAGTGGTATCAGAGCGAGGTCGCTTTTCACCGGAATCATCGCCGGAAGGGGCAAACAAACAAGCAAAGCTAGAGGGTGAAGAAGTTGGAGCAAAATTATCAAAGTCAAAGAAGTCAAGAAGCTCAACTTCAAGATGCAATTCCAAGATGGACTTGGATTTGACACAAGGGTGGCTCCACCATATGCTTCAACAAGCTTCGATTTTTGGAAATCAAGGATCAAGAATTTCCTAATGGTGGAGATAGAGCAATGGTTTGCTCTCATGGAAAGTTTCGAGACTCCAACAAATTCCAAGGGCAAAGTCCTCAAGAAAAGCAAATAGAGCCAAGAACAAGTCCAAAGATGTGAGGCCAATGATAAAGTGACCAAGCTTTTGGTCAATCTATTGCCTAGCCACATTCTTGGAAAAATTGGAGAGTTCAAGGATGCCAAGGAGCTTTGGAGCAAGTTGACATCAATTCATGAGATTCCCTCCACTGTACCGAATCAAGAGGAATCCAAAGAGGGCGACTCATTGGAGCAAGACCAAGAGGAGGACTCCGAAGTTGAGAGATGCTCAACTTCCGAAAAAGAAGTCCAAGAAGAAGCTTCATCTTCGAGGGAATGCAATGAAGGGAACAAGGAGGGAGCATACTCCTTGTTCCATGTACAAGATGATGAAGCCTCCACCTCTATGATTGAGGGGGAGCAATTCTTGGTGACACCGGATCAAGAGCAAGAAGAATCTTCTACATCCGGGTCAAGAGAAGAAGTGGAGGAAGAAGCTTCCACCTCCACAAGTCAAGCTAAATCAAATGGAGGAGTATCATCATTATCGGATCAAGAGGAAGCCTCTACCTCCGGATCCAAAGGAGAAAGTGTCATCTCTACACGAAAAGGTATAACAATTTCAATTAATAATAAAAATCATATTATATGCTTTGAATGTAGGGAAAAAGGGCATTACAAAAGTAAATGCCCTAAATTGGCCAAGAAGAAGGGCCAAGTGGCACAAAAGAGCAAGGAGAAGCCCAAGGAGACCATCCCCGGAACAAAGAAGAGCAAGGAGCACATTGTGTGCTTCTTGTGCAACCAAAAGGGGCATTACCGAAGTCAATGCCCTAAGGGGAAGAAGGTGGTCAAGGCTCAAGGAGGAAGCTCAATTCAAGGGGGAGCCTCTAAGGTAAAAAAGAAGGTAACTTTTATTGAGCCTACTCCCTTGAATAATGGTAAAAAACATGCTAGCTCTAATTTATATCATTTTAATGCTATTTACCATAAGAATAGGAAGCATGGAGACATTAATGAAAATCATGTAGCTCTCCATGCTAAAACTACCACCCCTAGGGCTAGGAATGTAGATAAAAATCTAGGCAAGAACACTAAGGTCAATAACTATAAGCCTAGAAATAAAAATGCTCATGGACTTAATGGAAAACCAAAAACTAAGGACTTAGTGATGGAAAATCAAGTCTTGAGGTCAAGACCTGACAAACTAGAAAAGACCCTAAAAAGGATGGAAAATATCCTTAAAGGGCAAAATGAGTAAAATCTAGGTTTAGGACAACAAAGGTCATCCAAGGGCCATAGAGGTTTGGGATACAAACCTAAAACCAAGAAGGATGTATCTACTTACCATAGAGCTTCATATAGCTATGGAACAAACCCTAGGTCTAGTGGTCAAGTAAAAAATACTAGGAAAGTCATCCCTAAGAGTATTTTTGCAACAAATGTGACTAAGACTTCGAAGAAGTCTAAGAAAGTCACAAAGAAGGTCATAAGGGAAGCAATCCCTAGGGTTGCCCTAGAAAATGTGACCAAGGCTTCTAAGAAGTCAAACAAGGTCACTAGGAAGGTATCTAGGGAAGTTATCCCTAGTGAATACCTAGAGCATCCAAGGAGCGCCAATAGGTTTTGGGTTCCTAGGAGCATCTTCTCTACCCCATAGATGGGTTAGAGAGTGTCAACTCTAAGAAGAAAGGTAGTTAACCCAACTTTGAAGAAATTGACACTCAAGGAGCATTTTTCAAGGTTATTATTAACTTTTGAAAATGAAATGGATTTATAATTTACTCTTTGAAAGAGTAAAATGTGCCAAATTTGAGAAGTATTGATTTTAATCTTAATTGGCACAATTTTGGAAAATATAAGAAATACCAAGTTGGGTTTTTGGTATTTTCTTAGTGTTACTCTTGTGGAAGAACAAAATATGCCAACATTTGAGGAATAAGCAAAATTTCAATTGACATAAGTTAATCAAGAGAACTAGAAATGTCAATTTAGGTTTTGGCATTTTCTTGGAGCGTTTAGAGGGCAATCTAGGTTTAATTTCTTTTTTTTTACTTAGCTAAGGTTTAAGGACACTTAGATAGGTAATTTAGGTATTTTATTTATGCTAAACTTTGCCATGATTGTTTTCTCATTATATGCCATGACATCATATTTAGTTTTGTATTTTGCACTCATGCCTTATTATGAAAAACACAACAATACCATGTCATGACATACATACATCATGTAGTTATAGGAAATTTTCTTTTGAAAATTAATTCTTTTTGATGTATGCCATAACATATCATGCATTATTTTTAATTCCTTAAAATTAAGGACAAATGACATTTATCAACGAGTACCAACAAGTGGTAACAAGTGGTACAAGTGTATAAACAAGTGACATTCTAGGTGGATATTCAATATCCACAAAATGCCTAGATAGATATGCATGATCCCTAGATTAGGGCAAAACCAAATTTTACATCTCACAAAGACCTATAAGATGACTTGTATGTGTTTTAGTGCACATTAGATACAAGTGAGATGTTAGGATGATGAACAAAACTCAACATGCTGATTTAGTGCATTTCCTTGAGTTGTAAGTTCATCAAAACACATAGTTATGTGTTTTTCCATCATTGGAAAAGCTAATGTACAAGTCATGTGCATTAAGCCCAAAGAACATGGTGAGATATTGGTTTTTGAAAATCATCTTAAAATGCTTTTGGAAAACCTTGGTGAAGGCTATCTTTTGATAGTAATCACCATTGAATAGTTAGACACAAACTTGAAGAAAACACTAAAGTTTTTGCAAGTTTTCAAGTTTATGTCAATCTTTGAAAATATGATGTATTTTCTTAGAAAACTATTTTTTCTTGAAAAAATATACCCTAAATAATGTCTACACGAATTTTTATGATCTTTAGAATTTTATAGAATTTTCTAAGGGTTTCTGAAGTTGGCTGAAATGAATTTCACCAACTATCAGACCTCAATCGATCACCCGATCGATTAAAGGGTCTCAATCGATTGGGCGATCGATTGGAAGCAGGCTTCTCGCGAACAGAAGTCGTCTGGATCGATCCACCGATCGATCCAGCCCTCCTGAATCGATTAGTGGATCGATTCAGCATGGTCCGATCAATTGGGACCCAACTCCAATCGATCGAAGTTGCTGATTTTGGCTGGTAAAGCCTGATTTCAGCATTTTTGAACCATGGTTAGTCTAGGTAACCATTCCAAACCCTTAAAAATACATTTGTATACATAAAAAGGGTGTTTTCATGTTGAAAACAAGGATGGATTGGTTAAGGGAGACTAAGTAGAAGTTTAGGTTGAGGTTTGCTTCAAATATTGAATATTTGAACCTCAAAACTTCTAAATTTGGGTTTCCTAAAGGTTTAGGGATTCCAAGTCATTGTTGGTGCAATGACAGAAGTTACCACCATGTCTTTAGGGGGAGGGACTCTTTAAAGACAATGAAAACTATTTTTTTATGAACCTTGGAAGGTGGTTAACCTTCTTTTCAGAACATGCTCAAGGTTGAGCGTTTGAACTTTAATGGGGAGTGGATATCCTCATTGCTCAAGTGGTTTAAGTTAAAAATGCTCAAGGATGGGCATTTGACTACATTAATGGGAGAATGTAGGGTTAAGGATAATGAAGGGTATGAGACTTTCATTATCGTGTTGATCACAACGAGTGAAGTTGTGAACAACGATGAGCAACTCTTCAGGGGGAGAGTCTCAAAGGGGAGAGTTTTCAACAAGTAAATTTGTTGATGTGTGCCCAAAGATGGGACATTTGCTGATGTGTGTCAATAGAGGGAGAATGAAGGGTTTAAGTTAGGACTTTATTACCTAGAGGGAGTTTGCCCTCTTAGGAGGAGAATGAAGGGTTTAACTTATGCCTTCATTACCTAGTGGCATGAAGGAGGTTGAGGCTATGAGATTAGCCTAACTTAAATGTGGTATTGTCAAACATCAAAAAGGGGGAGATTGTTGTTGCAATATCCCTCAGGTCAAGGCTGACCTGGTTGACCAAGTGTGAGTCTTGGTTTGGGTTTCGATGTTTGACAAGTGCAGGTGCAATTCCCCTCTGATCAGGGTCTGATCAATTTGGTTGAAGAAGAGTCAGGTAGGTCAAGGTTGACCAGATACTTGACTGTGAAAGTCCTAGTGAGTGAAGCTAGGCAGTTGAAAGTCCTGATGAGTGAAGCCAGGTGAAAGACCTAGTGAGTGAAGCTAGGCAGAGAGAAAATCCTAGTGAGTGAAGTTAGGTGAAAGTCCTGGTGAGTGAAGCCAGGCAGGAGAAAATCCTGGTGAGTGAAGCCAGGTGAAAGTCCTAGTGAGTTAAGTCAGGCAGATGAAAAGTCCTGGTGAGTGAAGCCAGACAGATGAGAAGTCCTGGGAGTGAAGTCAGGCACGGGGAAAGTCCAGATGGGTCAAGGTTGACCAGACATCTGGTGAAAGTCCAAGTAGGTCAAGGGAGTGACCGGATACTTGGCATGATGAAGAAAAGTCCAAGTGGGTCAAAGGAATTGACCGGACACTTGGTGAGGGAATCCTAACAGGTCAAGGGTGACCGAATGCTAGGCATGATGAACCAACAGGTCAAAGTTGACTGGATGTTGGTTTGGGGGCTTGGGACTTGGTTTTAGGCAAAAACCAACAGCTGGATCGATCAGCCGATCGATTGGCTGGAGCCAAATCGATCGGCCGATCGATTGGGGTGTCCCCGCGAGAAGCCTTCGTCCCAATCGATCAGTGGATCGATTGGGAGGAAGTCACGAGCGCACATAACACCTCTGGATTGATCAGCTGATCGATCTAGAGGTCCCAATCGATCAGTGGATCGATTGGGAAGGTGCGTTTTGTCGCGATAAGCCCTGGATCGATCAACCGATCGATCCAGGCAAATTCCTAGAGCACAGAGGCGCTTTGGATCGATCAGCTGATCGATCCAAAGCCTCCACGATCGATTGGGAGCAATTCAATCGATCGGGATTCGACCGTTGGCGTCGTATTTAGCTGCAGGCCTTCGATTCCTTCGGCAGAACTCACGGCATTCATCTCAGATTTTCACCAGCGACTTCACATCTAGGGCTGTAAACGAGACGAGCCGAGCCGAGCTTTGGGGTGTTCAAGCTTGTTTGATAAGATAATCGAACCGAGCCGAGCCGAGCTTAAAATGAACCAAGCTTTTGAAATGAGTGTTCAAGCTTGGCTTGGTTTATTTTTTATGAGCTTGAGCTTGTTTGAAGCTTGGCTTGAGCTTGGTTCGTTTAGATGTTATCAAGCTCTCAATTCAAGCTTGGCTTGGGCTTGGTTCGAGCTTGGCTTGAGCTTGGTTTGAGCTTGGTTCGTTTAGATGTTATCAAACTCTCGATTCAAGCTTGTTTGATTGTTTGAAACTTTTAATTGTTTGATTAGTTATTAAGATTGATAATTTAAATTTATTTATTTTATTTTATTATTTATTTAGCATATTGAAAGAGTTTTATTAATAAATATGGTTCGTGAACATTGTTCGCGAACATTGTTCACGAACGTTGTTCACGAACATTGTTCACGAACGTTAATGAGCTGAACACATATGTGTTCAAGCTTGTTTGTTTAGCTTAACGAGTTGTTCAAGCTTGTTTGTTTAATTAATCTTATGTATATTGAACGAACATAAACAAGCTCTTACCAAGCCGAACACCAAGCTTGTTCACGAACGCTTAGTTCATTTACAGCCCTATTCACATCATCTCTTGAGGTTCAGATCGCCAGTTCTTGAAGGATCTTGGAGAGATATCCAAGTCAAGAGGCGAGAACACAAGAAGAAAGAAAAGCTAGGGTTAGGGTTTTTAGCTGTAAAACCTGTAAGATTTCTTGTATTTGTTGATCCCTTTGCTTTCTTCTTGTATTGAGAGATTGTAGGGCTTTTCCGCCTTTGGTAGTTACCATAAAGGAGTGTTATTCATAGTGGAGGGTGTGTGAGTGGGTGGATCCTTGGATGGATACCAAGTAAATCTACTTGTTAGCGTTGTGTGAGTTGTTTCTTGTTTATTCCGCTGCACATCGTCGAAGAAACAAGCAACGCCGACCACTAGCACGCGACGAGCTATTCACCCTCCCCTAGCTACTTTTCGGTCCCAACAATGACTATATCTTGTAATGATCCTAAAATTAATTCTTTCCCAACGACCGCCGACTTCAGACCCCTTCTCCCTTCAACCGCCTCACCTCCATGTCAAACCTTCCTTCGTGAACCCTCTCAAGCCCCTTCCTACAGGAGACCAAAGCCCCCTTTGCACCAAACACCCGAGCACCAAACCATTTTCTTCGTATTGGAATTGACTCTTAAGATCAAATCATTCTACAACAAGCCCGCATTCCTCTACCGCTCGGATTGCCTGCCTTCCTGAGCATGTATTCGTTTGGGGGTATCATGCACGGTTACTAGAAAAGATAAACTAGGAAAGATAAGATAAATGTGTAGGAGATGAGAAAGCTAAGATGAATGTGCATGGTTACTAGAAAAATAAAATAAGAAAGATGAGAAAGTAAAGATGAATAATAGGAAATAATGTTATTGGTGAAATTAGCTAAGAGATTGGCACTTCTTTGATCAAATAAGAATGTTAACAGTCTATAATAGCATCTAAATACTTCAAAATGTAATCATATTGATTTATTATCCTTGAGAAAGGACAAGATGGTCATCATAATTTAGGTTATTTTCTTTTATTTTGTGTTATAAAATTGAATAATTACCTAATGCAGGTTGCAGAACTCATGGCATGCATGGCGGAAAATAAGAATCTCAGTTATTGTAGGATTGTAGAGGTGATTGCTGAAACAACTGCACCATTGCTGCCTATGGAGGAGCTTCTTGCCAAGATAAAGTCTGACAGGTTGTTGACGGTTGACACTGGATTTTACAGTTATTCTACTTTTGCTACTAATGCACAAACAAATCAACCTATAGTTCTATACAGCATACTTGATCTCTCACTCATTCTCTCTCTCTGTATATTTCTTCAAACAATTTCCAATTCCTTCACTGATGATTTTTCTTTGCTAAATAATTTGAATGCAGCAAGCCATATCCTATCTACCAATGAAACTTAATTATGAGTTAGCCATGCTCCATCTCTTTCAGAGCTTGCTCCTTCTGGTGCTGATCCTAAACCTACCAAGCCAATAGTGAAGGATGAACCTGCAAACGTGCAAGAGCAAATGATCGCTCCACTTTCTCCTTATGCTATGCGAGCCACTTTTTACGATCACATATGATGCTGGAAACATAACCCGTGAACTTGAAGTGTTTTATATAAATAGGTATAATGACTTGAAGCCATCAAGTTCCTGATTCCTGTGCAAAGTATTACCAAGCCATCAGCTGCTGTTAGTCCATCCAAAATGGCTGGAAATGATTGTGACCCCAGGAAAATCTCTCCTTATGTTAGCATAAGCAAGTTTTCCTTGCACTTGTCTGATTTTGCTCTTGTTGACTGAGCTGAATGCCTAATGTGCTATTCTGGCAGGTATGAAGATTTGAAACCACCTTCCTCTTCCTCTGCCACCCAAATCACTGCTTCTGCCAAGACAAGTGCAATGGATGTATTACTAGGGGAATCCATAACAGAAAATGGTCCAACTACGATAAATCCAGTCCTTTCAGCCGCAACACAACCTCATGCAGTTGCCAATACTAACTTGAATCACCGATCGCCATTTCCTATGTATGGCTTCTTTTGCTACCATCTTTATGAAATCAAATTATAGAATCTGAAATTGGTATAATTGTTCTTGAAAAATAGAAGTGGCATTTTGCCATTTAACTATTTGGTGTTGTTTTGACAACACATTAATATTAGAGAAAATTTTCACATTCCCCTTAGAGTTTACCGATATTCTCATTGCACCTCCAGCAAATTTGATAAATTACATCTTACCCCTAACCTGTGCAAAATCATCATATTGTTAGGTTAAGATGATTGCCAACACTGAATCATAGGAGAGTTTTTACGCGGCCTCTATTTGCTTGCTTGCTTGCTTTCTTTCTTTCTTTCTTTTAAGTTCCCACTAGAATTTCAAAATTAGTGACAAGCCAGGTATTTTTATATGAACTAGGCAAAAACGTCTACCAGTCTGCTTGCTAGTCAATTGTAAGCTGCTTGACATGGATGAGATTGAATTTCCCCTTCATTTGTGATTGCTCATGCTTTCATCTATTTCACGTTAGCTATTTTTGCTTATCCTCTCGGAGAAATTTCGTAGTACGTTGTGCAACAATATCTCAACCAAAAAGTCAAAAACAAAATATAGTATATCATCAACAGACTCATTTGTTTGGCACCGGCAAATCAGAATCTTGACCACACTACAGCTTGAAGTTGATTCATGGATGGAAAGATCCAAGTGGTTTGGTTGCCGGCCATAGCTAACTCTGTGATATAACCGGCTTTAACTCCACGTTACGTTTATGTTGGCAGGCAAGAGAAACAAAAGAACCGGGTCAAACAAGAAGACGTGCAACAAGTTGAAACAAGTTCAAGTACATCACTTATCTTTTAAATATATGTATATTATGTCATTGAACTATCCTTTTGGTCCAACATCTCCAACAGAGACATCGACGCCTCAACCATTTCATTTTTCTCCACATATTAATTAAATCCGTTCACTGTATCCCTTTTTCCTCGATTTCAGTTTAATTTATCCATGTTCTATAAATAATCTCGTCTCTCTGCAATGAACATGAACTTGAGGATGATAAGGAGGAGAGGCTAGGTGAGAGCATGATGTTGGTACGGCTCAATCAAATCATCCTGATTTATTCTGAGTATTTTAAATTTATAGTTCGATCCGATTGAGCCGTGCCAATATCAAACTTTGCCCGGTCTATTTCGGAAAAGAGAAGTTTAATGCTATTGTGCTGCAGGTTTGTATATGAGTGGCTCCTGTAGTATATCAGTCCAAGGTATGTATTTTTGATATCCTGAAAAAATTATAAGCATGGATCCTGGTAATCCATTTATTCTGATGGTCAATCTGTCGGTGTTATTAAAATCAGATAATTGATCATGTAGATTCTTTTGAACTGGCATAGTATATTTGTTCGATCAGGGAACCCCCAAAACTCCGGCCGATCTGATTTTAAGAACACTGCAAGCTGCAACAGAAGAGTACGCACGCATGCAACAATGGATGTTCGGAGGAACTTACTATTCGATCCGTTTAAATGGATATAGATTTTAAAAATTTGGATAAAATAGCAAAATTCTTATGGGTATTGATGAGTTTAGATGAAAAGACTCGCTAGCTAGTGAATAGTTGAGAAAAGTTAAGCTATTTGAAGATTATATAGGATTCTATCTGAAATCAGGAAAGATGATGTGCTGGGTAGGTATTTTTACTATTGACCGTGCTAGAAGAGGATGACATCGAGCGATCTTTTCTATGCACATCATAGAGAGAGCAAATGAAAATGTTAGAGTGAGAACTAAGGAGGGGGTCCTTGGCACACGCATTCCAACGTTCAAGTTAGAATCGTGACAAAAATAGAGAAGAAGATGAACAGTAGAATAATAATATTGATGTGTATGTGCGCGCGCATATCATAATGTATTTGGTTAATAGAGAGAACTCTTTTTTTTTTACTGACCCTCATAATTTACGCAATAATTAGGTGTTAGAGAATGTCTGGTATCAGAATATGTCGAGTAAAGGAAGAGGTACGACCATCCTCAGAGGAAGGTTCTATTACGTGTATATGTCAGGGTTGCGAAATATTTCCTGACGAGTAATTGTTATTCTTTGATAGGTTGTTACGATTTTCTAACATAGCTATATCTTGGAAAAAATTTGACTGGCTCTGGGGTCGATCGGCTGTATGCTGGGAGACTTGCCCTTGAAGAGTGGGCAGCTAAGTCTCAAAAGGTTCGATCGACTTCAGGGTTCACCAGTTGTATGTTGGGAGACTTGCTCTTGAAGAGTAGGGAGCTAAGTCTCGAAGGTTCGACCGACTCTAGGGCCGACCAGCTGCATACTGGGAGTTGAGCCCATGAAGTGGGGAACTGAGCTCCGAAGGTCTGGCCGGTGTTGGTACTGATCGACTATATGCTGAGAGACTTCCATAGGAGAAGTAAGTAGTTAAGTCTCGAAGGTCTGACCGACGCTGGTGCTGATTGGCTATATGCTGAGAGATTTGCACAGGAGAAGTGGGGAGCTGAGTCTCAAAGGTCTGACCGACGCTAATGTCGATCGGTTATATGTTGAGAGATTTGTACATGAGAAGTGAGGAGCTTAGCCTGTAAGTTCTACCGACACTCGGGCCAATCAGTTGTGTACTTGGAGCTGAGCCCATGAAGTGAGGAGTTGCGTCCCGAAGGTTTGATCGGTGTTGGAGCCGACCGGTTATATGCTGAGACACTTGCACATAAGAAGTGGGGAGCTGGGCCCTAATGGTTTGACCGATGCTAGGGTCGACCGAGTATATGCTGAGACATTTGCACATAAAAGTGGGGAGTTGGACCTCGAAGGTCCAACCGGCTGTGTACTGGGAGTTGAACCCAGGAGTAGTGGGTGGTTGAGCCTCAAATGTGAGTGATCTGTCTGACTACGTACACCCTGACTATCTTCTTGACTTTGACCGTCACCTCCCCTTGACTTTGACTGTTATATCATCTTGATTTTAATTATCACCTCCTCTTGACTTTGACTATCATATTATTTTTACTAATCTCGTATTATTTTCGGGACCATCCACGATACGTGGTACTAATATACATACTTGACATTCTTGTTTTTATTTAATTTTCTTTATCAGGTGATATTTGTTCAACATTAGACAGACGGACATCTATTTGAGAGTATACGGAGAGGAACATATATCCTAGACGACTGGGTATGAGATGAGCAACACTCTTAGCGAGAGTTTGACTGAGGCGAATAGAGCAAGTTCAATTCAGTTGAACTACCAAAAGTTTGTTCAAGGTAAATGAGTACAGGGATAGAGATGAAATTAGCTGCAGACTGCGGAGTTATTTGTTTGCATGTATTTGAGGTGAAGGGAATTTGGTGAGAGTGACAATTATGTATTAGAGGTGTCGATTAATTGTGGCTCAGAGCATTGGGATACACTAGCAAGTCTCCAATGCTGCCAAAAAGCCTCTTTTATGTGAGTCTTCTCACTAATGATACATGATACACCATGTGAAAACGGTGCATAGGTGGATCCAACCTCGGCTTAAATTTGTTTGCAACTGTCAGCTAAATAATTCCGGCACGTGTGACTTTTTTTCATTGGTTAAATTCTGAGCACATGCATTAAATCTTGTTCGCAATGGTGTTACCATCTCAAAGAGCATGTCTCATCGAGGACCTAAGTTCACCCCCATCAGTTATTCCTCTTAAACCAAGTTGTAGAAAGATCAGTTCAAAATCTCCCATTCTGCTGCCTCCGAGAGTTCTCATTGCCACTTTGGTAAAACGTCTAGTTTTTCTATTTTTTTTGTGTAATTATTTTTTTTAATGATACCATATGCATATCTTGATATACTTGATTACATTTTATGTACAAATAGCCTCCATTTTAATTGCATTCAATTCGATCAGATTGCTCTTTTAAACCAACTTGAATCTTCAATTTGGTTGATTTGAATCCAATTCAATGAAATCATTATGATGATAAGTTCATTTGTTCTATCTCAATGGACTAATTAAGTTGAAACTAAGATAATGTTCATTCTAACCCTTCCAACATCCTAGTGGCTAAATTTAAGAATATGATCAAGTATTACTTATTGAGCTCCTTCCTTGTGGATGTTAATTATTCTCAAATAGAGAAAAGTTATATTCCTCGTACTAGTTGTACAATTATATTTCAATCTGGCTTTAACTTTCACTTCACTTATTCATTCAGTTGGAGATTAATCATTAGCGATTCTCCCCAAAATTTAAGGCTATGCCCTAAATATTAAAGTGGTTAATAATATCTAATTTGCTTCCCTTATGGTGTTACAACATCTCACCTTGAATTGGATGGAAACCTAAATGTATTTCAACTTTTCATAAACATTTTTTTTAATGTCTTTCGTTCCTCAATTGGCCAATCCCCACTCTAATTCGGGGTGGCCTCTTCTATGTGACCTTGACTTTTCTCGGTTGGAAAAGATTGTGAATCAATTGCTCACCCCTTTTCCAACCCTTAGGCAAAAGCTTCAAAAGAAACTAGAGTTGAGACTTCATCTAAGATAAATCCAATCGTTTCCAATGGTCTAGCATTGAGTTTTTTTAAGTTGCTCACAACTTTCTTATAAGTAATATGTAAACTCACTTCCTTCACCCCAGAAGTGATCTCCTAAACCCTTTGAGATTGCTATAAGATCATGACAGTGATGAGTCTTAGAAAGATGTAAGCTACAGTGTCATGTTTCTCAAACTCTTAGTGAAAATTTCACATCGTGAATAAATTGAAATTAATCACTACACACGGACAATGTTTGGTTCTTCCATGAGACTGAAGTTCACATAAATTTCCTCCCTAGTGAGGTTGGATAGGATTTTAAACGCATCCAAGATTGGGATCTAAAACTCTAGATAGGAGAAGATTGGAAAAAAATGTACAACTTCCACTTCCTTCAAGTCGGTCAAAGAGGATCACACGTTGATAAAAGGAAGTCTTAACTACAGTTAGATAAAGGAAAGTCCAAGTGAGTCAAGGAGGACTGCACGTTGACAAAAGGAAGTTCTAATTGTGGTTAGACAAAGGAAAGTCCAATTGGGTCAAGGAGAACTGCGCGTTGGCAAAGGGAAGTTCTAACTGAGGTTAGGTAAGAAGAAAATTTAAGTGGGTCAAGAGAATTGCACTTGATGATCAAAAGTCTAACAAAAAATTGACACGAGATGGAAAGTTCAAGTAGGTTAAGGGTTGACCAAATACTTGGTGAAGGAATCCAATAGTTTACAATTGACCGAATGTTGGGCAAGAGAACCTATTGCGTCCATAAGATATTTACATATCTCCATAATGACATGATATTATCCACTTTGAGCCTAGACCGTCATGATTTTACTTTTGGGCTCTACCCAAAAGATCTCATGCCAATAAAAATATCATACATCTTTTTAAACCCATAATTTTTTCCAAATCTTTTAAATGTGGAACTTTGACTGAATCCCAACAATTCTTCCCTTAAACGAAGGACCATCATTATTCTCATGGTCTGGGCCTCCCCGTGAGCATCCGACCACTCTTGATCTGTTCTGGGTCTCCTCGTAAGCATCTAGTCACCCTGATATACTTCGGGCCTCCCTGTAAGCATCTAGATTCGGTCACTCTTGACCTGCTTGGGGTCTCCCTGTGAGCATACGGTCACCCTGACATGCTCTGGGCTTCCCTCAACTTCGTTCAAGGTCACCCCACATGATATCTGGTATAGACCATGACTTTGATACCATTTGATGTGCCTAAAAGGAATGCACATATTTCCACAATGGTATGATATTGTCCACTTTGAGTTTAGACTCTCATGACTTTACTCTTGGACTCTATCCAAAAGGTCTCATACTAATGGAGATATTATACATCGTTTTAAATTCATGATTTTTTCCAAATCTTTTCAATGTGAGACTTTGATTGAATCGCAAAAGAACTCTAGACTTGGATTAAGTAAGTTAAGGTTGGATAATCAATTGACCCTAAGCTAATTGATTAGACAATCAATTAGGGCTTAATTCGCGAGAGCATAGAAGGTGCCAGAATTGATTGGGCAATCGATTCTGACATCTTTCTAATCTATTGATTCAATTGATTAGGTAGTGTTGAATCGTTTGGGAAGAATGCTCAATCAATTGGACAGTAGTTTATCGCAAAGTGGTGGAATCGATTGGGGCAATTGATTCTGTCATCCCTAGTCGATTAGGGCAATCAATTAAGGGCTAGTTTGCGAAAACACAGAGTGTTGGGGAATGCAATTGATTGGGAGAAGAAGGAAAGAGTCGTTGCGTTATTTGGACGACTAGATTATTCTGATTTAATATGACAATCGATTGGGAGTATAACTAATTGATTAGGAGCCTTAAATTAGCACGATATAAAGGATTTTGCGAAGATTCAAATCACTTCTTTTCTGCCATTCTGTGTCAATTCTTGAGCTTTCGAAAGAGAAGTGTTGCTGTACTTTCCAAACATCATGAGGCAGTCCAGAGAAACAAGAGATCAAGAGCAAGGTTTTTCATTGTTGTATTTACTTTTCTTATTCTTATTGTATCCTTGTTGTATTTCTCATGTTGAGATTGTACGAGACTTCTCTTTCTTCCGAAAGGAGATTTTCATAGTGTATACATGAGTGAAAAGAGTTGACCCTTAATTTAATCACCTCAAAGAGATGAATACTATCTAACAAGTTAGTATTGCTTTGAGTTATCCGCTGCAACCTCCTCTAGCTCTCGGAATTTTCTAACATAACATTTCCCCAACAAAACTACTAATTGCCTCAAGGTTTGGTGTAATGTTGAAAAGCAAGATACATTTCTCAAACAACTATGATTCAATTCCAAGGACCTACATATGACGATTAAACTAGTAGTAAAATTAGAGATTATGATAAGAGCCATTAGATTTTTTGGATTTACTTGGTAGATAAAATATTAGGTCGGATTGTCTATCTCAAAATTATTTGGGCTGTAAGATCGAATACCTGGTATATATAAATTATGTAGTTTAGCAAACTTTGTATTGTTCGTTGGGAATCAAAATTTGATTTGAATTTAACCAAACTAACCAATTCTGCTTTAAACGTGATCGAACTCAATTCACATGGTCTCTTTCACTTCATCTTAAAATATATACTTAAAAATTTACTTATGAGATAAGACTGGTGTGATATTTTCCTCCGTAATCATATAAAGATAGATTTTTCTCTTCGTATACAAATGTTTAGATACTAAATGAAATTATCAAATTATATAATAAGTACCTTTAAATTAAAATCTAAATGTCACTAAGTTATATTATACAGGTTATCGAATTGTATTATAAGACCTATTAATTAGTTGTATGATAATTTCTATAAAATTAAGTATATATGCCATTAAATTTAATATTTAGATTTATATTTTTTATATAATTATGCTAAGAGACTCAAACAAGACTTTTCCTTAGCTCTGATTTTGTTTTCTTTAATTGTTTTTTTTTTTTACCAAAATAGATACTCTACCTACTCGTAGTATTAATGGGGTAATTAAAGCATTGGACGAGAAGTCAAACATCGTAATCAGTTATCATTATTAATTTATTGCTCGCATTAAAAAAAAGTAATATCAATTACTAAGGGTACGAAATAATAACATTTAATGCCCTAATTGTGATATAGTAGTAAAATATTTAAGAAAATAAATAAAAAGATTTAACTTTACCCTCCGCAAGTAGTTGATTTAGCAAGATCTATCTTTATATGCAAGTTTATTAAAAGCTATTCGGTTAATTAATTTCACAATCAATTTGCAGATCATAAAAAAAAAGAAGATAGATTGAAAGAAATTGAGACGAAGAACAAAAAAGTAAAATGCGACATGATTTGAACATTTAGAAAAGTATAATGCAGTCCGGTTCATAAAATTGAAAATAGGAGCCTGATAATTTGATAAATTGATCATGAATTAGTAAGGCTTCTCTCCCACCACGTTCCCAGGGGGGTCGTAAAGGCACAGCGTGAGCGTCGCCGTCGCTCTTCCCCTGCCACTGCCGCCGCCGCACACCGCTTGCGCGCACCCGACGCTCGTCGTCCTTCGCCACACCACTTGCGTGTAGGTGCCGCAGTCCTCGTGCCCCGCCGCGCACGTGTTGTTCGCGTAGTCGTAGTACTTCCCCTCCGCCACCCACGACCGCACTGCCTCCGCAGGGCCCATCGGGTAGCTCGCCCACGCCTGGTTCGCCCCGTACTGGCTCGACCCCAAGTCCGCGAACCCGCACGCGCTACGCTCCCGCTGGTCCCGCGTCACCCCGCTCGCTGTGGACGCCAGCTGCGGGCTCCATCGGAGCGGCGGCACCCGGACCGCCGCCCGAGCTTGCTTGTGCGGGTCCAGGTATTGATCCGCCAGGGTGGTCGCGGGCGGCGACGGAGACGGCACGGCAAATGGATCTCCCTGGAGCAGCCTCCCGCCAGTGATCACTTGGAAACTAGTAGTGATGGATAGGACACACAGGAGGTGGTGGAAGTGGAGAGTCCTTGAATCCATTGGGGACTCCATTTCTGCAACTGGAGATGGTGTTGATGGTGTGCATATATAAACTATAAATTATATGATTAATTAGTCAAACTTTAATTGTTTACTAACATTTAAAAAGTAAGTATCCATTAATTAAGGTTAATATGGAGATATTTTGAGTTGGCTCTCTGGGCACCCGTACAGAATCGAGTATCGAACTGTGCATGCACGGCCAAACTGCCCCTGGAAGTGTCTACACAACACGTGCGTCCCTGGCAGATGCCCGAGAAGGTGAGGGAGAGGGATCGAAGCGACCTGAGAGAAGGGCCATGTGGGATTGCTGGGATCTGAGGGTGCACTGCCTCGTGCAATGTGTTAAATTCTTTAGATATATAAGTCATTGTGCCTCGGCATATATAAATTATATAAAATAAATATTTTCATATCTTATCCGAAAATTGAGTCAAATGGATTATCGAATGAGATAGATGGAATATTAATTGAATCATAATATCTCGAAAGAAAGATATGCTGAGATGATTTTTATATTGATCAAGTCGTCATAAGTTTTCTGGTAACACTATCTGTAACCAGCGATCGGGTTGCCCTGGTCCCTGGTACCCCGAGGCAAATGGTAAATCCAACGAATATATAAGTAACCGATTAATACTAGAATAATAAAATGAACGAGGAGTGAGTACGAGAACGTACCCTGGTCGAGGGAGCACCCTTAGATGGGGCGCTACTCGAGTTGTTGTGACACGGAAGAGTAGATGGATAAGCCGGATGAAGAGCTGGATCTAATAAAGCGGAGTCGGACGCGTCACGGAGCCGGAAGCGGCGGCACGAAACCAAATGCGACCTCGGCATGCAGGTAGTGATAAAACATCGGTACGCAACCCGGGATAAGACATCGACATATAGGCCAGGATAAGATATCGACATACAGACCGGGATAAGACAACAACACGAAGGCTGAGACATAAAACATCACACAAGTCTGGTCAGAACATAATAACAACGAGGGCTTGGGACCCCGATTGACATCGGATGCATACGGCACTACGGGTCGAGCGTCGGAGAATCGGACCGACGGATCTGAGGTGCCGACAGCGGCACCGACGACGACGTTGGAAAATGCAGGGATGGTCGGTGGCATGCCTAACCGGTGATAAGGGTTGTGGCGACTGAGAAGGAATGGATGAGGCGTGCAAAAAATGGGGAAAAGTGGCTACGGCGATGGACTGTAGTGTCGGCAGCAGCTCTGACAGCTACGACGGCAGCAGGGAGAGAGGAAGAGGAGGGCAGTGAGTTTCTGAGAGGGAGAGGGAAGAGGAAGGAGGTGGTCGTCGTCGGCCGCCGTCGCTCGAGGGTGGCAGTGAGAGATAAGGAAGCTGCCCCTTCCCATTCCTCTTGGCGGCGGAGAAAAAACCAAGCCTCCTCCAAGCGTAAGATGTGGTATGGTTGCAGAAGAACGAGAGAGGGAGAGAAGATGAGGTGGCGGGCGACGTCGGTGCCGATAAGGATCGTGAGAGGGAGGAAGAAGTCCCTCCTCTTGATTATTTCACTTTTTCCCTATTCCCGTATTACATCCTATCTGTCACATGCTTGTTCGGATGCTGCGATTTACCTCCCTCATGATGACCTTGGGTCGGGTACGACGGGGACACTGAGAGCGAGCGTTTCGCCTTTTGCCACTGATACGGATATTGGGAGGAGGGCATAGGAGAAATTAAGATGAAAGGGAGAGGCGTTTTGGTCTTTTAAGAGGTGAGGGGTTTTTGGGGTCTTAAGGGTTACTGTAGCTTGCGGGGAAAGGGGCTGCTTCGGGCTCGTTTCACGCCGCCACCGCCAACAGAAGGGAGAAACTTCTTCTTCCTCATGCTCTCACCCTCCACGCCGGCGCCGCCGCCGGCCATCACCTCCACGCTTCTCCCTCTCTCTCGCCGCCATCCTCGCAGCGCCAGCCACAGCGACGACACTCCCTTTTTCCTCCCCACAGCGATGACGACAGCACCTTCTTCTTCCTCTCTCCCGCGACCCACACTGCCGCCGGTCACCTGTCCTCTCGCGACGCAGCCACCGGGCAGTCCACCTCCATCTGCCATCCCCTCGACTCCTCGCGCACACTGTGCCTCAAGGCCGAGGCCGCCGAAGAACACTGCCGCAGCCCAAAGAGGCTTTCGGCGTCATCGGCAACGACCTCCCTCTCCTCGCTGCGCCGCCACCGGCTCCCCCTCTTTGCTGCGCCGCCGTCGGCAGACCGCCACCGCTCTTCTCGCTCTCGTGCACGCCGCCGCCGAGGCTGTTCGTCATTGATGCCTATCGTCGTCGGGACAGAACCACCCTTTTCTCCCGTTCCCTGCACAGCAGCTTGGTTCGCCGGCAGTCACCGGGCGCCGCGGCCTTGCTTGCCGACGCCTCCACGCGATATAGCATCCCGGACCAACATCCCCCGTGCGACAACAATCCACGTGTCGGCTGTCCTTATGCCGATTTAGTCCAGGCTCCGATTCCGTCTCGTTGTGTGCCAGCCTTCGTGCCGTATCTCGTTCCAGCTTTGTGTGTTGTGGTGTTTCAGCCTTTGTGCCATTGTTATTGGTCGGCATCACTGATTTGATCGTATTATGCTTTTGTTGTTCTCCCGGCCTGCGTGCCGAGCCCGTATCCCGTCCTGCGTGCCGAGCCCGTATCCCGGCCTGCGTGCCGATCTAGTTTCCCGGTCTGCGTGCCGGTCTCTTATCCCGGTCTGCGTACCGGTCTCTTATCCCAGTCTGCGTACCGATCTCTCATCCCGGTCTGCGTGCCGGTATTATATCCCGACCTATGGCTCATCTCCCGGTTCCATGCCACGTCCAGCTCCTCATCATCAGATCCAGCTCTACAGCCTGATCGGAGTCATCCACTCTTCCGGGTCGCGACAACTCGAGCCGCGTCCCATCCGAGGGCGCCCCCCTGGGCCAGGGTACGTTCCTCGTTCATATTTCGTATGCATTTTCATCATTTCACGGCTTAGTCTTGTACTCATATTTTCGTTGGATCTGCCTCGAGCATCGGGGTACCGGGGGCCGGGTCAACCCGGTCGCTGGCTGCAGGTAGCGTTGACCAGAGGACTTTTGAAGACTTGGTCAACATGGGAGCCATCTCAGCACACCCCCCTCTGGGACGCCGCGACTTCGTCAACATTCTCGCCACCTCACCCGACGGTCCATCTGACTCAGCTTCCGGACGGGATCAAATTTGGCGCCGTCTGTGGGAACACAACAACCTGTTCCGGAACGTGAAGAGGGACAATGTCAGAAGGTTCTCTGTCATTATCATATCACAGTCCCGGAGGATCCCGACACTTCGATCCTCACTCCACTGGTATTCGGGAGTCGAGGGATCGAGTGGAGCTTCAGCTGGCTGACAGGTTAGTTTTTCCATTATGTCTTTTCCCTGACTCCACGGGTATTCAGGAGTTAAGGGACCAAGACAAACCCTTAGCCGGTTGGCACAACTTCCCGATTAGGTACGCTACGAGCTCTGCTCTCTTTTTACGATTATAGGAACTGTTATATTTCCCTGATAAAAGAGTAAGAGCCTAGTTTCGTGACCAAAGATTAGAGCCTTCAATTTCTGATCGGACACTAGGGGCCCAGCTCCCCGCTCATACACTTGGGGCATAGCTCCCCGCTCATACTCTAGGGGCACAGCTCCCCACTCATACACGTGGGACGCAGCTCCTCGATCATAGACTCGCAGTACCACTTCCCGATCAGGACCTAGGGGCCTCGCTCTTTGATTACCGGCTAGGGACCTTACTCTCCGATCGGGGACCAGGGGCCCAGTTCCCCCATCATGTGTGCTACAGGCTCTGCACCCTTCACCATGAGGCTCTGCATCCTCTTATTGCTACAAGCTCTGCATCTTTCACCATGGGCTCAGCATTCTCTTACTGTTATATGCACCTCACTCTACTATTATTATTTGCTCTGCATCCTTCACTTGTTGTGCAGCCTCTTACATCTACAGGTGTTGCTCTCTTCACCCACGGTGCTCTGTTTCCTTCTATGACTATGGGCTCTGCTCCCTTATATCGGCTTCCCGCCCTTTATCTTCTCCCCTCACTCCACGGGTATTTGGGAGTTGAGGAATCGTGATAGAGCCGCAGTCGGTTTGCATCACACCGCTGTCAGGTTTCGCTTCTATGGGCTTCAAGGCTTATCCTCCCCCGTTCGGGGTTGGGCTATTACCACCGAGCCCGGACCAGAGTATTACCCTCGGTCTCGCATCAGAATATCACTAACGATCTCTCTGTCAGGCGGTCAGACCAATGCTCATTCGGTCTTCCAGAGACCAAGTCCTGGTCAGACCTTCAGATCAAGGCTGGGTCAGACCTCCAAACTGCTTCTTTGTCAGGCCTTCAGATTGTTTCTGGTGGCCTCCAAACTGCTTCTTTGTCAGGCCTTCAGATTGTTTCTGGGTCAGACCTTCAGATCAAGGCTGGGTCAGGCCTCCAAACTGCTTCTTTGTCAGGCCTTCAGATTGTTTCTGGGTCAGACCTTCAGATCAAGGCTGTGTCAGGCCTCCAAACTGCTTCTTTGTCAGGTCTTCAGATTGTTTCTGGGTCAGACCTTCAGATCAAGGCTGGGTCAGACCTCCAGGTTGCTTCTTTGTCAAGCCTGCGGATTGCTTCTGGGTCACAAGACTCCAGATCGAGTACTGGTTAGGCCTCCAGAGCACCTCCCGGTCAGGGTCCCAGACCCTCGCCCCAGTGCGAGTTATAAGTGAGCTCGGCTCTCACGCTCAACGACCTCTCAGTCGGCGCTCATCACTCGCAGCTCTACATGACACTCGTCATACTCGCTTTACTCGTCTCTCTGCCCGGCACTCAGCTCCCACGTTCCGCTCACTGGCTATTGCTCGGTCAGCATTCGTCGTTTTACTCGCCGCTCTGCTCGGCACTCATCGGGCACGCTTCGTTGCTCTGTCCGTCACTTGTCCCACCCACCGCTCACTTGCCGCTGCGCCCCGCACTCGTCACACTCGCTCGAGGCTATGCTTGGCACTCATCCTCCGTGTTGCGCTCACCGCTATAGTTCGGTCGGCACCCCGCTCAGTCGATACTCGCTCAGTCATACACTTGCTCGGTCGGCACTCACGCGGTCGCGCTCACGACTTTGCGCGTCCATCATTATCTTAATTGCCCGGTCACGATTTACGCTCGTTCGGTCGTACGTTTGTCTATTCACTCGGCACTCACAGCTTGGCTTATCTATCACTCTCTCCATTTGTCTGGTCGTGATTTCTTGTCGCTCGCTTGAATTTATTGGAGTCGCTTGCTCGGCATCGCCTCAGCTACTCGTTCGATGTAACAAGACGAGCTCAGTGATCTGATTTCGCGTTCGGTAGCGATTCGGTTTGGGGCTTGGTCTAGTCAGTCGGACTTGCGCCTCCTTCGACTAGACTTGAAGGGGAGGCTTGTGATACGGATATTGGGAGGAGGGCATAGGAGAAATTAAGATGAAAGGGAGGGGTGTTTTGGTCTTTTGAGAGGTAAGGGGTTTTTGGGGTCTTAAGGGTTACTGTAGCATGCGGGGAAAGGGGCTGCTTCAGGCTCGTTTCACGCCGCCACCGCCAAAAGAAGGGAGAAGCTTCTTCTTCCTCATGCTCTCACCCTCTACGCCGACGCCGCCGCCGGCCATCACCTCCACGCTTCTCCCTCTCTCTTGCCGCCATCCTCGCAGCGCCGGCCACAGCGACGACACTCTCTTTTTCCTCCCCACAGCGATGACGACAACACCTTCTTCTTCCTATCTCCCGCGACCCACACTGCCGCCGGTCACCTGTCCTCTCGTGACGCAGCCACCGGGCAGTCCACCTCCATCTGCCATCCCCTCGACTCCTCGCGCGCATTGCGCCTCAAGGCCGAGGCCGCCAAAGAACACTGCCGCAGCCCAAAGAGGCTTTCGGCGTCATCGGCAGCGACCTCCCTCTCCTCGCTGCGCCGCCGCCGGCTCCCCCTCTTTGCTGCGCCGCCGTCGGCAGACCGCCACCGCTCTTCTCGCTCTCGTGCACGCCGCCGCCGTGGCTGTTCGTCATTGATGCCTATCGTCGTCGGGACAGAACCACCCTTTTCTCCCGTTCCCTGCACAGCAGCTTGGTTCGCCGGCAGTCACCGGGCTTCGCGGCCTTGCTTGCCGACGCCTCCACGCGATATAGCATCCCGGACCAACAGCCCCCGCGCGACAACAATCCACATGCCGGCTGTCCTTATGCCGATTTAGTCCAGGCTCCGATTCCGTCTCGTTGTGTGCCGGCCTTCGTGCCGTATCTCGTTCCAGCTTTGTGTGTTGTGGTGTTTCAGCCTTTGTGCCATTGTTATAGGTCGGCATCACTGATTTGATCGTATTCTGCTTTTGTTGTTCTCCCGGCCTGCGTGCCGAGCCCGTATCCCGTCCTGCGTGCCGAGCCCGTATCCCGGCCTGCGTGCCGATCTAGTTTCCCGGTCTGCGTGCCGGTCTCTTATCCCGGTCTGCGTACCGGTCTCTTATCCCAGTCTGCGTACCGGTCTCTCATCCCGGTCTGCGTGCCAGTATTATATCCCGACCTACGGCTCATCTCCCGGTTCCGTGCCGCGTCCAGCTCCTCATCGTCAGATCCAGCTCTACAGCATGATCGGAGTCATCCACTCTTCCGGGTCGCGACAACTCGAGCCGCGTCCCATCCGAGGGCGCCCCCCTGGGCCAGGGTACGTTCCTCGTTCATATTTCGTATGCATTTTCATCATTTCATGGCTTAGTCTTGTACTCATATATTCGTTGGATCTGCCTCGAGCATCGGGGTACTGGGGGCCGGGTCAACCCGGTCGCTGGCAGCAGGTAACGTTGACCAGAGGACTTTTGAAGACTTGGTCAACACGGGAGCCATCTCAGCACACCCCCCTCCGGGACGCCGCGACTTCGTCAACATTCTCGCCACCTCACCCGACGGTCCATCTGACTCAGCTTCCGGACGGGATCAGCCACAATGTTGGTCGTCCCCCCAAAACCCACAAAGTTCCCATTTTTGAGCAGTGCACTCTTTCCCCTTTAATGCTCTACCCAGTGATATGATGAAATTGCCACTTCTCTCTCCTCTAATTCCACCTCTACCATTAACTTATATCCCGTCCTCATGGGTTGGATCAGCTGGAAGGGTGTCTGACGCTTGCAACGGAGGTTAAGGGGTCGAGGGTCGCCAGTTGCACACGGACGTAAAATCTCAGTCTACTGCGCTTTAAATTCCACTCGACCCCCAGTCGCCCCTCCTGCCCAGCTTAACCGTGATTTATCCCCTCTGGATATCTGTGGGGTCGGACCCAAGAGGCCGCTAAGGTGACGATTCCACCTTTTGCAGCCATTAACTTATATCCATATCAACTGTAAAATAATATTACTCAAAATTAGTATTATTTATTATATAAAAGTTTTAATCCGAAAATAGAGTAAAATTAAGTTATCAATTGTATCTCAAGTTATTTAATGAGAATGTCTTATGTCATCCATATAATTGATGAGATAAAAAATAAATATATATCATCATATTTTTCTCGGAGAATTGATGAGATATAAATGGATTGATACGATTATTTTTATATATACAAGAGTCGAAGCAGATAAATTAATACATTATGATATAAACAGGATAAAAAAGAGAAAATAATAGTAAAAATTAAAGAGGGAGAGGGGAACATAGAATAATGAAAAATTAAATTATGCATCTATGATTTAAAAATGATAAAAAATTAAAATTATTTATAAGTCTTGAAATTATTTTCAGTATAGAAAAAAAAGTCACATAACTTAATTTTAAGCTTCATCAGATTAAGATTTAGTTATTAAAGGTCATATTCTTAATTAACGGATTTTGGGCTTTCAACGTGCATATCAAGGGAAATGCCCCGTGCGCCTATATATACAAGTTTACTATGCTACGGGCTCGTTGTCGTGCGACCCTATGGATTTTGGATGCCTAGATTGAATCGAGGCGTCCGGATTGAATCGAGGCATCTGGATGAATTCAATCAAAATATTTTTTTTATTATTTATTTGTTTAGATATATTATATATATTTAGGGTTCAAAATTTTAAAATTTCAGAACTGACTTATAATGAATTTGAGTCAATAAAATTTTTCTTTTAGAGTTCAGATTTATCTCTTGAATTACGGTGTTCAAAATAAAAAAATTTATATATTCACAGGGTATATTATATGTATTTAGAGTTCAAGATTTTAAAATTTAGGAGTTATGTTATAATAAATTTAAGTCAATAAATTTTTTTTTTTAAGATTCAGACTTCCCATTTAATTTATAATGTTTAAAATTTTAATTTTTAAATAAATATGCCCATAGTAATAGTAATAGTATAGTGTATCTTTAAAATTATATTGATTTAAAAAACAAAATTGAATCATGTACTTCGATACTACTATAGCATAGCATGACTAGATATATCACTGAGCCGCTCCATTACCTAAATAAGCCTTACTGCACTGGGCTATTGCCTTGATATCCACGTTGAAAGCCCAAAATCCTCTACTTCCACAAGGCCTCTCCTTGCATGCTCCGTTTGGAATTGCTTTTTGACGGGACAAGAAGGCTAATGGTGTACTGTTATTGATGATTTAGACGGGGCATTGATGCATAAACTGCTATTAAAAACGGAAGTGAAAGCCCGTCAAGACATTTCAAATTGTTTATGTTAAGAAATTGCTGCCTTCCATAAATTAAATTCAGTGGGTGATCAGATTCAAGTTTCTTTCCGGCTGTTTTTAGAAGATGGTGGCGCTTTTAGTCCACTTCACTAACACAAAGAAAAGAAGCCAGCGCGAAAGCAAAAGCAAAAGCAACGCAACTACGGGCTCAGCTCGCGCCTGGCCGCCTGCCTCGACTCCACCACGTTGCCCTCGCGAGAGTCGCACACCTGCGTGCTAAACCGGAAACGGAATCGGCTTCTGTCCGGCCGATGCCGTCGGCGCTCACGTTCCTCCCCTTCATCAACGGCCGCCAAGCCCTCGCCGCCTTCCTCCAGCTTCGCCAACGCCTTCTTCATGCTCGAGCACTCGCGCTCCAGCTCCTGCACTCTGTTCCGCATGCTGTCCATGTCCAGCCGGAGCACCTGGTTCTCCCGCATCGCCGCCCGCCATGCACCGCCTTCTTCGCCGGTCCCCCTGTTCCCAGCCACCGCTGCTGACGGCTCTGTCGTCTCTTCCTCGGCCACCAACAGCGTCCCCGCAATCACCCGCCGGAGCTGCAGCTGCTCGAAGAAGAGTACCTGCACCACTGCCCGCAGCGGCAGCCGCTCGTTCTGCGCCGCGTGCGTGCATGCCTCCAGCGTCAGCTTCCGGCAGTCCATCACGCCGCACAGCCTCTCCTTCTCTTCCTCGTTCATCCGCGGGTGCGTCTGCCCAAGTTTTTAAAACACAATTTAACAGATAGAAGAACAACAACTACGATTACGTACACTTGATCTCCTTACCTTGAGATAGATGTCGACGGCGCGATAAAGGCCGTCATGGTAAACTCGAGCTTCGTCCGGAAGCGCCACCGCAAGGCCGTAAAATTTGTCCACCTTAAGATTGGCGTCGGATGCTATCTCCGCCAGGTACGCATCCACCAGCTTCCCGACAGACTGAAGCGAACCGGTCGAGGATGGCGTTCCCGCCACCACCGCCGCCGCCCTTTCCACCTCTTGCCCTTCCTCTCTGAAAGGTGGTGCTTGTTCGGCCTCTGTGCCAGCAAGGTAGTAACCGAGGATCCGCTCGACGCAGTCCACGTCGTATAGCGTCTCGGCATGGTAGGAATAGCTCGGGATCAGGAGATTATCCAATGTCGCCCGCTCCAGCTGCAAGGCAATTTTGCGTTCGAGAGCAGTTCGCGCGGCCTCTGAGGCCCGGAGGATGTGGGCGGTCCGGAGCAAGCCGAAGAGGAACTTGGTGGCGGTGGAGGAGGAGGCTACCACCGCCGAGTTCTTCCCTGCAGGAAGGTTTGCGATCACTGTCTCCAGTAGCTCCCGTTGCTCAGTCTCCGATGCTACAGGCGCGGAGGAGTGCTTCCGCCTGGAGCGGGAAAGCCCCGGAATGGACTGCTGAGCATAGGAGATTAGAGATCCTTCGATAGCGTCGGAGTTCAGTTCGCGCGCCTTCATTGCGGCGATCACGCGCTTGTACATCGGGAGGCTTAGAATCGCGAGATCCTCCAACCAAGAACCGGCTCCGGCGGCGAACGAGGATGACCGGACGCCGTTCCTGCGACGGAGCAGCCCGGTCTCGATACCGTTCCAGAGGATCTGCTCGCCGCTGCCGCTGCCCCCGCGGTGCCCTTCGTTGGCCAGCCATCCGAAGAGGGAGTTCGGGTCCGCGGCAGATGCACAGGCGGCGATGGCGTCTATGCATCGTTGGGTGATGGAGAGGTTGTCGGCGAGCGGCAGTAGGTCCTCGCACGACTTGAGGGTCTGGATTGACTGTCGGATGCTGGGAAGTACGGTTTGGGCGAGGAACCTCTCCGTGCGAGCGACGAGGTTATCCTCGAACAAATCTTCGGTCATCTCGAGGTACTCCGCAGCGCAGCGAACCGGCGCCACGTTCCAAGGGCTGAGGTCGATCTTGACGCCATAACAGAACTTGGCGGCCGTCTCGAATGCCTCGCAGTTGGCCGGGAAATCCGCGAGCGCGATGTGTCGATAAGCCGCCTCCTCCATCTCCTCTTCCTCCTTTTCTATCTCCTCGATATCTGCTCCGTCATCACCCTCCTGTGGCTCCCCTGCTTCAACCCTTTCCTTCCGCCTTCTTCTCAGGGCAGTTTTAGGGTTTTCCTCCATCTCCGTGATCAGCCGCTGAATCCTCCCACTCCTCGCCATTAAAGGAAACTGCTCACAGGAATCAAAAATAGCAGCAAGTTTTTCTTGCGAATTTCACATCCAATTCGACGAAGAACCGAGTTGAGGTTCACCTTATGGAGATGGAAACTCATCCCATCTACTTCGATCGCGATATCACTCGGCAATCCCGTGGTGAAACAAAACCTACAAAGATCAAAACTTTCTTATTCCCAAATTACGAACCAAAACAAGAAAAAAAAATGTAAGAGAAAACCGCAATGGAGCGCAAAATTCACCAAGCCTGGCCCTTGGAACAGGGCTCCTCCTTCGCCATCGCCGGTTCCTTCCGCCTAACGAGTCCCCTACTCCGAGAGCTCATGGAATCAGACCACCCCCACAGCGAGCTATGAAATCCCTAATTAGTAATTCCCCCCAACCAGGTGAAGCAGACCACGGCCAGCAACACAAATAGCGGTTTCGGAGACCTTCAGAAGCAAAGTGTTGCCTCCGGAAGAAGCATCTCTTTCAACCTTTGTTTCCATTCCGCCACCATTGCCTTGTCCACAGACAAGACAGGCTGGTTCGACAAGGGCTGATCGAAAAGGATGGATTCTAAAGATAAAGGCGAGAATGAGCAGCGGACGCCCATCAAAAGCCTGCTTTGCTTGGCCATTAAAGCACGGTAGGCGAACCATTCGACCTGAAACTCCATAATTAATTTGCCACAACCACAATAATAGCGAAGTAGGTAGAGAAATGAAGCTCGTTTCAACCAAATCTCCCACGCAACTCATCAGACTTTTGAGGCCTCGTCGTGCAGGCCATTCAGACTCATCGATGCGCATCTACCTCCCGCTTCACAGGGCATGCTGCAGTTAATGCAGCGACCTCCGCCATCGCATTCGAACTCTACAACGACCATGTGTTTGCGTGAATGCGCAAATGATGGATCGGTTCTACCCTACCCTACCAAATGGCCTTGGCCCAATTCTTGAATCTATGATTGCGATCAGTTCTGGTCACTAAATGCTCGTCGTTAAAATTAGCATTGCTGTAATGACTCATGTGAGATTATAAAATGAGAGAAACATGAGTTATACTTGTTCAATTGTGTGAATTCCCAGGTAAGGCTGTTTTCTCCGTGCGTGACAATGAAATCGGCATGGGCTCTGCAGTTACATAAACCATCACTCGAAACAATGAAGGTGGGGACTAGGACAGAGTGTTGCAATAATGCAACTGCTCCCACTTGTTGTTCCATTGAGTTGGTTGTGCATGAGAATCGAGTGACCATGTAACCACAAAAGAGATGACCCTTCTGTGGCTCCCACATGCCTCTGGCTCTTCTGGGCGAAGAGAGCTTCGTAGAGAATTCAAGTGTTGTGACTCGTGTTGCTTTTCACCAACTCTTTAATCAATTATCCGACAGATGACTTCACTCTCGAAGATACAATATGATCGACAAAAGTGGTTAAATATGTTACTGTCAAGAAGTTGAAATGGCCACAAAATCACAATTAGGCAACTAAATTAGTTGCAAAATCACTTGAAAAGGTAGCTGCAATTTCATAGCCAACTCGACCGCTCACAATTTCACCCTTTGGTGTTAATTTCAGAGTCAGACGATCACTCAACCAAACAACCACAACCTTATGATCTCTTGGCTACAATTTTATAGCCAACAAGCCTCTACAATCTTGCGGCTAGCTTAGCCACTTGCCCATAATTTCACGACTAGAAATTTTGTGGCCACTTGACTAAAATTGAGGCCTAATCTTTGATAACTTAAAAATTATCATGTTTGATTTGAATATTTGGTAAGATTTTACCTAAATGAATAAAACTAAAAGTGATACACTAGCATCCCAAATATAAAATATGAGCGAATTCTTTCCGGATTAAGTAGTCTTACCCAACTAATTGTCCAGTAGAACTAACTTTTATTTTATTCAAATTTATTTAATAAGGTAGCAAAGTAAAGTTGAGTTGAGGTTAAAATTATTCAAGTTGTTGAAATAGTAGTTATTTCTTTTTTCTCTTTTTTTTTTCCTTTTAATTTGAGCTTGATTTTAATGAGCTCAGATCCTCTGGTCCAAGATCTCCTAGACAAAAAAAAACCCAACAAATATATTGGTGGAGTGATTTGGACCCCACCTGTTAAACAGGTGGGGTCCAGATCACTCCACTAATAAATATCCAAGGGTCCAGAACTGATCCAGGGATCTTGGACCAAGGATCCCTGCCCCCATTTTAATTTGTTTGATTAGTTTAAATATTTCTACGCTTTTAACTGAAGCTTATTTGATTTTATTTTAAAATTTTATATTTATATATTTTTTAAATTATTTAATGAGAATAAATTTATTTATTCATTTAGATTTTTTTATTTAAATATTTTTCATAATATCTGTTGATGAACATTTTAATCTGAACGCATACGTTTAAGATAGTTTATTTAATTTAATAAATTGTCTAAAATTATTAATTTAATTAGCACACGTAAATTAAACATTAAACTTACATTTAGTTCATGTACAGCCCCACCTAAAATTATTCCTTCAATGCATCACCTACACACTTCCTCGCACAAACACAAAAGGTAAAGCATACAAAGGATTTTAAGATTCTTGGATCTAAATGGATTTAAATTGAATTAATCGTGGCAATTAAAAAAAATATGATAAGTCTAATGGGATAAAAAAACTAAAATACCAATTAACTTTAAGTATCAATAAAAATTTGATCAAAATAAATATCTTTGTACTCCCTATCTCAATGTCATTGAGTTGAGATTAAAAAGAAAAAATCCATAACAAATTTAAGGTACCTCAAAGGAGGTTAAAATTACCTAAATATTTTTTTTTCTTTTATGATCCTTTTTTTAAAAAATTAAAATCAAATTTACAAATATAAAATTACATCAAATCTCTAAATCCAAATTTAATTTCATATTGTGAACATTTGAACGCATATTATATTTAAATTTACTTAATTTTTTAAGGACTAGCAATTTTTTTTAAAAAAAAAAATAATTGAAGCTTGTCTAATTACCTCTACTTATGTTCATTTTAACATTGTGCATATAAATATATTTTGATACTATATCTTCATTTAATCATGTGCTTTTAAGTGTACACTAGACATAATGGTTATAGTCTGATTGAGTGGTATTTTCAAATTATTTATTATTGAAAGCTTAGATCTCGGATCTTAGGGCATCTTGTGAGGATCGTAAATTGATAAAGAGGGATTTCTAAGATAGTGTTGATAAACTGAATTGAACTATCAGGCAATTGAATAAGAGGAATTATGTTGAAAGATTGTTGGTGTAATCGTTTTTGGGTTAAGGTTGATCAGTTTGATCAAGTTTGAGTGAATTCGAGCTTGAATTTCGATGTTTAGAGAATATATTTTGGACAATATGTGAGAAGAGGTCAAGTAAATTAAGGTTGACCAGATACTTGACTAGAAAAGTTCACGTGAATTTGGAAAGACTGTACGTTGGTAAAAGCAAAGACCTAACTATAATTAGACAAAAGAAAGTTCAAATGGGTATCAGAGGACCGCAAGTTGACAAAGGAAAGTTTAAGTGGATTAAGGAGGATCGCACGTTGGCAAAAGCAAAAACCTAACTACAGTTAGGCAAATAAAAGTCCAAGTGGGTCTTAGAAGACCATATATTAGTAAAAGGTAAGTCATAGCTATGGTTAGGCAAAGAATATTCCAAGTGGGTATGGGAGAAAAGCACGTTGGTAAGAGAAAAGTCTTAACTGTGGTTAAACAAAAGAAAAATTCAAATGAGTCAAGAAGGACTGCACTTGGTAATTGGAAGTCCAACGAGAAGTTAACAAAGTCCAAGTGAATCAAAAGTTGACCAGATATTTGGTGGGGAAGTCCCAATAGGTTACAATTGAATAGATATTGGGCAAGGAAATCCTAAACTTGGATTAAGCAAGTTAGAATTAGACAATCGATTGACCTTAAGCTAATCGATTAAGTAATCAATTAGGAGGTTCCTGCGAGAACACAAAAGGGCCCAAATCGATTGATAAATCGATTGGGCCAAGCCTAATTGATTGGGACAATCGATTAAGGCTGCTCCAATTGATTATGATGGATTTCTAATCGATTGGGAGCTTCGTGAAGAGAAATCGCAAAAACAATGACCGAATCAATTGGCCCATTCGATTCAGCCACTTCTAATTGATTGAGTCAATCGATTAGGCAGTATTTTTATCGCAAGAGAAGGAATCGATTAAGGAATCAATTAAGACCATGCTAATCGATTGGGATAATCGATCCCAATCGATTAAGACCTTTCGCGAGAAAATAGAGAGTTTGGGAATCGATTGGAAAATCGATTAATTTAAGACTTTTTGAATTGATTAGGATTGCTCACCAACAATTAGGGTTAAAAAAAAAAAGAGTCGTTCCGCAAGTTGTTGGATGGTCGGATGACGTGATAATTGATTAGAGAATAACCTAATTGATTAGAGACATCAAGTGAGCCCTAGAAAAGGATTTTCGTGAAGGTTTGAAGGTAGAATCTCTCTGACACACTCTACGCTAGTTCTTGAGCCATTGGAATTCAAGTATTGTTGCACTTTCTAATGATTAAGAGGTATCTACAAGCTACAAAAAATCAAGGAAGTTGTTTATTGTATTGTATATTTATTTTCTTATTGTACTTTCTTGTTGTGAGCTTGTACAAGATTTCTCCACCTCTGGATTATTTTTGAGGAGTGTTTGTCATAGTAGAGTGTGTGCTTTGTATGAATCATTAGATTAATCATCTTAGGAGATAGATATTAAGTAAATTCAAATATTAACATTGCTTCAAATTTCTCTACTATAATAAATTAATTAAATAAAATAATTAGAACTAATCTTCTCCTTTGATTTTCGGAGTGTCCTACCAAATTAGATAAGTATCAATCAATTAGAAGGCTTGATCGAATTAACTAGATCATGATGCCAATATATATTAAAAAAAGGGTCATCTCATCTCAGTTAACTGGTTGTATTATTAGATCAAACATTTAAATTTTAATCAATCGAAAAATATTTTGAATAATAACTTTTACTTTTCTGAAAAGAACACTAGACCCAATAAAATCGTTAAACTCGTCAGTTCGATTTAACTATTAGATGAATATTTATTAAAAAGAATGATTTTGTCAAACCATCTCTTGAGAACAAATCTAAAAAAATCTATTATCTTGACCAACTATAACAAATTGATATTTTTATATGTTACTTAACTATTTAATAACTAATCATTTTTTTTAATTTTATCATCCTTTTTAATAGTGGAAAGAAAACTATAAGTAAAAAAATTTAAATGTAATAGTTTGTTTATATTAGTGTGATTTAAATTTTAGATGGAAGAAGTAAAATTAATTCTGACGGATAGAGTTATGGTTTTAATGGCTGTGGGGAAGGGTAGAGTTTTTATTTTTTTAAATAGTTTTTACGGATGATGATTCATAATATTTTTATAAAATCACAAGAGATTAAAAGTGACTTAAGAACCTTCTTTATTCTTTTTTTATAAATTTATAAGTTTTTTAAAATAATAATAATAATCTTCAAGATGAAGTGTTGATTCGGTGGTTTGGAACCATGATCGGATCTAAATGGAAGACCTTATTCTGTTAGCGAAAGTTTTATATTTTTAATTCACAATCGCTAGAAAAGTAAAATATTAAAGAATAAAATAAATAAATAAATATTTACTATCCCCGTAATTAAAAAAAATGTACCAAGAAATTAATAATAAATATTGATTTTTCATTTTTTAAAATTAAAAAATCTCATAATTTTAATCTCTCCTCGACCTGCGAATCTCTCACATCGTCGCCATTTCCGCTCTTCCTTCGCAGGCGAATCCCAGCCATTACTCCTTCCGCGAAGGGCTTCTCCAAAATCCGGTTCCATAGAACCTCGACGACAGCTCCTTCTCCAACGCCGCCAGCTCCGGCGAGGCCATCTTCGTAGGGCACGCCGCATCATCCCTCAACCTCACCAACGACCTGGTAGCGTGGAAGTTGATGCCGTCGTCGTCGCCATCGCCATGAAATGGGAGGACTCTGTTATTCATCAGAAGTCCGGGCCTCTTCCTCACAAACCCGACGCCACGGCGAGTCATTCCACCGGCTCCGCATAGCGCCCGCCGCACGATCCCCGCCGGCAGCTTCACGGCCGCCAGATAGACGAGGTTCGCTAGGCCGCATGGGCAGCAACAGACGACGGCGGTGCACTCCGCCGCGGTTTGCCCGGTCGACTCCGCGATCCGTGCGCCCAGATTCGGCTTATGGTTTTCCTTCAAGAGGAGCGGTACCTGCCGCTGGCACCGGAAGGACCGATAGGCAACGAAGACTGGGGCAGCTCCTCCTCCGGCTTGGTAAGGAATGGGCGCAGGAGGATAAGATGACTCCTTCGCCATCCTCTCCTCCCCCGTCGTTCAGATTTCTCCCAGCTCGATCGACTCCGGAAGTCGATAGAGAATTTATATAGAAGGGAACACCAATTTATATATATAAAAGATGGATAAATATCACGCTTCGAGTCAAAACGATCTGCGTGGACATCGGACGGATATCGACAGATCGATGGAGATGTTATTTGCTGAATTTTGCTGCATCTTCCTGAGGTGTCAATTGGTGGCTAGCTAGTTAATTTTGGGCGCTCAGCTGGATGACCAGTCTACGCGCGATCTAAATTCCGATCGATCGATCGATCTATCGAGCGAGGTGTCGACATGTCAAATTCAGAACCAATTAAGGGACTTTTCATCAGGTTGCTTTCCTTTACCATCATTACCCGAACGTTGACCAGATGCCAACTTCTTCGCATTCTTCCAAACACGAATGACGTCGTCGCGTCCCAAAATTCCCCCGAGTTAAATTCCGTTGCGTCTTCGAATGGTGGCGCCGGCGGCTGTGGCTAGCTGCAGGTTCCTTTGGTCAACGTTCTGGGAGAGGTGGTTGTTGGGCAACGACATATATATCTCTGCTGTGACCGGGTGAGGATCGGAGGAGCGACGGTCGCCGGCATAGGATTAACGGGCGCGAGTCGTTGCTGCATCCGAGAGACGACGATGGCGGCTGTGTATCTCGTGGGAGCATGAAGAGGAAGAGGGCTTCAATCTAATCTCATGATAATTTATATCCTCTCCTTCCATGTCTTCCTTCTACGTTCCATTCTTTAACTTGTGTGGTTGTTGGACAAATTGATTCCTTCTTCTTCTTCTATATGTGTCACAAGATTGAGATCCTTCGTGCTGCCAAATGCCAATAACACCTCAATCGTATGTGCCATCAGGGGTGGATTAAGAAAATAATTATTAAACGTATCATATAATAATAATAATAATCTCTCTAAATTTTCATAAATAATGTATATTAGTCGTCCGAGGATTTAAACTTAGAGGTGTGTTTAAAGAAAAACCAAACTTGAGACCAACTATATATCTGCTTATTTTTAAAGGGCCAAACCATATATATACTAAAACAATAAAAAAATTATATAAAAATAATATTATTTAAAAATTTTGGGGCCCATGTAAATCCGCCCGTGTGCCGCAACTCCGAGGATAGGATAAGAGCTGGACCATACTTGAGTTCATGGACAATTGCCTTAGTGAAAGTCATTTATCTGTCATCGTAAGCAATGCTTTGAATCCAAAATAAAAATGTCCCCTAGGAGGATGCAGTGGCATAAGATATTATTATATGAGGATTTGGAATTAAAATTTGACGTGTACAAGAACAAGTATACATTTTCTTATATTTTGATCATCTACACTAATAACTAATAACTAATAACTAATAACTAATAACTTACTTTTTACATGTTGGCTTGCGGATAAATTGACGAAGTACTAGACGAGCGAATCACTTTTCTATAAAGTCATACAATATTTAAATAACGTAAATATTAGATTTATTTAATCAACTTTGATATTATATTAGATCAAACCAATTTCTCATTGGACTACAAATTAATAGAGCAATTTTTTAAAGATTCATCAACATCATATCATATGTTGATTTATTATAAAAAGATAAAATGATACAATTATTCCATACTATAAAGTAAAAATTTATTCCTATTATTATTTCTTTTTTATTTTTTTTCCATCTAAATCGGGGCATTATAATAATTACGAACTCGTAATTGCTACATAATTATAACAGCTACAATATAATAGTTGTTACGACTGAGCTATCGCATAATTGTAGTTTCTACAACATAGAAAAAATTTAAGACTAAAATTGTTCAGAACTTCTGAAAATGATTTAACGATATTTTTTAACCTGGAACCTAGTCGTTACAGGTTCCACGGCATAACAAGTTGTAGATGTATAAGCAAGTTTCGATTTGATATATTTTACATCTCATAGTTCAATTTAAGTCAAAAGTTATAACATTTCAAAATTTAAGATTTAACATTCACGTTGTAGCAACTACGATTTTGTATTTGCTACAATGTGAATGTTAAACCTAAATTTTGAGAGACCGTAACTTTTGACTTGGGTTGAATTATGTGATACATAATATATCAAAATGAAACGTATTCAAAAATCTTCGATTTGATATATTGTGTATCCTGTGGTTCAACCTGAGTTAAAAATTATGATCTCTTAAAATTTACCCAGTATACACATTGTAGTAACTACAGTTTTGTATTTACTACAACTATGTAGCAACTCAATTGTATCAGTTATGAAATCATAGCTGTTACAACTACATGTTTAACTTTAAAAAGTTATAACTTTTTATTCAGATTTAACTACAATGATATACAATATAAAGTAAAAGTTTATTCCCATTATTATTTCTCTTTTATTTTTTTTTCCAGTCTAAATTGGCTCATTGGCAGTTATGAACCCATAGCTGCTATATAATTATAGCAGCTACGATATCGTAGCTGCTACAACTGAGCTGCCACATAGTTGTAGTAACTACGGTTATGTAGCTTCTAAAACATGCAAAAATAATTTTAAGACTAAAATTGTTTGGATCTTTTAAAAAGGATTTAAAAAATAATTTTTGAGCCTGAAATCTAGTCGTTATGATTTCTATGCCATAACAAGTTGTAGATATATGAACAAGCTTCGATTTGATATATTATGTGTCTCATGTGTTAAATTCGAGTCAAAGTTATAATATCTCAAAGTTTAAGGATTAACATTCACATTGTAGCAGTTATAATTTCATAATTGTTACAATGTAAATGTTAAACCCTAAATTTGGACAAATCATAACTTTGACCTGTTGGTAGTTTTGAGAGCATGAAAACTAAAACGAAGCAATTAAAATAATAATGCGGAAACCATAAACACTCACATTGATCTCCCGAAGAACCGCAACCGAAGACGTCGGTCGATGAAGAAATTGCTGCTGTCGGAAGCACAATCACGGAGCAACCGGAAAGAGCTTCAATATTCACGAACCAAATCCCACTCTGGATGTTCTTCCTTTGTTCGACCAAATCACCTCACAGCTCTCTTCTCTGATCACCTTCACAATCCCTTTGCTCACCTCGATCGCACCCACTCTTCTGATTGCCTTGGACGCCACCATTTATATCAAGCAAGACATCGGTTACCAACCGATGCCTTGATGACAGCTTTAAATGGAGGAAGATGAAGGATCGACACCCCTTCATCTTCCCGACGTTGCAAATGATGCAACGTCTAACATCTCCCACTCGTCCAAGTCAATCCATATGGTCACATAGACCATGTTAGTCACATAGACTACAAGGTGATCAAGTCACGAAGACCGGAGCGAAATTAGTCACAAAGACCAAATAAGTCATGAAGACTTTGTGAGGATTAAGTCACGAAGACCAGAGTAAAATTTAGTCACAAAGACCAAATAAGTCACGAAGACTTTGTGAGGATCAAGTCACGAAGACCAGAGCAAAATGTAGTCACAAAGACCAAATAAGTCACACAGACTTTATGAGAATCTAGTCACAAAGACCATATCAGAACATCCATTCCATACATTAGGGAAAATGGTTCGTGCGACAGCAAGCACAGTGAGCATTCAATTGCTAAGAAGATTGTCACACCTTACTTAGCTGCTCCATAGAACAAATCAGAGACATAAATGTCCATAGAACAAATCATAGACATAAATAGCTTGTCTTTACCCCAGATTAAATTATTTACATCATCATGAACATCTCTAATCCCTCATGTTGACCATATGTCAAGAGCATGTTCAACACCTCCAATTAAACAAATTATTCACAATTACATTTTATGTACTGAACTAAAAATGTAACCGGTACCAGTGAATAAATGTCGCAGATGTAAATCAATCTTAATCTTCCTTTTTAGCTAGAATCCATTCATTCTAATCAGTTGCTTTCCTAGTTATGCTCCATAGACCGAATCATCCATAGCCAATAGGAAACATGCTAAAGTAGCAGACACTGATCAGAACTTCAAGTAGACAGCTAAATAGTCACTTAGGGTAAAATCGAGATTAACTTATAATCTCAAGGGTCTCACATAGTAGAGAAGCAGGGATCCATTCTCCTACAACCCTTCTTGTCGCCATAGCACATGTGGTATGAATCACATGCTGCGATGTTATTCTCTTTACCAAAAAGAGCGCATGTTTTTCCTAATTTTAACATCGTACAGATTATGATCTAGACATTCCCAATGTCTAATCCTGAATTCAACATATGAATTCTAATCTGGTTTCAAGCAGATTCAGTAAATGGTGGGTGCATTTACTCTAATCATTACACAAATGATCTCATCTTGACACTAATATCAAGGCGACCTTAACTTATGGGTATGTCTCTATTCACAGCTACAAAAGTTGTCCCATAAGTAACGGTCTTACCTCTATTCGTACTTAACAAATAGAGATGATTGTCCATGTGAGTGGACCAATCCTAATCTGCCAACATGCTTATCGAGACTTTTATTCGAATGTAACCAAGACATATACACTGAATAGATCATGGAATTTTTTTATTTATCAAAATGTCTTTACAATTGTTACATTCTCCGAAGTCCCAAAGACTTCATATGCCCATGAAATGACTCTTTAGTCAATGGCTTAGTAAAAGGATCAGCAAGCATATTCCGTGTAGGGATGTACTCAAGAATAATCTTTTTCTTGTCAACAATATCCCTTACAAAATTATACTTAATTTATATATGCTTGCCTTTGCTGTGATATTTGGGATCCTTGGAAAAAACTATCGCAGCTTGACTGTCACAGTACACAGTAACAGGACTCCCACTATCCTCAGCAATCCTCAAATGCTTCAGGAACCTTCTTAGCCAGACAGCCGTTGCACAGCCGTTGCACAAGCCACATACTCAACTTCCATTGTCGACAAGGCTACACAAGCCTGCTTCTTGCTGTTCCATGAGATGGCGTCACCATTCAGCAAGAAGACATAGCCAGATGTGGATTTTCTGTCATTAAGGTCCCCTGCCCAATCTGCATCTGAGTAGCCACTTAGGCTCATATCTGATCCTTGGAAACAGATGCAATAATCAGCTGTTCCTTTAAGATATCTGAATATCCTCTTTACCGCTTTCCAGTGTCTCGATCCTGGGTTTGACTGGAAACGACTAACTAAGCCAACAACATAGCTTATATCGAGACGAGTACACAACATAGTGTACATCAAACTACCAATAGCACTGACATATGGTTTCTTCTTCATTCCGGCTATTTCCTCAGGAGTCTTGGGATACATACTTTTGCTCAAGACAGTACCTTTTGCAATAGGCGTCTGTTCAATATTACAATATGACATATTGCAGTATTGCAGCATCTTAGTGATATAAGCTTCTTGAGACAAACCCAAAAGCCTCTTTGATCGGTCTCTAACGATCTTCACTCCTAAGATGTACTCTGCTTCTCCCATATCTATTATGTCAAATTGTGATGAAAGCCAACTTTTAACTTCTATCACACTCTTTATGTCACTTCCAGCTATTAGCATATCATCAACATATAATGATAAAATGACAAGCTTTCCTTTTTCCTTTCTTAGGTAAACACAATGATCCTCATTGATCATTTCGAAACCATAAGATAATATTACTTCATTAAATCTTATGTTCCATTGTCTTGACGCTTGCTTTAGCCCATATATAGACTTCCGAAGTCTACATACTCTTTTCTCTTGACCTTCAGCAACATAACATTCTGGTTGTACCATATAGATTTCTTCGTCAAGATTACCATTAAGGAAAGCTGTTTTTACATCCATCTGATGTAATTCCATGTCATAGTGTGCTACTATAGCTAGGATGACACGTATTTACACAAACTTCACAACTGGGGAGAATGTCTCTTCAAAGTCAATACCCTCCATCTGGGTATATCCTTTTGCAACCAATCGAGCTTTGTATCGATTAATCGATCCATCTGCTTTCCTCTTTACTTTGAGAATCCACTTATTCCCAATAACCCTTCGGCCCGTAGGAAGATCGACTAAATCCCAAACTTGATTTTTTCTCATTGACTCCATTTCTTCATCCATTACAACTTTCCATTCTTTTCTAACTGAGCTGCTCATAGCTTCCTCAACTGTTCGAGGTTCCTCATCGTCAACTGGGAGAACCATTAATGCCTCATTCTCAATATCAAACCTTCTCCGAGGAATAATCTGACGATTACTTCTTCGAAGGTTTGACTGTTGAGAAATTGACTCATTCAGTGGCAAATTACTCCCACTCGGTTGACTAGATTCAGGCATCTCCTGATTTGTTGATAAAGGAACATTATCCTCCTCCTCTATCTCATATAGAGGAATTGTCTTATCAACTTCACCTCGTGTTGGGAACTCAGTTTCTAGAAAAGTAGCATCTCTTGACTCTATCTCAGAGATGGTTCCATCTTGTCGCTCACCAATAAAAACATAACCCTTAGAGGTCTCAGAGTACCTTATAAAGATACTTACCTCTGGGTCCTAGTTTTCCATATTCGTGAGTTTTATCATGAACGTAGGCAGCTGACCCCCAAGGTCTCAGATTACTCAGATCCGGCTTTCTGCCTGACCAACGTTCATGTGGGGTAGATGGAACTGACTTTGAAGGCACTTTGTTAAGTATATAGGTCGCTACTAATAATGCATCTCCCCAATAGGAGATTGGCAAATTAGCATGCGCCATCATAGACCTAACCATTTCAAGAAGAGTCCTATTTCTTCTTTCAGCAACCCCATTTTGCTGTGGAGTTCCAGGGATAGTAAGTTGTCTAATAATCCCTTTCTCATTACACATTGTCTTGAACTGATCAGACAAATATTCTTCTCCACGGTCAGTGCGCAAGGTTTTAACCTTACGTTCCAATTGATTCTCAACTTCATTCAAGTAACGAATAAAGCAATCCAATGCTTCAGATTTGTGAGAAATCAAATACACATGACCAAAACGTGTGAAGTCATCGATAAATGTAATGAAATAAGAACTCCCATTTCTGGCCTTCACATTCATTGGACCACAAATATCCGAATGAATTAATTGCAATGGTGAATCAGCCCTAATAGCCTTACCAAATGGTTTCCTAGTCGCCTTTCCAGTAAGACAATGCTCACATATAGACAAGTTAATCTTAGCATGAGTGTCTAATAGGCCCTCCTTAGCTAATCTATTCATTCGTTCTTGTCCTATATGTCCCAATCTAGCATGCCAAATTTCATTATTAACATCAGCATTACTAGTAAGAGCAATGTTTGAAAAACAACTATTATTATATGGTTCTACATCAAGAACCATAAAACCATTTGTTACATAATCATATCCAATTAACACAGAGTTAATTCGAAGTTCCACACAACGGCTATAAAAATTTACATTGTAACCTAAATCAAGAAGACAAATAACGGAAACCAGATTCCGTCGAATCTCAGGAGCGTACAGGACATCATGTAGAAACAAGGTGCCTCCACCACGTAGGTTGAGCTTGCAAGTGCCAATTCCTTTGACTTCAATTCTTGCATTGTTTCCTACATATATCCATTTGTTGCCAGCTGGTATCCGACGGTACTCCACATATGTAGCTCGATCACGAGCTACGTGGTTTGTTGCTCCTGAATCTACAATCCACAAAGGATACGAATCAGCTAACAACACTGTACTTGCAACATATTGCTCGTGGAAAGAAGACAAAAATGGATTTACCTTTTTAGGCTCAGAACAATCCCGAGCAAAATGACCCTTCTTGCCACAGTTGAAGCAAGTCAACCTGCTCTTAGGTTTTTGTCCATATTTCTTTCCTTTCTTCTTGATTTGGTTTTTCGCAGCAACAGCATTAGTCTCCTTTCCTTTCCCCTTTCCTTTCTTGAACCACTTGTTCTTATTCTTGGAACCAGAACCTTCAGCTACAAAAGCTTGACCCGAAATCCTTGCGGATTCAATCCTCTCCGCCTCAAGTTCCACATGGCGTGAGACATCAGTGAAAGTCTTGATACTCTCACTATGGGTCAGGTTCTGTTTCATCGTTTCCCAAGAATCAGGAAGGGAACGGATAACTGCCTGAACCTGTTGTTCATCGGTCAACGTATAACCTGTAGTCTTCAGCTCTCGAATCATGTTACCCATCTCTCTGAGATGTTGGGCCATGGTAACATTCGAGCGCTTCTTACAACTATCAAACTTGATAGTTAGCTGACGGAGCTTACTCAGACTGACTCCACTGTACTTCTCTCTAAGGGCTACCCAGACAGCATGAGCCGATGGTAATGGCTCATACTCAAATACCAGGTCATCCACCATTGAACTAATCAATATACCCTTAGCAATGGAGTCCTTCTTTTTCCATGCCTTATAGGCATCAAGGTCACGTCTGTGCTGTGTTGTGGAACCATCAACCGGTTCCTCCATGATTTGGTTTACAACCTCCAGAACTTCTTGTTCCCCAAGAACATATTGTATCTTGAGGTGCCAAATTTTGTAGTTATCCCCATATAATTTCTCACCCTTATTGAGTTCAGCTATGATGTTTTTAGTTGCCATGATCTACATAAATAAACAAATTATTTATTATTTCAGTGTAATTCATATATGTGCAACTATTTATTGACTCAGTGTAAATTAGAATTAGTTTACAAAATCAAGTGATAACATTGTTTCCACTCATCATTTGTATGTTCTAATCTAATCAACACTGATCAATTATATTACACATATCCCAACTAATGAACAAATCATTTTATATGAACGAATCATATTTATATGAACTAATCATATCATGAAATGAACTAATCATTTCCAAGTTAGTTAACATATAACATAACTTTTATTATATGATTCTGTTTGTACAAAACAACAGAAATTATTACATGACTCAAAAACTAGATGAGCTTACACTGTTCGTACATACCGACAGTAACAGAACACTAATAAACTAGATAAGTTAGCACTACTCCCACTAGGATAAATGCTAGAGCAGTGGGTAATTGCATCCCATTTATCCCAGATTCTATGATAGGTGGATCAGCCTCAGATGTATCCATCAGATCCATCTCTGGATCTTCTACACATTCCTGAGGATCCTCCTATGATCCTTCAGGATCCATCTCTGGATTGTCCTCGGAATCCATCTCTGGATCTTCCTCAGAATCTTCAGGATCCATTTCTGGATCCTCTTCAAATTCTTCAAGGTTCATTTCAGGATCATCTTCAGATTCTACAGGATTTGGATCCTTCTCTAAATCTTCAGACTCCATTTCTGGATCCTCTTCAGATTCGTCAGGACCCCATTGCAGATGAAGTAGTTGTCTGCACATCTCTGAGTATGAGATGTGCCCATCAGAATCATCCCAAAGTTGGAATGCTATCTGCCTCAGATGTTCCGATAATGAATAAACCAGAGAAAATCTTCTTTTTGTTTCCTGAACTGGATACCCTTCTTGCTCGAGATTCCAGAACAACCAATCGAGCTGACCAATAAGCCTACCGACTCCGTGATCCGGGTCATATTCCAGCTTCTTGATCTCCTCCCACAGCTCATGTTGTCGTTCATAGCGACCAGTCATCGTGTATATCGTTCTTTGTATCTGGAATTGAAAAACATGATGTCAGTACAAAACCGACTGACCAGTACAAAACCGGTCAAATTCAATTCCCACATATAGAACAAAATATACAGTATACACAAGCAATTAAGAAAAACAAATTTCCTTATTTTGGGGAGTCTCATGTGACTGATACATTGGATTGGTCGATCATGAATCCGAATCTTAAGCTTAATCTATTGTCCTCATTAGAACTAATCTAATTGGACCTATGTTCTGTTTTCGTTTAAGCCCATTTGAGTCAATCACAGACTTATTAATCAAACTCAGGTTCGTTTGACTCGTCCAATTGCCCATTGGATTAAGTCTGACTCATTAGAACAAATCCAATGTTTCTGATCAAATTTTGACACAGCGGAACTAATCCGGTCATATTTGATCAGCCCAACTTCTGTAGCCAAGATCACCCTTATTAATTCAATAATAAATTGAGCTGGTTAAACCAACAAATAATTTGAACCAGCTTTAGATATTATTGAATCAAATTGGTCTGCTTAAATTAACTAATAATTTAAACTAGACCGGTGTTTGATTGGACAAGTTGGTATGGTTCCATTTTTGATAAATTGAATCATAATTTAATTAAATATATATTTATTAATTAATAATACATTCCTATATGTATTTAATTAATTAATAAAAATATTTAATTAAATATACTTACTGTTCGTGAAAGAAAAAAAAATGTGCATGCCTTTTTTTCTTACACGTTTTATATATATATATATATATAATCGATTCAATTTGTAATTGAATCGATTCAACAAAATTGCATGCCGCACTGTGCTTCGTCAAATTCAAGCACTTTTCATTCCATTTTCATTCGTTTTTTTAATCGATTCAGATTTTGAAATGAATCGATTCAAATATCAAAAATATTACTGTGCATGATTTTTAATCGATTGATGAATCGATTCAACAAAGCACTGTGCCGTCAATTAAATCGATTCAATTCCTTATTCAATTGATTCAAATATTTGAATCGATTGAACAATCGATTCAAACAAAGAATACACACTGTTAGCGATTTTTGAATCGATTGAAACGAAATTTCAATCGATTCAATTCACTGTTCATCTTCTTCTTTGCAACAGAAGAAGAAAAAACACGAGCTTTTCGGCGTCGTTTTTCATGCTGTCAAAACTATACATGCTCTGATACCATTGTTGGTAGTTTTGAGAGCATGAAAACTAAAACGAAGCAATTAAAATAATAATGCGGAAACCATAAACACTCACATTGATCTCCCGAAGAACCGCAACCGAAGACGCCGGTCGATGAAGAAATTGCTGCTGTCGGAAGCACGATCACGGAGCAACCGGAAAGAGCTTCAATATTCATGAACCAAATCCCACTCTGGATGTTCTTCCTTTGTTCGACCAAATCACCTCACAGCTCTCTTCTCTGATCACCTTCACAATCCCTCTGCTCACCTCGATCGCACCCACTCTTCTGATTGCCTGGGACGCCACCATTTATATCAAGCAAGACATCGGTTACCAACCGATGCCTTGATGACAACTTTAAATGGAGGAAGATGAAGGATCGGCACCCCTTCATCTTCCCGACGTTGCAAATGATGCAACGTCTAACATGACCCAGGTTGAACAATGAGATGCACAATATATCAAAGCGAAATTCATTCAGAGATCTTCGATTTAATGTATTATGCGTCCTATGGTTTAACCAGAGTTAAAAATTATGATCTCACAAAATTTATCGAGCATACATATTGTAGTGGTTTCGTATCTACTACAATTGTGTGACAACTTAGTTGTAGCAACTACAAAATTGTAGCTGCTATAACTACAAGTTTAATTTTTAAAGGTCATAACTTTTAATTCGGATTGAATCACGAAATGCACAATATATCAAATCGAAACTCATTCCATGATTTAATTCAATTCAAAATTTATGACCTCTTAAAATTATAACTTATAATTGTAGCAGCTATGATTTCGTATCTTCTATAACGTGCATATTGGATAAAGTTCGCGATATCATAACTTTTGACTCAGATTGAACCATGAGACACACAATTTATCAAATCGAAGATCTCTAAACGAGCTTCGATTTGATATATTGTGCATCTTATGATTCAATCTGAATTAAAAGTTATGACCTTTTAAAGTTGAACTTGTAATTGTAGCAGTTACAATTTTATAGCTTCTACAACTGAGTTGTCACACAGTTGTAGCTAACTATGATTTTGTAATTGCTACAATATGCATGTTGGGTAAATTTTGAGAGTATATAACTTTTGATTCAAGTTTAACCACTGGATGTATAATATATCAAATCGAAAATCTTTGAACGAGTTTTGATTTAATATATTGTGTGTTTTGTTATTCAACCTGAATCAAAAGTTATAAACCTTTTAAAGTTGAACTTATAATTGTAGCAATTACGATATCGTAGCTACTATAACTGAGTTGTCACACAGTTATAACAGTTACCGTTTAATAGTTGCTATATTATATATGTTAGGTAAATTTTAAGAGGTCATAATTTTTTAACTCAGATTGAGTCACAGGATGCATAATATATTAAATTGAATCTTGTTCAAATATATACAACTTGTTTTCGGATGGAATCCGTAACGGCAAGGTTTCAAGTTAAAAAAATATTGTTTAAATTATTTTTGAAGATTTCAAACAATTATAATTTTTTTTTAATGTTGTAGAAATAATAAAACTATAACTGCTATAATTATATAATAACTCAGTTGTAATAAATATGAGTTCATAACTATTATAACGTGCCGATTTAATAAAAAAAATTAAAGAGATAATAATAAGAATAAATTTTTTAGAGGATAATTGGGTAGACGTCGTTTGACGATTGATTTGACAAAAAGGATGATCTTTTAATTTTTGTCCTTTTTCATTTGTACCGAAAGTCTAATACTGAACAAGGTTCGCCTCCGCTAACATTCGGTACCGGTAAACAACAAGAGAACTTGCTTCATATAGCTCAATTTGTATATTAGCAAAAGACATATCTCTGTCGTGAGCAGGAGGAGGTTAAATTCCACCATTATAGCGAACAACACTCAGAAAAGCAGTCAAGAGAATGTCAAAATATACACAAAATAATCACACTAAAGTAGAGAGTAAAATTCAAACCAGTGTCCACACATTTAAGGCACATGAAAGAATACATTCGCTGCTAAGACGTATTATCAAAAGTAGCTTGACAATCAAGATAAAATCCCCACCGGAATGGTCCCCCTATAGACAAAAAAGAAAAAAGAATACATTTGCCAATGGACAATTAACATCAATACCCCTAGTCGATTTACATATCTGATCTTGTGTTGAGTGTTGGTGCAGTAGGAACTAAAAGTCAACCTTGTGGCTATGCTCTTCCAAGGAGATGCTTTCCATGCCTTGTGTTGATAGATTTCTCTGAGATAGATTTTTCTAGGAGCATCAACAAGCCAACAATACCAACGGAGAGCCCAAAGGTGTATCTGGAAAGGTAACAATCAACAGAGATCTCAATTTTCATCTGATTGAAACAATGAAAGATTTATATGTTTCAAGCGAAATTTGTAAACATACCGTAATTGAGATGGTCTCCAGAAAAATGAGAAGAAACTCTGCATAAATTATTAAAAAAATGCCGTTAGACTTCATATAACAACCATTCCCTTTGAGATTGCCTCAAATTTTGATGAATGAGACAAGATTGTCAATACATAATTAATAATCATTACTCATTAACTGGCTTCACACTTACACTGGCAAGGTCGTGCACCATATGTGAGAGCTACAAGTAGGGGTTCCTAAGCAAAGATTAAAGTTTAACTTTTTTAAGATTTGAGCACAAATGCCTATCATGGCACATTCCCATGGACTTCCAAATGGTCAACACAACACTGGAGACAAATGTTGCTACAAGAACAGCTACAAGATGTATGTAGGAGAACATTCAATGCGAAGAAAAGAATCAATTTCTAGCTTGGAGCTTGTAAAATATGCATAGTCGTAACAAGCATCAAAAAACTATTTTGATTAATAAGATCCACAATAATGCTCATTTGTCGTTACTAATCAAGCCCACAAAACCAACTAATATGAACAAGTCCAAAAAAGATAGCATGACTAATAAGATAGATTCAGTGAAAAAACCCCTACAATTGTGGAAACTCAATAAGAAAGCTACCACTGTTGCATTCAGCATATACCTTTCAATGATCTAATCAAACAAAACACTAACTCATTAGGGGTTTCGAATCACTCATACTTCAAGCCAATTACAATTAAAAAATTGATAGTCCAAATAATTGCACAAAAAAATTCATGAATACTGACTAAATTTTGGAATTTCAGAGGATTATCATAGGATCAGGCAAAAAAAAAGTACTCAATTTCATGTCTTCTTACTGTATTACAAGTTAATGCAAGGACAATCTCATGCAAGAAGAAATTGACACTGGAAGATGACATAGTACTATAAAGTGAATAGCCAAGATTTCTTGTATAATATTGCATCGGAACTACTACGATAACTGTTTTGATTTCTTTGTAACTGTATTCTTGCCTTCTCGGATACGTCAAATTTGCATCTTCTGAATTGAATTACTGAAGTCACATGACTTCTTAACTGTTTCTCAGCAATCAGAAACAGACAGATGTTGAGCTTTTGATCAGACTAACAGTGGAACATTTATGCATAGTTTTTCTCTATTATAATTAAGGTAAAAACCCTTCAGCAGTCTATTTTTCATTTGTGAAACCAAAAAGTCTTTGAAAGATTATCTCCAAATTTGACATGTTCTACGGATGCAAACACCCATCGAGATTCCAAGCATTTTCATGTTCAGCATATTTCATTTTGGTGTCTATAGCAACATTTAAATTGAGTCTAGATAACATAAAAAGTGCGCATTGAAAATATATAAAAAAGAATTGATATTTACCTTAATCATCGAAATGAAAGAAAACCTCTTGACGGTAGGTGGTTTCTTCACAATCCTTCTCTCTGTATCACCTTCCTTGAACATTTGTTGAGCAATTTCTTTCAACAACACTAGCTCGGCCTTATCTATGTTTAAGGAAAGTAAGGACTGCCTCATGGATTCTCGATCAGCCTCAAGTGCCTGGAGCCGCGTAAAAAGCTTCCTTATTTCGTCTTCGTCAACGCCGCCACTTACACCGATACTGTTTTGGAGATCCCTTGGTTTGCTGATATAGTCTTCACTCACCATGCGCACAGCATCCACCGTTTGCACTTGGTCATTAGTATCATCTTTTCCACCACAATCTGACGCCCAGTCAACTGTGGAGGGGCAATCCTCTCCCTTATTGTACTCGAGGCCTGAAACTGGGTCGCTTGGTGACTGTCCCACTATAACCGTCTTGTCCATTACTTCACAAAAATCGTTGCTTGACTTCCGTTCGAGCTGGCTGATTTGGCGGTTCAGATTCTGGAATTGCTCAGAAGGACTCAAACCTAAGGCGTGCTGATCAAATTGGGGATAATCGCGAAGAAGCAGGTCGAAATGGGGGAATGAACAGGAAGCCGTGTCGAGGGAACTCTTTTCGTGCGAGGGAGGCGCATCGCCATCGATATAGATGCCATGGCTGTGAAGGCGCTGGCGGTATTCCTGGAGCGCACGGCTTAGGGCTTCGATGGCCTGGTCTCGCTTGAATAGCAGATCCTCTAGAGCCGCGATCTCTTGCTGGTTGTGCGCCATCTTCCCCTCGGCAAAACGCTTGAACTGGCGTGCCTCCATCAAACTCTCAGCCTTCTCTCGCTGCAGGCGGAGGATCATCGACATAGCCTCAGTGGCAGAGGACGCGGCAGCATTTCGCTCCTCCTCAAGCTCCACCTGTAGTTTCTGGACCGCCTGGTGGTGGTTGATTAGGGCCTGACGTAGGGCCTCCACTTCAATCTCCATCGCCACCTTGGCCACGCCTGCGCCGGCTTCGTCGTCGCCTGGGGCATCGTCGTCCATCCCCTCCAGCTTCCGCTTCATGCTCAGGCTCCATGAAAATGAGGGAGAAGAAGCAGAGCGGCAGCAAAGGCAGGCGTAGGCACACGCCCCGCTCCCTGCCTCTGCGCCTCCTTCTCCTCTTTCCAAGGGTAAGGGTGCAGGTTCCTGGGACTCCATGGTTTCGGGGAGAACATGGAGCATGATCCAAAATCAAGCTAGGGCTCCGAATCGAATTGGGCGCGCGCAGGACAGGAAGAGAAATTGGCCATAAAAAACGTCGTCTCCCCTCTTTTCCCAGTCGCTTTCTACTCTCCCACTCCTCTACGGTTCTCAATATCCTCCCAGCCCTTCCCTTCCCTTCCCTTCCCTTAATTATAATTAGAAAAGAATTAATTCGCAATTAGTTAGATTAAAAAAGTCGATACAAGTCGTCGTTCCAAACCAATGATATCCACCTTCTCGCGATCGCCCAATCGACACAGTGACGTAACCGTCGAGGTTAACGAATAGCAGCGTTAATGCCCTATTTACTCTGCATGATAAATTGAAAAATTGAATCTGAAATTCATTTACAGCAAGCCAGCCACCCTATCGACACCATCGCCCTTCGCCTTGTCCGTTCCCGTAGTGCCCGGTCAATGCCGGCACCTGGTGAGTAATTAATCCAATTGCGATGCCGCACTGCATGGTTGACTAGTTCATCCGTAGACAAGTCAGATGTTGAGCTTTGTCATTAAGAAATCACCCCTAGTTGATGTTGCTCGAGTTATTGAAGCATGATGAACATTAATTAATGATGGGTGACACGCAGATTCGATCCGAATCGATTTATTTGCAACGCCAAATACGAGACAGCCAACAAATAACCGTGAGAACGAGTATAAATAAAGTAGCACATTCTGCAGCTCCACAGACTGGCCTCATCGCCCCTTCTGAGCAAAAGACTCAAAAGGCCAAAACTAACTAGCTGACTGACTGACTGAAGTTGCCGAGTAGCAACCCTTCTCCTGGATCGCGAGGGAAAACGAAAGGTCGAGTGTGTGTGATTGCGCCTGCATGGATGCCACCAAATTAATGATTCATAGAAAGCAACAAAAGGTAGCAACTTTAAACAAAACGTAACATTACAAGCATCATGTAGCAATCAAACACCAGAAACTGTACAGGCAGCAACATAAGAAGCAGACGTTTCTACGTAACAATATAATCAACATAAGTGAATATATGTCAAATGCGTTGGAAAAAATTATCTTGGCTATACACCCTTTTGATAGCTTGGATGCAAAAAAAGATGGAACCACCCCCTTAGCGGCCCCTGGGTTCGGGCCCACAGATGTCCAGAGGGGGTAAATCATGATTAAGCTGGACGGGAGGGGTGACTGGCCGGGGGTCGAGTGGAATTTAAGCACAGCAGACCGAGATTTTACGCCCGTGTGCAGCTGGCGACCCTCGACCCTATGACCTTCGATGCAAGCGTCTAGACACTCTACCAGCTGATCCAGCCTGTGGGGGCCCCTTTTGATAGCTTGGGCATCCACGGTGGATGGACACCTCTCACATGTGGAGGCGTCTTTAATCAGTGGTCATCCATTGTGAGTGCCTAGGCTAAAAAGTCTCTCTTTATATATATAAAGAGAGAAATGATATCTTACCCGACAACTCATGTGCGACCTTGAGCAACATCTGACATGGGCGAAATTAAAATAAAATTCCCTTTTCTCTCTTCTCTCTTCTCTCTTCTCTCTTCTCTCTTCTATGATTGCATGCAACAAATCACTGTGGTGTTGATTTTTAAAGGTAGTATAGTCGCTACAACGTTGTAACAATTATTATATAGTAGTTAATATAACATGTTATAGTAGCTGCTATAACGTTGTAACAGTTATTTTGTAGTAATTACTACAACTACACAGTAACTGCTACTAACGTTATAGTAGTTATTGTGTAGTAACTACTATAACGTAATAGTTACTACACCATTGTAGCAGTTATTGTGTGTAGGACCGTTGACATTTGAGAGAAAGGTGAATTATGTGTATTTTAAAATTCATTCTTTTTCAACTTTTTAAAATTGAGTGCGTGGTGGAATACAATTAAGTAAAAAAGAATAAAAAAAAAAATAAACATAAAAACAAACACATGATGATTTACATGGTTCAGAACCTTCGGCGGCGGCTCATAATTCAAGACTTAGATCTCTTGGACCTATCGATAGGCAATCCACTAAATTCTCTATCGGTAAACTATCAGTAGAGTAATCGAATACAAAGAGAATATAAGGTAAGTGTAAGACCACTCACATCAGTTTCCCTATTACTATATATAAAATTTAGAGTAAATAACTTACTTTATTAAATTTAGACAATCATTTTTCACTGCTCATTATATCAACTACCCTAAAATTTCCATTTTCTTTCATTTTTTATTATTTTCTTCTCTTTTTTTTTATTTTTTTATTATTACATTTACGGAATGAGTGGAAAAGAGAGACTGAAAAGAATCAGTGGAAGGAGAGAGATTGAAAATAAATATTATTTTACTTTTAGGGTAGATGTTTCATTCCCTAAATTTAGAGAATCACTATTCATCAAATCTAAATTTAGGGAATAGATAAGGTAGCTAACGTAAATATTTTTTTAGCTACTCTATTTAAAATTTAAGATAAAATCTTTAGATAGGGTAGCTGATGTAAATGCTCTAACAACTTACACTTCCTTTAAGCAATAAAGTAAATGATTGAAATTAAGTTACCCAACACGATGATGTAGAAGTTGAATCGTCCGTGTGTTGGTGTCGGTCTACCAACAATGGTCAGATGTAGTAGAGTAGTCGTGGTGCAGCAACACAACAATATGCACGTAATCGAAATAGTCAAATGATGAAAGAATCATGTAGAAGTGTTGTATCTTGACTACTGGCCAAACTCTCTTATAAACAGTGTCGAAGGCGCCTCCAACAGCTCCAAGTCTAGCTCCTCTGACACCTCTTATTCATGTGTAAACTTTGTAGTTTATCCGCGAAGAGGGTGCCTCCAATAGCTCTAGGGCGCTTCCGTGCCACGAAAGTTTATCTGCAAACTTTATCTCTGCGAGGATGCCTTCGCCCTATCCGAGGCGCCTCATGCAACTTTGAGGTATCTTTGTGCAACTCCGAGGCACCTCGGCGTAACTCTGAGATGTCTCGGACACTGTTCATCTGAGTTGATTTTTGAAATTTAATCATACAAGTTCATGTTAGCCCAATAATAAAAAAATAATCTGTAAAATAGAGTTAGCACATTTATAAAATAACATTATTAATTAGATTCCGTCTCACTAAGATCAAGATCTAGTCATGTTTTCAGTTTAAACTTTCAAAATTGCTCTAAGTTGGACCAACACTTGTAGTTCCACTAGGACTCGTCCTCACTAGATTATTTTTCTTTAGTGCTTACCTTACTTACCACTGCAAACTTATTGACTATTAACCCACTAAGTCTTCCGGCCAGATGCACCATCTGAACTTCTACCAGTTGTCATATCCAATAGACCCAACTAGCACTACAAGAAATTAGGAAAATAGCGACGAAACATAATATCATAGCTAAATAATGATATTTGCGACTAAATATAGTATCGACGCAAACTTTTTCCTTTTTTTTTTTAAAATATATGTTTGCGATGAAACTAGTGGCGAATTAATTCGCTGCTAAAATATTTGCGACGAAAGTAAGCACCTTTTGTCACGAATTGTTTTTTTTTTTAAAAAAAATGTTTACGACGAATCTTAGCAACGAATTTAGGAACTTCGCCGCTAATATCCGTTATAAGCCCTAATTCTGCTCCGACCCTTTCTTTCTCCCGACGCACGTGATTCTTCCTCCCTCAGCGATTCCGGGATTCTTCCTCGCTCATTCCTGCACCCTCCCTCCTTCGGCGAGACTCCCCCGACGCTGCACCGACCCTTTCTTCCTCCAGACGCACGCGATTCCGCGATTCTTCCTCCCTCATTCCTGTGCCCTCCCTCCTCCTGCGAGACTCCCCCGACGCTGCACCGAATGCCCCGTTTCATCCTTCCTTCTGGCAAGGCAACTCTTCCCTCCTTTCTGCTCCTGTTATTGCCTGTTATTGATGTGGATTTGTGTTCTTCCTCTTGAACGTGCTTCACATCAGTTCTTTCCACGAAATAGGTTCGTAATGTAGTGTTTATTATACTCGTACCTCTTTGCGTCAAAGCTTGCTCTTTTTCATTCAAACCTGCACTGTTCTGCTTCTTGTGTCTTTAGTTTTTGATTTGATTCAAAAGTACATAGTAGACATGAAGCATCTCGGTTCATCTGGTTTCGCAGAAGGATTACATAACATAGAAGATAATGTTAATTTCACAGAAGGAGTGAGCATTAATTGAAACTCAAAACCTTCTGTTAGTTGTGTTTTTCATTTTTATTCATCTTTATGTGCTTCTGTCTAGTTTAGTTCTTTAGTCCTTGGTGATCTCTTGCCTACATTTTTGTTATCCCCGTCCACTCCTCATGTTTGTGTCAAATCTTAGCTTCGTAATTAAAATTAATCTTAGCTTTGTGTCAAATCTTGCCTACCTAGTTTAGAATTGTAATATTTTTTTTTGGTAATATAGTCATTTATAGTATAGATGATAATGTCTAGTTTAGTTATTTACAGTATATATGATAATGATAATGATAATGATAATGATAGATGATAATATAGTCATTTTAGGCCACATATGTAGAAAATTTCTTAGTCATCCAGCCTATCCTTAGATAATAATGATAATTTTTTATTTTAATGCTTAGATGATGATTATAGGGTTCTTTTGATGCTATTAATTAATTTTAGAATTATTTTATTGAATAATATGATTTTTTTATATTATTAATCAGGTTATAAATATGGATAAAGTTGGATAATGATTGAGAATAAAATTGAGCCTGAATATATAAATGAACTAAATCAGTTTTTAGAGGTGGCAGAGAATTATATGATAAGTTTGAATTTATCTAAAATTCGTTGTCCATGTCGAAGGTGTGGCAATTTGTTTAAATATGAGTTGGATTATGTTCGAGGACATCTTTATAGGTGGGGATTTGATAAATTATACAAAGTTTAAAACTTTCACAGAGAAGCTACTATATCATCTATTAATATAAATATTGTCAATGAAGAGGAACATGATCAAGAAGATGATTTTGAAGATATGTTTACTGATTTAAGAAATGCAAAAAATATCAATATCAGTGGACCTCAATTAGATGATATTAATGCAGATGATATTAGAGGAAGTTATACCTCAATGTTTGAAGAAGCACAAAAAGAGTTGTATCACACTTGTACTAATTTTTCTGCATTCAGTTTTTTGGTCAAGTTAATGCATGTGAAGGTGTTAAATGGGTGGAGCAATAAATCTTTTGATATGTTACTTCAGTTATTACAAGAGGCATTTCCAAAACCGAATGCGATTCCAAACTCTCATTATGAAGTAAAAAAAATGTTAAAAGAGTTAGGATTGACATATGAGAAGATACATGCATGTAAGAATGATTGTATATTATTTTGGGGTGAACATGAGAATAAAGATATATGTCCAATGTGCAAGGAGCCCAGATACAAATATGATGGGTTGAATAAGAAAAAGAATGCTCAAAAAATTCTTTGATATTTTCCTTTGAAGACCAGACTTAAGCGGTTGTTTATTGCCAAACATACAGCAAAAGATATGAGATGACATAAAGAAAAACGGGTTGAAACAGATGGTGTATTAAGACATCCAGCAGATAGTGAATCATTGAAAGAATTTGACACATCACATGAAATATTTGCTAGTGATCCACGAAATATTCGCTTAGGGTTGGCTACTGATGGTTTTAATCCATTTGGAAACATGTCAAATGCTTATAGTATGTGGCCTGTTATACTTGTAAATTATAATTTACCACCATAGAAAATGATGAAGCCATCATATTTGATAATGTCTCTTTTAATTTCTGGTCCTAAATCACCTGGGAAAGAGATAGATGTGTACTTACGACCTTTGATCAATGAACTGAAGGAGCTATGAGATGATGGGGTGGAAACATATGATGCATCGACTGAACAAGTATTTCAATTACATGCTGCTGTGATGTGGATCATTCAAGACTTTCCAGCATATGGAACAGTATCTCGATGGAGCACAAAGGGTTATAAAGAATGTCTAGTATGTCTTGATGAAATTAAATCCCAAAGATTACGGAGTAAAATATGCTATACATGCCACAGTCGATTCTTGAATGTGCAACACCCATGGCGTAGAAATAAGAATTTCAATGGAAAGGTTGAACAAGAAGGACTACCACGAAGACTTAATGGTTATGAGATTTTAGCACAGTTAAATGCATTACCCCAAGTAACATTCAGTAAGGATCCTACATTAAGTAAAAAGCGGAAGCGATCTTTGGATGAAACCAATTGGGTAAAAAAGTCTATATTTTTTGAGTTAAAGTATTGGCCAGATTTAAAGTTGAGACACAATTTAGATGTGATGCACATAGAAAAAAACATCTGTGACGCTTTGGTTGACACAGTATTTAATATAGATGGAAAGTCAAAGGATACATTTAAAGCAAGGTTAGACTTGTAGGATATGGGAATTAGAAGTGAATTGCATTTAAAGAAAGTTGGAGACAAATTTAGTAAACCATATGCAAGTTACACATTGACATTAGAAGAAAGACGTGAATTTTGTCAATTTTTAAAATCCGTGAAGTTTCCTGATGGATATGCTGCTAATATATCTAGAAATGTGAATGCAAATGATGGAAAGTTACATGGACTAAAATCACATGATTGTCATGTTTTGTTGCAAAGAATACTTCCAGTGGTCGTACGAAAATTCTTTCCAAACGACATATGCGGCACACTAATTGAGTTATGTGATTTTTTCAAAAAGCTAACTACAAGATCTTTACACTTAGCGGACTTATGTAAAATGGAGGAGGAAATAATCTCCATATTATGTAAGATGGAACTGATAGATCGTTTGGAGCGATAGAGGGGGGGGGGGGGGGGGGGGAAATCGCGCGTTTAAAAATTTTTCTTTAACCTTTTAAAACCAAAGTTGTGCAGCGGAAAATAAGAAAGGGGACAAAGTTGTTTACTTCGTTCGGAGCCTAGCTCGACTCCTACTCAAAGGCCCGCGGTCCTTGACTGCACCGATGGGCAAACACTATAACCCTTCTTTCCGAAATCTTCGGAAAGAAGCAGTGCGTACAATATGCAAGATAGTAACACCCTACTATCTTGTAACAATTTAAGTACAATGCAAGCTTATTACAAAATAAAGTATACCGACAAGGATTTGAAGACGAAGCTAGGTCGGCACTTCTGAATGGAGAAGCTTGCAAGCCGTAGAGCAGTAGCAGAAGCTTGCACAGAGATGACCTTTGAAGCAGAACCGCGTTTTTTAGCTCTGGACCTCAAGCTCCCTTTTATAAGAACTGTCGACGTTCGGTCGACCGATCCATGGGTTCGGTCGACCGAACCCGCTCCCCTCCTTTTGTGCTGAGATTCGCTGAGATCTGATCTTCGAGCATTAACTGATCTTTAATGGTTCGGTCGACCGATAACCTTGTTCGGTCGACCGAACGGTGAATTTCCCTTCTCGTCGAGATTCGCACTTAATGCTCCATTAATGCTTTTATTGGTTTGGTCGACCGAACCTCATTTTCGGTCGACCGATCATGCTGTGATGCCATATTTGCGATCCTGATATGCTTTGCCATTTTTGCCCGTTCGGTCGATCGAACCTTTTTTCGGTCGACTGATAAAAAGCCTTTTTCGGTCAACTGAACCTCCTGTTCAGTCGACTGAACCCTTGGTAAATTGAAGGTTTCTGAGTGCTAGTCGCGTGGCCGCTGACAGAGCCTGATTCTGAGTTTTGAGTCAAAAGTTATGACCATTTGAAGTCCAAGAGGTCATATGATTCTGCAACACAAAGTTAGTTCGATATAACAAGAATATTCCTGCAAAACAAAGTTAGCACAGTTATAATAGTAATATGCATGAGTATAACAGTTAGAACTGTCTTGATCTCAACTTGGAAACCTTCCCGGTTTCTTCAGTTGGATCAGCGACCTTAGGTTATTCCCTTCAGGAACCCGACCTCACTGTCGCTCCTCCAGTTATTTACCTCAACCTACCTGCCAAACGTTAGGTCCTCCAGACCTGTTTGGACTTTACTGTCTGGCCATGACTAGGGCTTTCCTGATTGAGTAAATAGCCTACACACTTAGCCAAATATCAGATCATAACAAGACTTAACTTGAACATTTGACAACATCAAAACTCAGGTTTGATTCTGGTGCACCTTGCACCAACAATCTCTCCCTTTTTGATGTTTGGCAACCAAGGTTCACAGTTAAGTTTAAAATATGCAGAGTTAAGTAAACAAACATTTAACCCTCCCCCTGAGTTCAATAACTCTCCCTAAATTTACTATCTCTCCCCCTTTGACACACATCAAAAATAGGGGTAATACCAACATGTTTGAAATAGTTTAAGAGAAAAACTAAGTTTGAGTTAGAAAACTGATTTGAAAATTTTTAAAATCAAGGTTCTCTAAGTATAAGTTAGAAGTTATTCGATTGAAAATAATAATAAAAAAGGTTGTTTTTTTATAAAAATCCATAAAATATCTAAGCTTTGAATTATTAAGTTAAAACTATTTGAAAATGTATTTTTCAAAAATTATCTAAGAAAAACTTTAGAAGTTAGAAATTTTTAAGAGAAAATAGTGAACTAAGTTTTTAAATTAGTCTTTAAATTTTTTTTTTTAATCTAAGTCAAATTTTGAAGAAGAAACTTTGAAGCAAAAAATATTTTTAATCAAGAACATTTATACTTTTTTTAGGAAAATAAGTATATAATTTTTGAAATATTTTGGAAAGAGAATTTTGAAATATATTTTAAAATCCATAAGTCTAAAAGAAATAAGTTTTGAAAATATGAATTTTGAAAAATTCTAGGAAAGATTGGTTTTGAAATGATGTTGATGCTCCCCCTTAATTAAATAACCTAAAGACCAAGCGAGATATGAAAAATATATGTTAGACCAACATTTTGGAGTAATTTAGTTAATTATTAAGTTAAAATTAATAAAGGTTAGTTTTGAATTGATTAAGATTAATTAATTTAGGATTAAATTTAAATTAATAAAATACGGTGATTAGTTTAAGTTGTTAATCAATTTTAGATTAATTAAAGCAACTTAATAATTAATTGATTAAAATTAATTAATGTTGATTTTTAATTATATTAGATTAAGATTATTTAAACGTGAATTAATTTACGTATTAAATTAGAGAATTTATAAATTAATTGATTAAGTTGAGAATTAAATTTCGATTATTTTGAATTTTGTGTTAATTAGATTTGTAAAGTTAATTTAATTAACTTCAAATTAATTAATGATTTAATTTTTGTTTTAATTAAAATAAATTAGGTTTGAGATTAAAAATTTATTGATTTATTTATAATTTATTGTATAATTTAAAGTTATTTAAAATTAAGTTAAGTTTTAATTATTTTAAGTTTAAAATTTAATTAAGTTTTAACAAAGTTTTATTTTTTAAAAAAAATTAATTAAGTTTTAATAAAGTTTTTTAAAAAAATTTAATTAAGTTTTACAATAATTTTAATTAAGTTTTTTAATAATTTTAAATAAGTTTTAAAATAATTTTAATTAAGTTTTAAAATAATTTTAAATAAGTTTTAAAATCATTTTAATTAAGTTTTAAAATAATATTAATTAATTTTAATAAGTTTTAAAATAATTTTTAATAAGTTTTAAAAAAAATTAAAATAATTCATTAATAAGTTTTAAAATAATTTTTAATAAATTTTAATGAGTTTTAAACAATTTAAAATATTTTTTTAATAAGTTTTAAAATAATTTTTAATGAATTTTAATAAATATTTTATAAATTTTAATAAGTTTTAAAAAGTTTAAAATAATTTTTTAATAAGTTTTTAAAAAAGTTTAAAAAAGTTGAAAATAATTTTTTAATAAGTTTTAATATAAGGTTTGATAATTAATTTTGAATTTAAGTTTGAATTAAAGTTTATAATTAATTATGAATTTAAGTTTGAATTAGGTTTGATAATTAATTATGAATTTAAGTTTAAATTAGGTTTGATTAATGAATTTAAGTTTGAATTAAAGTTTGATTAATGAATTTAAATTTGAATTAAAGTTTGATAATTAATTATGAATTTAAGTTTGAATTAGATTTGATAATTAATTTTGAATTAGGTTTGATAATTAATTATGAATTTAAGTTTGAATTAAAGTTTGATAATTAATTATGAATTTAAGTTTGAATTAGGTTTGATTATTAATTTGAATTTAAGTTTGAATTAAAGTTTGATAATTAATTATGAATTTTAGTTTGAATTAGATTTGATAATTAATTTTGAATTAGGTTTGATAATTAATTATGAATTTAAGTTTGAATTAGAGTTTGATAATTAATTATTCGAGAAAGGTTATTGAACCTATGTTAGATTCGAACTTAGCTTTGGGTTAATCAAGCAGGTGTCCTAAGGATAAGCTTTCAGTTTAGTGGCGAGGCATACGACCTACTTGGATATCATTAGACCACTTGCTGTAGGCTTTCCAAACTGTTCCCGCCCAAAAAACCTAATACTAAATTTTGGTCTAACTAGCCCATGTTTGACTGGGGTAGCTTCGGTCAGATCCACTAAGTCTAGTGCACCAGGTAGAATTCCATATTCAACCTAGACATGCATTCGACAAAGCTTCCTTGACGTACTATCATCCCAATCCATTCCGATGCTATGTTATAGGGTTTGGTAAACCTTTTTCATCTAACCGTTCTAAGCATAAATAAACCTAGTCTTAAGTATTGAGTTTGATTAATCAGGTTGGTTGTATTATTTTTCTACTTGCTCCCCCTGAGTCATAGCTTAGATAAGGTCTATCTAAGTAATGGATTTGACTCTTAGGGACCAAGTATAGATTTGGTTCAATTTGTTTGATTAAAAATTTTGTTTGGACCCATGCTTGGACTTGACTTCTAACTTTTTGACTAATTAAATATAAATATGATTTGTTTGTTTGTTTAGGGTTGTAGCCAAGTCCTAATTTGTTGTAAACGGCTCGTTGCGATCCAAGTACCATATTTAGACACTTGGATCCCATTTCGAATCTTTCCAACGTTTTCTTGAGTCGCTCGACTTGACCTTTCAAATCGGAATTTTCTTCCTCAAGTTTTTCAACTTGAGTTGAAGTTCCAACTTGAACTTGATTGGTCGAGTTACTCAAGTTAACTTGCTCCTTAAGGTGGTCTATTTCCTTAAGTAGCAAGTTATTTTGTTTTTTAGATTTTGTTAATTTTTTAAACAAGCATTTAATTACTTTAACATTTCAGACTTCGAATTGAAAGTTACCTTATCGGGTCCTTTTGAAACGAATGCAAATCCATGGCTTATCTCAGACTCGTCGTCGGACTCTGACTCATACTCATCTTCAGACTCGGATTCAGACTCTTCAGTTTTTGCCATAAATGCTATATGACTCAAGTGCTTTGGTTCTCGTTTTGTTCGGGACTTAGCTTCCTTATTTGGCCCTGCATACAAAGCTAACCCTTTCTTGGCTTGACTCAAGTTAGTCTGTTCATGTAATGTTAATTCACAAAATAGTTCGTCTAATTTAATAATGGAAAGATCCTTCGCAACTTTATAGGCATCTATAATAGATGCCCATAAGGAGTTTCGAGGAAATGAGTTAAGCGTATACCTGATGATATTACGATTCTCAAGTTGATGGCCGATGATATGTAGTCCATTTAGGATGTCCTTAATCCTCATGTGTAGTTGGCTTACCGACTCACCATCTAGCATTTTAATATTTAGTAATGAATTTAATAAAAGATCACGCTTTATTACCTTTGTATCATTTGTCCCTTCATGTAGTTTAACTAACTTATCCCACAAATCCTTTGCATTGTCGAAGGGGCCGACTCGTTTGAATTCTTCTTTTGATAATCCACATTGTAGAGTGTTGAGTGCCCTTGAATCAATTTGTACTTTCTTCTTTATTTCTTCTGTCCATTCCACTGGATTGTTGACTGGTGATGTGTAGCATCGGATAATAAGCCATTGATCAATATCTATTTTGAGAAAAACTTCCATCCTCTTTTTCCAGTACGAGAAATCGCTTCCATCGAATAGCGGAGGACGCACGGTCGAATATCCCTCGGATTGCACCATTTGTTCTTGCACCAAAAATTGAGAAACAAAAAGAATTTCCAAGACTTTTGTCTTGGGATTAGCAGTGCGAGATAAAGAAAGAAAAAAAAACTTAAGAATTAAATAAAACTCTTTTATAGCAAAAGAAAAAGTTTTTAAAGTTGCTCGAAAAACGGTTAAGTAATTTCAGAGCTACCAGGCTCTGATACCAATTGATAGATCGTTTGGAGCGATAGAGGGGGGGGGGGTGAATATCGCGCGTTTAAAAACTTTTCTTTAACCTTTTAAAATCAAAGTTGTGCAGCGGAAAATAAGAAAGGGGGCAAAGTTGTTTACTTCGTTCGGAGCCTAGCTTGACTCCTACTCGAAGGCCCGCGGTCCTTGACTGCGCCGATGGGCAAACACTATAACCCTTCTTTCCGAAATCTTCGGAAAGAAGCAGTGCGTACAATATGCAAGATAGTAACACCCTACTATCTTGTAACAATTTAAGTACAATGCAAGCTTATTACAAAATAAAGTATACCGACAAGGATTTGAAGACGAAGCTAGGTTGGCACTTCTGAATGGAGAAGCTTGCAAGCCATAGAGCAGTAGCAGAAGCTTGCATAGAGATGACCTTTGAAGCAGAACCGCGTTTTTTAGCTTTGGACCTCAAGCTCCCTTTTATAAGAACTGTCGACGTTCGGTCGACCGATCCATGGGTTCGGTCGACCGAACCCGCTCCCCTCCTTTTGTGCTGAGATTCGCTGAGATCTGATCTTCGAGCATTAATTGATCTTTAATGGTTCGGTCGACTGATGACCTTGTTCGGTTGACCGAACGGTGAATTTCCCTTCTCGTCGAGATTCACACTTAATGCTCCATTAATGCTTTTATTGGTTCGGTCGAACGAACCTCATTTTCGGTCGACCGATCATGCTGTGATGCCATATTTGCGATCCTGATATGCTTTGCCATTTTTGCCCGTTCGGTCGACCGAACCTTTTTTCGGTCGACTGATAAAAAGCCTTTTTCGGTCGACTGAACCCTTGGTAAATTGAAGGTTTCTGAGTGCTGGTTGCGTGGCCGCTGACAGAGCCTGATTCTGAGTTCTGAGTCAAAAGTTATGACCATTTGAAGTCCAAGAGGTCATATGATTCTGCAACACAAAGTTAGTTCGATATAACAAGAATATTCCTGCAAAACAAAGTTAGCACAGTTATAATAGTAATATGCATGAGTATAACAGTTAGAACTGTCTTGATCTCAACTTGGAAACCTTCCCGGTTTCTTCAGTTGGATCAGCGACCTTAGGTTGTTCCCTTCAGGAACCCGACCTCACTGTCGCTCCTCTAGTTATTTACCTCAACCTACCTGCCAAACGTTAGGTCCTCCAGACCTGTTTGGACTTTACTGTCTGGCCATGACTAGGGCTTTCCTGATTGAGTAAATAGCCTGCACACTTAGCCAAATATCAGATCATAACAAGACTTAACTTGAACCTTTGACAACATCAAAACTCAGGTTTGATTCTGGTGCACCTTGCACCAACAGGAACAAATATTTCCTCCAACATTTTTTGACATTATGGTTCATTTGGCAGTTCATTTACCTCGTGAAGCCATGTTAGCTGGACCTGTTTCTTCACGATGGATGTATCCTTTTGAAGGATATGTGGGCAAACTAAAAAAGTATGTTAGTAATAAAGCAAGGTCTGAAGGATCTATTGCAGAAGGGTATATTGTAAATGAGGCATTGACTTTCAGTTCCTTATATATGAGTCAAATTGTGACAAGATTTAGTAGGCCAGAACGAAACCAAGATGTTCAACCAGTAACATGCAATTTAAGTGTTTTCACACAAGAAACAAGAGTATTTGACAATCCACATAATCTGAAATTGCCTTTGACTTTGTATAAGAAAGCACATTGGTATATTCTCAACAATTGTAAGGAAGTTAACCAATATAGAAAGTAAGTTTTTACATTATGTAATTTTATTCTTTATATTTCATTATACAATTATAAAATAATTATTTTTTTCTACAGTGAACATCTAAAACTTCTGTCACATAAAGTTCATTCAAATCAACTTCTCCAATACCATGAGCGAGATTTCCCATAATGGTTTAGAGATAGAATGATAAAGCTAAAGAATTTAACAAATTCAGAAATCACAAACAAGTTATATTATTTAGCAATGGGACCTAATCTTGAAGTTCAATTGTATGATGCATGCATTGTAAATGGTATTCGATACCATACAAGATCTCGTGATGCTCGCAGAACTACTCGGAACAGTGGGGTTAGCATACCATCATCTGATGACGGGGACAATTTAGATTTTTTTTGGAGTGTTGAAGGATGTTGTTCAACTATTTTACTCTTTCAGATATAAAGTAAAATTATTTTGGTGCGAATGGTTCCAATGTAATCCGAAAAAAAAATCAATAGTTGAAGAGTTTGGTCTGTTATCTATTGACACTTCTAAAACATGGTACGCTGATGACCCATTCATTTTAGCCAACCAAGCAAACCAAGTTTATTATTTAAATGATATAAAGCGTGGTGGCCATTGGATGGTAGTGCAGAAGGTTCAACGCCGAGAAATATACGAAGTAACTGAAGTTGATGAAGTATCAGAAGAAATTGAATCCGGAAATACTTTCAATATTGAGACTAACCAAGATAATTCTTCTAATGAAGCAACTTTAGTAGTTGGTGAAGAATTAGAGATATCCCAATTTTGTAGATTAGATGTTGAGCATCAACATATAAATATGTCAAATGCACAAGTGGAGCTTGCTAGGGATGCTTAAAGTTTTCTTAATGATGAGGATGAAGATACTGAAATTGATAGTAACACAGATGATCAATTATCTCTTTCAGATGATAGTGGTGATTAATATTTATGAACATGGTATATATGTTTTTCTTTATTTTTAATTCATTACTTGTAGATATCTATATATGTTGATGCATATTTATTGATCTATATATGATGAATATGCGACAGTTATGCTGTCTAAGAGGATTGAGCATTTACCAGTTTTGGAGACACCTATAGATGATAGTTCTTCCAGTGGTTAGTTGTTTTGTATTTAATTTACAAAAATTTTATTTAAATATTTCATTTGTTAATTGTTAACACTATTACATTTACAGGTCGATCGATACGTAGGGAGACACGTGGCGCACATTCTGATCGGCTGCGACGCCAGATCAGTGATCAGGGTAGATTGCCCGTTACTTTCCGTCAGAGCGATGGGCATCCCATTGGCCCTAATGCAGCTTCATTTATGACTGAATTAGGCCTCTCGGTAAAGAAGTTTGCTCCCTTACAAGCTAAGAGCTAGAAGCACATCCCCGCTGAGAATAAAAGGATGATATACAATCGAATATCAGTAAGTATAAGTAATTCAACGTATTTATAACCACTCCTTTATTACTAACCATGTGCAAAATAAATTTATTTTTTCAGGCTGCTTTTGATATAAATTTTCAGGAGGGTTTATCGTCGGTCATGAAGGAGACCGATCGATTGATGAGTGCACGATATAGAGACAATAGATCTAAAATGCATAACCATTATAAGAAGCTATCGCACCTTCCTCCTGCTGAGCGCTAACAACATATTTTGATTGAGTTCTGTGAGACTCAAGATGATTGGGACTACATGTGTACTCTATTTGAATCTGAGGCATTTCAGGTAACTCATTTTATAACAAATGTCTTATGTATATAAAAATTTAACTATTTGTTCTATAACTATTGTTTTGTTTATACAAAATTTTGTGTTGTAGAAACGATCTACAATAAATGTCGAAAATATAGGAAAACTCTCATATAACCATCGCAGAGGTTCTAAATCATTCATTCAGTATAGTTACGACTGTGTAAGTGTTTATTTTATAATTATCTTATATTGTTTGTTGATTAAAATATTAACACATTATTTGTTTTAGACCGATCAGTCACAAAGAAAAGATCGGATTACTGTCTTTAATGAAACTCATTATAGCTCAAAGAAAGGGTGGATTGGGGACACGACAAAAACTGCATATGTATATTATGATCTTATTTAGTGAATTTGTTCTTAACTGTGCATAATTATTTTTTACACTATTTTTAACATATTTACTTTTTCTAGGATGATATGGTGAGACTACGTGATGAGTGTATTCTATCACAAAATCCAGAAGATGACGTCGATGTAGTCCAAATTGCAGATACAGTTTGTGATCAAGTCCATGAGAATATTATTTAATAATTGCCGATACAATTTTTATTTTTTGAAAGTATATATGACATGTTGTCTTGATATTTTTATATGAAATGTTGCCCATCTTCTTTCAATACATACTTGTCTCAATCTTTCCATCAATTGCTATTAATATTATATGAAATTATCTTCTTCAATTATGGTCCATTCACATAAAGGTGTTCACTTGTTGGCTGACAAAGAATTTGCTTAATAATTTTATAAAAAAATCTCTAACTGACCTGAGTAACAATGTTAGCATAAACTTAACTGCATAAGCATAAACTCCAATTTGCTTAACAATATTTGCTTTGAATTTGTTCCTCCATTGCCTTAGCTTCTTGACTTGAGCAGCTGCATAAGCATAAACTCCAACTTCTGAGCTGCATATCGATGTACATAACTCAGATTTCAGGATCATCTAGCATGATAGTATTACGATGAAACAAAAAATGAAGTGAAAAACCCTTGTAGCAGCTCCATGCATATAACGAGGATGCAAGAAGAGTTGTGCTGTGGCCCACAATGGTGTGATTTTTGTCCTCTCCTATAGCATAATTCATTTGAAGGAAATTATAACAACACGGAATTTGTTAATTATTGTCATATTAATTAGTTAAACTGAAAAGCACCGTTAAACTATGAGCTATCTCTGAATTTATTAATTCAGAAAAATTAAAGTACATTTTGGTAGTGTAGTGCAAGTCTTGTGATAATTTACAAAATGGCAATAGAATGCAAATTCACCTGGAGTTCTTTTGCAAGAGCTACCACTGCATCCAAGTTTGCATTTGTTTCCTGTGAAACAAAATTTCCCATAGATTAGGTGAAGGTAGGTATCAAAATTGTCTGTAAATCATCAATCTAAATTAATGTATACCTCTGCTAATACTAATCATAATAAAGAAATTAAACAATTAAAAAAGAACAACATTAACTTACTGTCAACGTTTTACCATCTGGAGCAATATCTTTATCATGGAAACACCATTTGTCAACACCAAGCTTCTCTGAGAACTCAAAGTGTGCTCTCACTGTATTCAGATGCATATATGTCATAGGTTTATTGAACTAAGACGAATTTTCTATTTTTAAATATTATGGTAGCATTCAGTTGCACCAAATTTAGTTTAAAAAAAGAACAACACCATTTACTACTAATTGGTGAAATATCTTATTTGGTTATTATTTATTGTTGAGTTTAACTCTTATCCACATGCTCAATATATCATCATATCATATCATATATTTTATTATCTTCAAACTTTTGTATTAGGTTCTCGGTACTCGGTCTGGATACATCAGAGGACTTGGAAGTGGGCCGAAGCCAGTTAGGTCTATTTCAGATGCTACATCCTCATCCAGATCAACTAATGCTGCATTGCGTGAAAGACTTGAATCGACCCAAGATGAGTTAGCGAACACCAAAATTCAGCTAGCAAACACTCAAGATGAGTTAGCATCAATTAAACCAAGACAAAAATATGTTTGAACAAATACTTAGCCGATTGGCACCTGGAGCATTAGATTCCTTGATCCATGAGCTCCACCTCCTCCTCTTCCTCTTCCTCCTCCTCCTCTGTCTTAGGCTTTGATGTTGTAGACTTTTGTATAGAAACATGATGTTCTGGAATTGTTTTGAACTGGTTTGGATTTTTGGTTGTGAACTTGGTTGGATTGTTGGTTGTGAATATGTTTTGAATTTGGATTGTGAATATTGTTCTTATATTTGTGTTGCAGTATGAGTTAAATGTTAGAGTATTTGTGAATTTGTTGTTATAGTTTGTTATAGTTGTGATGATGGGTATATATATAAATCTGTACAGAGGATACAAATGAGCATCTTTTTTTTTTAAAAAAAACAAGAGGTTAGCGACGAATTTAAGCAAAAGTTCGTCGCTAACCTAATATGTTAGCGACGAATAAGCAAAACTCGTCGCTAACCCGACCGCATTTCAAAAATATTGAAATTGGGGACGTAATTTTTAGCAACGAATATATATAAATCGTAGCGAATATTTTAGTGACGTAATAAATAAAATCGTCGTTAACACTAACTATAGCAACGATACTCTTTAAATCATCGTTAAATATTTTACAGCGAAATAATTTACTTTAGCGACAAATAGTTTAACGTCGCAAAAGTATTAGCGACGAATTAGGCACCATTCGTCGCTAATAAAAGTTTATGACAAGCTTATAACGACAACTCTAGAGACGAAATTGTATCGTCTCGAATATTTTTGAGCAACGAAAAAATATTATTAGCGACGATAAAAATCGTCACAAAATATCTATTTTCTTGTAGTGTAGACTTCTTGCTAGATATCAACCTATCTGATCTTTCAGTGCCAGTTATCAACCAAATTGGACTTCAGCCTAGTGTCAAGTCCCAACGAGTCTTTCAGTCCTACACACTTGGTAAGAGGTTAGACAATACAACATCTAACTTTAAACCATTTGTTATTTATTAAAGCCTAAGTTTAACCGTTGGTGTTTAATTGCACTAACACTGTGTAGTAGCTGCTACAACGTAGTACTAGCTACAACGTTATAACAGTTATATGCAGTGGCTGCTATAGCTACACAGTAGCTACTATAAAATAGTAGTTGCTATAAGGTTGTAGCAGTTACTGTATACTAGCTGCTACAATGTATTAGCTACTATAATGTTGTAGTAGCTAATACGCAGTAATTGTTACACGTAACAGACGTGTAGCAACAATTATACCTTTAAAAATTAGTTTTACAGTCAGGGTAGACCTGACCACGGTTCAGAACCGACGGTTCGACGGTTCGGAACCGCCGGTTCGACGGTTCCAGGCAGGTCGACTTTAACCTTAACCGCCCAAGACGGTTACGGTTCACGGTTCAGAACCGCCGGTTCACGGTTCGTCACGGTTCGTCACGGTTCAAGATTAATATGTTAAAAAAATTAAACATTAAAAATTAAACATTAAACATTAAAAAATAGAAATTAAAATTTATTAAAAAATCAAAGCCCTTTAGGGGAATCAAAGCCAACGTAATTCTTTTACATTTTTATCCTTTTACATTTTCATTCACTTGCATTTCCTGTTCCTGTCGTATTTGTTCCTTCAGTATCAAAATCTTCAACTTCGTCATCTGAAAGTTGCATTCCTTGGATTCTTTTCTCCGCTCTGGTCCAATCGTCCAGTAATGCTTGGGCTTCCAATGAGTCGGGAGACAACGTTGATCGTCGTTCATCTAATATGTTGCCGCCGGCACTGAACGTCTGCTCCATAGCAACAGTTGACACTGGACAAGCTAAAATTTCTATTGCGATCACGGAGAGAACGGGAAACCTTTGAGCCTTCTGTGACCACCACTTTAAGATATCGAAGTTTTCGCTATCTGCTTCATTAAAATCAAAAGAAGCCGTAAAATAATCCTCAAGTTCCTGTGTGGAACTTGAGGATCCCCGTGGACGTTTTGTCCATTCTTTTAATAAAAGTTGTGCTTTTGTAAGTTTTAAATTACTACTAGTAGTTTGTTGAATTTCAGAAATATTAATTTGTGTTCCATATTTTGCATAATATTGATTATAAATATCATATAAATAAATTCTAACATTATATATAATATTAGCTGGATCAGGGGAAGAAGAATCTTTAATTGGAATTAAAGCATCATAATATAAAGTTAACATTTCTCGTAAAACTTCTAATTTAAATCTAGGATCTAAAGCAAATGCAATTAAATAAATTTCAGAAATTAAATAAAAATATTTTTCCCATTTAGTTTTCATAGCTAAGATGCAAGGAGATAAAGATTCATTATTAATATGTTCATTTAAAACTAATACTATATTAGAAAAATTTTCTAAAACTAATTGAGCAGTGGGATAATAAACATCGAAAAGTTGTTCGGTTGCATCATTAAATACTTTTAAAATTTCACAAATACTACTACAAATATTCCATTGTTGTGAAAATAAATATATATCAGTATTAGTGTTTTGTGCAAAAAATGAACATAATAATTCTTTATATTGAAATGAATCTTGTAATAATTGGTATGTTGAATTCCAACGTGTTGGTACATCACGTGGAAATTTTTTAGGTCTCATTGCATTAATTTTACAAAACCTACCCCATTGTTTCATTATAGATGGATGAGACCATAAATAAGAAATTGTAATTCTAATTGGTTTAATATAACTTTCTAAAATTTTTAAGCCATCTTGAACACATAAATTTAAAACATGGCATACACAACGAATATGAAAAAATAAACCTCTAATAATAGGTTGACAAACAAATTTTAGATCATCTATACAAGCAGTATTAGAACTAGCATTATCTAATGATATTGAAAATATTTTATGAGTTAAACCATATTCTTCTAAAATTAAACATAATAATTGTGCGATATTATGAGCATTATGTGATTCATCAAAAACTCTATAAGCTAATAATTTTTTTTTGGAGGTTCCAAGAGTTATCGATCCAATGGCAAGTCACACCCATATACGAATGTGTTTGCCAATGATCACTCCAAATATCGGAACATAAAGAAACTGTATTATCTAATTTACTAAATTCATCAATTAAATTCTTTTTTCCTTGTTTTACTAATTTTTTAATTGTACGAGTAAGTGTAGTCCTAGGAGCACGTTTAGCACATGGATTAAGAGATTCTTTACAAAAATCTTCAAATGTGCATTTAGATCCAAAACTAAAAGAAAGATGTTCTACGGAAACAAATTTAGCTAATGATTCTCTTAATTTATTATCCGAATATAAAAATAAGCCGGAATCGGTACTACCGCTAGTTGAAGAAAATCTTGATAATTGTGTTTGAGAACGGTCGAGTCCATATTCCGTCGGGTGCTTCGTTTCTACATGTCGTTTCAATGACCCATAGCCGCCGCCGGCTTGGAATTTGTAGGAAGCATTGCAGTGCTTACATTTTGCACGCATTTCTCCCGACGGAAGAGTGACCTTCTCAAAATGTTTAGTAAAAATAGAAGACTTTAGAGGAGGAAGTTCCCGAACCTTAGAAGTAATTGCATCGGTACTTCCTTGTGTTTCGGGTGTCGGATTCGGAAGATGCTCGATCTCATCATCGGTGGATTGAATGTTGGGGTTGGGGTCCTCCTCCCGCGGATTCATTATTTGCTTTCCCTTCCGAGCTCGAGATGATGCACCTCCGCGACTTCCTTCCATTGTAATAGAAAATTGAAAACTAAAGCGTGTAGAGATTAGAGAATACGAAAATGAGATTAAGAGTAGAGAAGATGTGTGTGAAAAATGATGAAATGAGCTCTCTATTTATAGAGTTTTGATAGTAATGGACACTAAATCATAGCCATTGATCAAAAAACGGTCAAATGATCCTAACCATTGAAAAAAAATACCTAAAAAACCCTCCCAACGGCTACGAACCGCCGGTTAACCGGCGGTTCCAACGGCTATGAACCGCCGGTTAATCGTCGGTTCAAGTCGTTTAAAAAAAATAAATAAATAAATTTTGCGGCTGAACCGCAGGTTAACCGGCGGTTCGCCAGTTTTTACACCCAATGAACCGGAACCGGCCCGGCAACTTGCCGGGCCGGTTCCGGTTCGACCCGGCGAACCGGGTCAACGGGCAACCGGCCCGTTGACCCGGTTACGGGCCCGGGCCGGGTCCGGGCCAGACCCGGGCCGGGTCCGGGCCAGACCCGGGCCGGGTCCGGGCCAGACCCGGGCCGGGTCCGGGCCAGACCCGGCCCGGGGGCGGGTCTAAGTCAGGGGCGTAGCCACCTCAAGCAGAGGGGGTGCGACCACCCCCTCTCACATTATATATATATATATATTGAATTTTAAAATTAAAATATATAATAATAAATGGATGAACTAAATTATAAGATACGAAGTAAGGAAGTTAAATTAAAATTGAATCGGGTTTGAACTAAATCCAATGGGTGGATACGGAAATAAGGATTATGTTGATTTAAATCGGGATTGATTTGAAGTTGAGGTATGACCAAACCAAATTTAATGTTTAAATGAGTTCGATCGATTTAAAAGGAATTAGGATATATATTTTTGGCAAAACCTTTCATTTTTTTTTCTCCCTCTCCTCCCTACACACATTGCAACCCCTTCGTCCATTTCTCATTTTTATTTCTTTTTCTTTCTCTTCTTCCCCATTTGCTTCTTCTCCTCTTCTCTAATATAAATAAACTTACAATTTTTTCCACTCCTCTTCTAAAGCACAAGAACTCTCTTTTCTTCTCCTTTTTCTTCTCTGATAAACAAGAAATGCAGCACCAATTGCTGCTCTCTTCCAACAACAAGATTGAGTAGCCCTTAGCCCCCATATCTTCTTCCGCTTTTTGTATTTTTTAGGATTTTGTTGGCACTGCAAGAATAGTCATGTTTTGTCTTATCTTATTCTCTTTGTGTCATTGTCGAGCTCACTGAAACTAGTTGAAATTGCTAACAATGAAGGTAAAGTTCTCTTTTTTACTTCTTTCTCTCTATCTTATATTTTTTATTCTTCTTAGAAGTAATGGTCTTCCAAGAGGAGTAAGTTATTCCCTTCTTCTTTTATGAATTTTTTAAAATTGTCCCTCCTAATAAAAAATCCTAGCTACGCCACTGATTATAGTGATTGTTGCATATAATTATAGGAGAAAGAAAAGATAATTTAATTTTAATTTAAGAAAAAAGAGAAAAAAATTATTATATACAAATAAGAAAAATTAAAAGATCATCCATATCAGATTTTGCTCGCGAGCACACATATTAGATTTAGATTTTGCTCACGAGCACACATATAGGATTTTGCTCACGAGCACGCATGTAATGAGTAAAGCATGCAAATAAAGGATCATATTATATTGCTCCCCGTATACATCATGCTATTGCTACCTCTTATATTTCTATCCACGTGTATGTACATCTCGATATCTCTAATCTTAATTCTCTCTTAACTCATCTATATAACATTTTATATATATATATATATATATATATATATATATATATATATATATATATTGATGTGACTGATCAAAGATACCAAAATTAATTATCTTATCAGAAAAACTTAAATTAAGTTAAATATGAATTGGATCCGGCCCATATTTTTCTTTTCTAAGACATGGATTTAGCTCTAGTCAAATACCTTCATCCCATTCATCCTTCCAAAGCTACATGAGAGGAAAGCTCCATATAATCACTTCTTCTTCATTTTCTATCTTTGAAAATTATTTTCAAAGCTTTTCATTTTAAACCAACATCAATCTGCTTCAAGACAAGTTTTCTTAAAGAACTCAATTAAGTTCAGACATCTTTCCTAGCTAAATCAATCGACTGATCTTAAATGTCAACTGATTGTTTTAATTTACTTGACGACCATCAATTTCATTGGCTTCGACCTAAAACAGATCAGTTTATACATAACTAGTGATCATGTCTGAAATCGGAGAAGTTGACGTATTGAACAGATGGCTTTGAGGTTGATCATGAGGAGATTTCGAGCTAGAGGGAATTGGCACTGTGAGTGAGGTTGCGCGACAAACAAGAATGAAGGAAGAAGAAAAAGTTAGCGACCGAGCTAGGAAGGGGTCCTTAGTGCATACATTCCGACGCTCAAATCAAACGAGAAGATAAGGAAGAGAGCAAAGAACAATGGAGATGAACAGTCGATTCTGAGAGTGTAGCAAACTTGTGTCTATAGGTAGAGATAGGGCTATCTCAAGATTTCACGAGGCCTAGGCAAAAAATTAAAAAATAAAGTTCTTTAATATATTTTTAAAATTTTCTTAACATTTTTCCTTTAGATTTGAGACCGAAAATAATATTTTTTTAAAAAAATAATTTTTAAATTAGTTTTTAAAAAGAATTAAATATTATTTTTAAAAAACTAGCGGGTATTTTGATAATAATTTTATTTTTATTAATAAAATTATTAAAATTTTTAATTTTTTTAGTTAGAATGTAAATAAGAGTTTATTAATTTTAATTTTAATTTTAAAAAATTTATTTTTGTTAAAACATTTTACTTTGTATTTTATGAATAAAAAAAATCTCTAATTCATATTATTATCGAGAAAGAAAAAGAAAGAGCGAGGAAGAAATATTATCGACAAGGGAAGAAAAGGACGTTCTCTATTAGTATCATCGGTGAGAAAGGAGAAACATATAGAATCACTGATGAGAAAAAAAAAGGACACAATGCACTGATGAAAGAATGATTAGAATTTTTAAGAAATATTGAGGAGAAAAGAATTCATTAGGTTTTATAAGAATAATGTTGCTAATTGCAAAATAAGATGAGAATGAGTAATAATAAAAAAATGTAAGAAATATGTTAACTTAAAAATGAATTATATTTAAAGTATAAAAGTATGGTAGGCAATTAATGCGGAAATAAAGATAGGTACAAGTATCAATAATTAATTAATTGATAAGGTATCATTAATGAATTAACAAGACATTTATAATTAATTAATATTAATGATGCTAATTTAATTTTTTCAATATCTTCAATTAATTAATAGCCCCAATAAAATTAGGCCCCTAGGCATAAACCTTAATGACATATGCCTTGAGCTGGGCCTGGGTAGAGATCCCTTATATAATGTTATTTTTTTTTCTCTACATGACTATCAATGTATTTCTAAAATAGAACCAACCAATCTGACACACCGCAGTCTTTTCTAAATTGAACCCACCATCTCTGAGCTTGTAGAGTAGAAATTTCCACCATATGAACATCATAGTATGAACGCCATATAGAATATTCTGAGAGCGGTTACGCAAAATGCCAAAAAATAAATATCAAGCCTTTTGGGATGACAAGTTATACTTTAATGGTGAACTGGCAAATTCTCCTCTATTGTCCGATTGAACATTGCTTTTGGACAGGTTAAGTCGGCTGCGGAAGGTTGACCATATTGGAGACTCGGCATCCGATTAGACAAGAGTCCGGTCGGGTCGTATGTCTAGAAGCTTCGATCAGGTCGAGAGGACTTGGTTCTTCATTGAGCCAGAAGGACTCGCTATCCAATCAGACAAAAGATCTGATCGACTAGGGTACTAGGCCGTCCATGCGGTCATGCTACCCCCAAATGCTGACCCCTTCTTAACTTTAATCACCACATTAGCTAATTAGCTTTCTTGACTTCGACCCCAACTTCAGGAGCACTACTGTATTCGTCGTATCAACTAGAAAACGTGTATCCAAATCCAAAATATAAGGATGCGTTTGGTACACGCGTTTTTTATTTTCATTTTCGGGAAAACGCACATTTTCTAGAAAACAGAAAATGACTTTTTGTCATTTTCTATTTTTCTAAAAAACGTTAGTTATTTTTTTAAAAAACAAGCACGAAAAACGCAAACCAAACACCATTTTTCAGAAAACACGCGTACCAAACGCACCCTAATTCTCTCTAATTCTCATCTTACATGTTTTCAAGGTGATCTTGTTCCATTCCTTGAGATCTTGATGATATGCCTCCAGCCTTCTCCTGATTAATCTAGGTCAACTAAGTTAACATCTTTTGAAATATGTAGATGTTCTTTGACATTTGTTGAACTTGCTAGGAGATCTAATCTCTTAGACTTCCAATTGTCAAGACGATACGTTCCACCTTTAGGACTTCTTCCAAAGTACTAAATCCTACTCGACATCTGTCGAAATTTCACCTTCCAAGAGCTCACTGACTTCCTGTTAGGTATTTGGTCTTTCTTAACATGCCAAAACTTCACTTACCAGGCATCTAGTCCTTAGATCTAGCAAAACTTCATCTTTCGAACATTCAATTCTTCTTAATAATACACTTGGTCTAATTTTTATTTTATTTTTTCTCCTTTTACCCTAGGGCAATGATATAGTGATAAGATATCTTTTTAATTTCTTAATTATCATGCGTCTAAGGATTGAATCCCACATAAATTAATAGATGAATTTTAGTAGTTGATCTAAAAATACTGGATTGATGGATTGTCCACTATAAGAGTTTCATGATTTACCCTGATAGTCAGTAGAAATTTTCATGAAACCAAGTCGGTCATCCTTAGAATTAGTCAGCGTAAGTTGAATATCTAGTACCGACTAAAAAAAATAATCCACATGAGTTCATCAATTAGGTTTAATTAACGACCTACATCGAGTCAATTAAGCGGTAGGCTTAAGCTTACATTTTTATTTTCTATGGCATGACAGTGTGAATTAAAATTGATGCCTAAATTATTCAAGGCGGCTTGACCCGGACTTTGTTCAATTTTTATCATGAGCCTACTGGACTCCTTCAACGCACCAATCCATCATCAGTTGTCTATATAAACAATAAACAAAATCAACTTGATGTAGTCAAAGTATGAAATATGTTATAATGTAATTATTCAACTAAAAAAAGGCAAGATAGGAAATTAGTGGTCTTTTGAAATGAAAGAACTTGCAAGATAGAATTGAGATTGGTCTGAGATGATCAGTAGGCTTTGTATTGTTTGGTAATATATTTTGAGTTATTTGGATGACATTGAGGGCTTTTTACATGGGGATGGAATGAATGCTCTTTAGATAATAACAAATGTGATATATAAAAACGAAGTGTGCATGGAAGGAAAAAAAAAATCCAGAAAGGCACACTGAAGAGATATTTCATCAATCACCGCACTAGCGTTTTGCTTGCATGAGTTTAGAGAGATGATGGGGCTATTGGCAAACCTCCTTAAATCTAACATTTATATGGAGGGAGTGAATGAATCTACCAAATGACAACTATTTGTCATTACTGATTTTCATGAGGGAGTAATGCCCTCCGAGTACTTAAGGATACCTCTGGGTGCTTATGGATGTCTATTTTACTACTGCTGGAGGGCATAATTGATGATATTTGGATCTGCAATGTCTTCATGTACACATTCAAGCATACGCCAATAGCATGGGCAGAGATGTGTAAATCAAAGAAGGAAGGATGACTGAGATTTAGGGATTTGAAAGTATGGAACCTTATATTACTAGCTAAAGTACTTTGAAGAATACAGGACAATCGATAAACTCTCTGGATCGAGTGGATTCATTGTGGTAGGCAAAGGATACGGACTTCCGATTGATAAAGAAGCTACTACAAATTCAATATGTTATCTTGACCTCAATTATATTGGGGACACATAAGACGCTACTTGTCAACATGGTTTAGGCAAGGGCACGCCGGAGTGATAGAAGCAAACACCTTTTTCAGGGCCGAACATTATGAAGTCTTAGGCGAGTACACTCTACAAGATGTATTTGCAGCCTAACTTGTTATTCCTTTACGCTTTGGATGCTAGTGCATAGACGACTGCCTACATAGGATAGTTGGAATATATAAAGTATTAGGGTTGCACACTCTATGGTTTAGAGGAGGAGACATAGAAGCGCATTCCTTTGGATGCTAGCCTGTTGTGGATTTATAGAGGATGATTCAACGGTGATTGTGCATGCAGTAAAAAAAATATAGAAAATGAAACCTGTAAATTAAACTAAGAAAATTGGAAGAGAAAGAAGTTGTCGTAAGAAGAGTGATCATTAATCGAATCACCCTTCATAATTTCACGAATCAAATCCTGCACGAACGATCCTCTTGATCTCTTGATGTTCTCTTCTTTTTCTCTCTCACCCCTCTTTTCAATTGGCTTGGGATATATAAGCGCGGAAGATGAATGGGTTGGAAGAGGAAGGGGCGCCCTTTCCTCTTCTTAATGTCAACACTCTTTTATCTTCTTAATGTCAACATTTCTCACCTGTCCAAGTCAATCCATAAAGGTTATTTAGTCATAAAGACCATATAAAAACATTCAATTCATAATTCAGGGGAAACAGTTTATGCGATAGCAAGCACACTGAGCAATTACTGTAAGAAAATTGAATGAATCTGAGACATCAATATCTTGCCTTTACCCAGATTAAATTATTTATATCAATATAAACATCTAGAATCCCTTATAATGACTATTATGTTGAGAGCATGTTCAATATCTCCAATCAATACAATTATTCACAATCATATTTTAAGTATTTAACAAAATATGTAACTAGTCGACCAATGAATAAATATTAAAGATGTAAATCAATATTAATCTTCCTTTTTTAGCTAGAATCTATTCATTCTAATCAGTCACTTTCCTAGTTATGCTTCATAGACCGAATCATCCATAGTTAATAGGAAACATGCTAAAGTAGCAGACACTAATTAAAACTTCAAGTAGACATCTAAATAGTCATTTAGGATAAGATTGAAATTAACTTATAATCACATGGTCTCACAAATTAGAGAAGCAGAGATTCATTCTTCTACTACCCTTATTGTCGTCATAATACATGTGGTATGAATCACATGTTATGATATTTTTCTCTTTATAAAAAAAAAGAGTGCATATTTTTCTCAAAATTTAATATTGTATAGATTTTGATCTAGACATACCTAATGTCTAATCTTGAATTCAATGTATAAATTCTAATATGGCTTTAAGTAGATTCAGTAAATGGTGGGTTCATTACTTCGATCATTATTAATATATAAATGATCTCATCTTGGCACAATTATCAAGACGACTTTAACTAATGAGTGTGTCCATATTCATAGTACATAAGTTGTCTCATAAGTAACGGTCTTACCTCTATTTATACTTAACAAATAGACATAATTGTTTATGCGAGTGGACTAATCTTAACCTGCTAACATGCTCATCGAGACTTTTTATCTAAATGTAACAAAGATGTTTATACTGAATAGATCATGACATTTCATATATCTAATTGTCTTTACAAAATATTATATTTTATGAAGTCCCAAAGACTTCACATGTCCTTAAAATGACTTTTTAGTCATTAACTTAGTAAAAAAATTTACAAGCATAGCATGTGTAGGGATATACTAAAGAATTATCTTTTTCTTATCAATAATATCCCTTAAAAATTATACTTAATTTCTATGTACTTGTCCTTGCTGTGATATTTGGGATCCTTGGAAAAAGTTATAATAGCTTGATTATCATAGTAAATTGTAATAGGACTCTTATTATCCTTAATAATCTTCAGATACTTTAGGAACCTTCTCAACCAGACAGTTTCTTGCACAGCCACTGTCCAAGACACATACTCAATTTCCATTGGCAATAGGCTACACAAGTCTGTTTCTTGTTGTTCCATGAGTTGACCCCACCATTCAGTAAGAAAACATAGCCAGATGTGAATTTTCTATCATCAAGATCTTCTGCCCAATCTATATCTGTATAGCTCTTCAGGCTCAGCTTAGATCCTTAGAAACAGATATAATAAGTTGTTGTCCTTTTGAGTTATCTGAATATCCTTTTCACCACTTTCTAGTGTCTCAATGGGTTTGATTAGAAATAGCTAACTAAGAGAACAACATAACTTATCAGGGCGAGTACACAACATAGTATACATAAAACTACCAATGACACTGTAATATGATTTTTTTTCTTTATTTTGGCTATTTTTTAAAAAGTCTTGGGATACATACTTTTGCTCAGAACAGTATCTCTTGCTGCAAGTATTTGTTTTGCAATCTGACATTTGAACTGTTGTAGCATCTTAGTGATTTAAGTCTCTTGAGATAAACCCAAAAGTCTTTTTGATTGATCTTTAATTATCTTTACTCCTAAGATGTACTCAGCTTCTTCCATATCTATTATAATAAATTGTGATGAAAAGCACAATTTGACTTATATCACACATTTTCTATTACTTCCAGCTATTAGCATATCATATCTATTATATCAAATTATGATTAAAACCACATTTTGACTTCTATCACACATTTTCTGTTACTTCCAACTATTAGCATATCATCAATATATAATGATAAGATGATAAATTTTCCTTTTTTTTCATTCTTAGGTAAAACACAATGATCCTCATTGATCATTTCGAAATCATAAGATAAAATTGTTGGTGCATCAGGACCTAGCAAAAGGGGGTGAATTGCCTATAATATTTAAAATAACCTTTCTCGATCTTTAGATATGATTAGTAGCACAATTAAATCTAATAATAATAAAACTGAACTAAACTTAAAAAGGAAGATTGAGAGGCCATAATTTTACTTGATTACAACCTACGTCATTGTTAATCCAAGGTAGTGAAAGACGCTAAAAGATTTCCTTCGTTGCAGGCAAAGAAGCCTCTTACAATCTTTGAAAAGCCCAAAGAAATGCTAGGAAAGTATTACAAGAGTTGTAGTTCAAGTTCTTAATGATTTCCTAACTCCAGGGATATTTTTATATCTCTTAGAAAACTCTATCCAAGGCTAGAAGGCGTCTTCAACATGGTCCAAGACGCCTTCCATCAGATAAGTCTTATCTGTTGAAGATAAAACCTTATCTCCGCTAACGGTCATTGGATGACATCTTCTATGGGTTGGAGACGCCTTCGTACTGTTCATCGAACGTGTCTTCTAAGCTTTTGAAGGCGTCATTGGTACTATTCATCTAAAAATGATTAACTTCCCATGTTAACCATTTTTCACTCCACTCGCTTGGGTGATGCTCCTGCCATCCGGAATTAAGCTCACTTGAACCCAACTCCGGTTTTCTTTTCGAGTAGCCTTCCTCCCCAGCTTCTCGTCCCTCAGACCACCTCGCGCGTCCTTTTCATCCGCCAGTGTTCTTTTTCATAGCACCTCGTTCTTCGGATGCACCGAGCCTGTCGACTCCCTTTTTGTGTCATTTTTCTTACTAGCCGTGTCTTCCACTCGACTTCTTGTGTTCCTAAGTTCCCGCACACTTAGACACAAAGATCAAATATATACAGGACCTAACTGAACTTGGTTCACCATATCAAAACTATCGCAGAGTACTTACAATTTCCCCCTTTTTGATATGCATCAACCCAAGTTCAAGTTAGGGGGAAAAAAATACAATAACATAACTAAAGTAAATAAGTTGCAATTCTATGAATTACCAAGTTTACAAAAAAATAACCAAGTTTGCAAAAAATAATCCTAACTTCCCCTTATCTTGTACCTATTTCTCCTCCTTTGATCACATCAAAAAATTTAGGGGGAAAAATACAACAAATAATTAAGAAGAATAAGTTAGACCAGTAAAAAAAAGTTTCCTAAAAATATTATTTAATATAACAAAAATGTTTTATTTTAGTAAAACAACTATTTTTTGAAGATATTTTTTTTAAATCTAACTCTAAAAATTTTGCTAAGTTTCTTGGATATAACAACACTTTCTTTAAAGGTAAAAAAAATAAAAATTTCTAAATTTCTATTTTTTAAATCTTTTAAAATTAAAAATTTATTTTTCATAAAATAATTCGTAACAATTCAGATAATATTCAAAAAAACTTTGAAAATTTTTATAAAGATTAAGAATGTTATATTCTTTTATAGAAAATTAAAAGTTTTAAAAAATAAGTCTGTGTAATAATTTTAAATTTTAAAATATAACCTTTGATAATTTCATAGAAAATAACCAAAAAAAAATTTCAAATTTTTTTTTAATAGAAATACTTATTTTTCTATAAATGTAAAAATTGTGAATAAGAAATTTGAAAAAAAAAATTACTTGAAAATTTTTTTCTAATTAAAACAACTTCTATCCTAATAATTCAGAAACTTAGAAATTTAATCTTAAAAATATTTTAGAACCAAAAATAGATTCCTACCTATTGAATTTACTAAAAATTTTGGAGTACATAATTCCTAGGGATTTCCTGTACTAGTTAATTGTTGGTTAGTCCTGGGAAAATCGTACCGGTTCCACTGTACAAAAAAATTTTGTACAAGTGTCGAACCTTTTCTTAAATAACCTATTGTGTTATTTAGAAGTTAAATTAGGAATCGCAAACGGAACTTAACATCATTGATTCCAAATTTAACTTATCTGTTCTTAATGGTTTAGAGTTGAATCGCAAGCGGAACTTAACACTATTGATTCAAATCCACCTATGTTATTAATTTCATTAAATTTTAATTTCCAAAATTGGCTTCCACCGCCTAGACAAAGCCTTTTAAGGAAAGCTAATATTTAATTTCCTTAAATAACTCTAGGTTAACAAAAAAGAACAATCGAATCACAAATTCAAAAAATAAAAGAAAAAAAAACACAACTTCGAAACAAATCCGAAAACTCTAGAATCATATGCCTCTTGTGTTTGGTATTTCCAAAAATAACTATACAAAGAAAACTAGTATGATGCGGAAACCAATTACTAGTTATACCTTTCTTTGTAAGCAAATAACCTCTTGATCTTCTACCATATTCCTCTTCTTATCCCGGACATTGTGTGGGCAACGATCTACCGAGATGAGAATCCACCTAAGCCACCTTCTTCTCCAAGCAAGATTCGGCCACCACAATTCTCCAAGAGAAGTAGAGGTCCGGCCACCACCACCAAGCTCCAAGGAATGTAAGAAACAAAACCTCCTTTCTCTCCTTCTTCTCCTAGCTAGAACCGGCCACCATCAAGAGCTCCAAGAGAGGATAAAACCGGCCACTAAAAAAGAAGAGAAGAGGAGAGGGAAAACCTCTAGGGCCGGCCACACCAAGGAGAAAAAGAGAGGAAGAAAAGAATAGAGTTAGCACCTATGAAGGCACCTTTACCCTCTCTTTTATAATCCTTGGTCTTGGCAAATAAGAAATATTTAAATAAAAATTTCCTTATTACTTTGCCATGAAAAGGAAAATTTAATTAATTAAAAATTAAAATCCTTTTCACAATTTTAATGGCCGGCCACTTTTGTCCCCAAAACAAGGAGAGTTTTAATTAACACAAGAATAAAAACTTCCTAATTTGTTTCCGAAAATTTATAAAAAAATTTCTCCAATAATTTTTCCCTTTATGGTGGATAAAAAGGAAATTTTATAAATTAAAATCATTCTTTTAAACATGTGGATAATTTTCAAAAAGGGAAGTTATCTCTAAAAATTAAAATCTCCTTTCAATCTACAAATAAGGAAAGATATCAAATATTTTCTTAATCTTTTGTAGAAACTTATAAAAGATATATTTAATTTTTAAACTCTCTTTTAAATCATGAACATGGTTAAAAAAGGAAAGTTTTCTTAAAATTAAAATTCACCTTTCAATCTACAAATAAGGAAAGATTTCAAATCTTTTCTTAATCTTTTGTAGAAAGCTATAAAAGGAAATATTTAAATTTCAAACTCTCTTTTAAAATCATGATATCCACATAAGAAATAATTTTAATAAAAATCTCTTTTTATTTTTTAGTGGTCGGCCACCTAAGCTTGGGACCCAAGCTTTGGCCGACCACCTATAATTGGCTCCACCAATAGCTTTGGTCGACCCTAGCTTGGGCTCCAAGCTAGTTTGGCCGACCACCTTAAGGTGGGTAGAAAGGTGGGTATAGGTGGGTATAAATTTCTATATATAAGAGGCTTCGATAGGGACCGAGAGGAGAAATTGGTTTTGATCTCCTGATGAAATTAAGCTTCCCGTGTTCGCTCCGAACACACAACTTAACTTCATCAATAATAATTTATACCACTAAAGAACTATTATTAAACTACCGCATCTGAAACATCCCCAGTTTTTTTTCACTCATTAACTACTATCTGAATGATCATAAGGCAATACCAACAAGAATTTATCATACCCCAATAGACACAACAGTAACAAAGTAGGTTTATCAAGTTAAACATTAACTCTTCAACAGTTTACCACCCAAATGATAAGAAAGGAAATAAAGAAAATCTCTCGCAATAAACCCAGTAGACTCTGCACTCCCGGACAACAGACAAAACCATGCGTCCATCCCGCCTCCTCGTCTACTGCATCCGAGGGCCTTCCGGCATATCCTAGAAGTCATCCTCACCTGTATTAAAATGTCGTGAGTCTATGACCCAGCAAGTTCAGACCAATATGCATAAGAGGATATCCATAAAGTAGAGGAGATGGTACTAGAACCAAACGAAAGCATAAGCCAAGTATCATATAGCAAAAGAAATACTCAGTGCACAAGTCATTCTATATAGTTAATATGGTGAATATGTCACATATCCGGTAACCACAATTTGAGCCAGTCAACAGTCCCATGATCCTAGAGGTACCTCATAGAGAACATGCATCCAGTCATATAGCCGAAGCTAACCATATCAGTCAAGTTTGGAAGGGCCCTCCCCGGAGCTCATCCCGGGTCACCCAACCCGTACTGTCACCACATATGCTCATACTCATTCTATTAACTACATATATAAAAATCTAATCTATCCACAATAACAGTATACCAGTAGCTCATTCCCATCAGTCTGTATACATTCCCTTTTCACAAAAAAACAAACCTTTTCTTATCCATATCAACGTAAATCAAGAATAACAATTGATAAATGGTTAATTATCATGTGACAAGTAACTACCTATAGAGATAATTCAACAGTTTGCAACCTATAACCGGATACCAATTAATTGCTTAACACATATTATCATATATAGATTAACAGCAAGGAAAGAAACAAAATTATGAAATTTCTCTTCCGAGGTATTCCGATTGGTCGATTGGACTCCTATATGGAATCATCTAGGTCATACTAACAACTGTGATAACAGAAAACGGGAAAGAAATCATAACATATTACTAACAGACTATAACAGAACTCTACCACTAACTCCATATAGAAAACATGCTCCATTCAGGAACCAATGAATTCACAAGAAATCATTTAATCCATAAATCTAATCCAACATGAATTGTGCATTTGTTCAAGATCAAAACCAACGTCCCGCAACAGCCAAGGAAAATAAACCAACCATAACCCGTAAACGTTCCCGACAGTGATACAAACTTTTCCAATGTGAACTTACCCAAAATTTCAAATTAAACTTTACAGAGTACACGAACTCAGCGCAAATCTCGTCCAAAGCTAGAACTTCATAAGAAACGCAATTCAAATCTCATTCCAGCAGCTAACAACTCGGTCAGGTATTTAATCAAACGGTTGGCATGCAGAAACTCGGCGATTAAATCCTCGCAGAAGAAAAATCAAATCCGAGCCCATACATGGGCAAATCGTTCATCACCGAACCACAGGGAAAAAAAACTTCCGAAGAACATCGATCTTCTGATCAGCATGCACTAGCTAAAAGCTCTGCAACCAAACCAGACAAGCCATAACAGATATCCGAAACCAAACCACACCAATAGAACAAAACACCTGGGAAATCTCCCGACAAATCTCAATTTCCAAAGCATAAACCTCACAAACATTCTCCGTATCAAAGGAAAACACTGAAATCTCGATTAAAACGCAAGCATCACTGAATGAGGTGAATCGAAATCTTTACAGTCACACGAACTCGTCGATAAGGACTCCATCCCAGTTCCATAACCCATACCTCACAGATATCGCAGTTAGCCTAAAGATTGAACTTGCCTTCCCTTCCGCGTCTCCCCTCAAATGTAGCCGCCGGTGAATCGCCGCTAGCCTCTACACCTGCCCGCGAGATTTCCATGAGCTCACCAAACCGATGGACCACTATGTCGGAGATCGGAGTTCGGTGAGGTGTCCGATCGAGGTCGGCGCAGCGTGAAGGACGAAGTGAGGCGGCGCTCGTGAAGACACTGTGCTCGTGGGACACAACCAACTTTATACCTAGGTCTTTTGTGCCTAGGTTAATTAATCCCCAACTTAAGGTAATTACAAACTATCAATATTTTCCCCTTAATTGTTCCATCTCCATTAAATGAAGTCGTACCAGTTCATTAAAAACCCTAAAATCCCTCAACTTCATTTCGTAGAAATTTTAATTAATAAACTATTCCTTGTAATCACCCACGAATCCTTAATTCAGTATTACTATCTTAATTAAATTCTTGAATTAACGTTAAAGGAGACCTTACAGCATCAATCCCAAATTACATTTTGTGCTCCTTCTTATTATGAGTGTGTTAATCTCCCTGTGTTTAAGATGTCGAATGCCCACTAATTAAATGAGTTACTGACAACTCACTTAATTAATATATTAGTTCCAAGAGTAGTACAACTCAACCTTATCGTCATGTCGGACTAAGTCCACCTGCAGGGTTTAACATGACAATCCTTATGAGCTCCTCTTGGGGACATTATCAACCTAGATCACTAGGACACAGTTTCCTTCTATAATCAACAACCCACACTATAAGTGATATCATTTCCCAACTTATTGGGCTTATTGATTTATCGAACTAAATCTCACCCATTGATAAATTAAAGAAATAAATATCAAATATATATGCTTGTTATTATATTAGGATTAAGAGCACACACTTCCATAATAACTAAGGTCTTTGTTTCTTTATAAAGTCAATATAAAAAAAAAATGGCCTCTAATGCTACTACTCAATACACTCTGAGTGTACTAGTGTAATTATATAGTTAAGATAAACTAATACCTAATTACACTACGACCTTCCAATGGTTTATTCCTTTCCATCTTGGTCGTGAGCTACTGTTTGTAATTTATAAGGTGCTGATAACATGATCCTCTGTGTGTGACACCACACGCCATGTTATCTACAATATAAATTAATTGAACAACTACATTTATCATAAATGTAGACATTTGACCAATGTGATTCTTTTATTTCTAAATAAATGTTTATACAAAAGCTAGGCTTTTAGTATACACTCTAACATTAATTTTACTATAATCTTTAAATTTTGATTTTTTTAAAAAAATTATTTGAACATGCATGGTCATTTTCTAATTTTTCTATTTGTATTTTTAAATTATCAAACATATAATGTGCATGAATTTATTAAGTTTAATTTTAACCTAGCATTATCTTTTTCTAGTTGTACTATATTCTTAGATAATATTTTGATAAATTCAAAAGATTACTTGGGAGATAGTGTATGTACCTTACTTACCTCAAGTTCTCATACTCTCCCTTCATCGCAACTTTCTTCTGAGGATCCTCCTCTTTCATCGATGCTCATTTTAAAGCTGCTTTCATCTTCTCCTTGGTGGTCCGCCAATAGGGTTAGTCTAACGTATTCTTCAATTTTTGACTCCGATGATGACTCGTCCCATATAGCTTTTAAATTTTTGTGTCTCGATTTGGTTGGCTCTTTCTTCTTCTTCTTCTTCGTCTTTAGCTTTAGGCAATCATCCTTGATGTATCCTTCTTCGTTGCAGTTATAGTATCGGACCATACTTTTACTCCGAAAGTGCTTTTTCATCTACAACTTAAATTTATTGGATTTAATAAACTTATTAAATTTTCTTTCCAATAATGATGCTTCATCTTCGTCGATGGATGCTTCAGAGTCTTGATCATTTGTTCTTGCCTTTCGGATAATGTTTTAACTGGGCTCTTTTAATTCTGTACATCTAGGTTCGTGAAGTTCTAAAGTAAAAAATAAACTCTCTAAAGTACTTACCTCTAGATCTTTTGAAATATAATAAGAGTCTATTATAGACGTCCAGTCTTGTGTCCTAGGGAAAGCATTTAAGACATACCTTAAAGAATCTCGGTTTGTTACCTGTTCTCCAAGATTCGTAAGTCCGGTTGTTAACTCCTTCAGCTTGGCGTGTAGTTGTGCTACTGACTCTCCTTCTTTCATCAGGAGGTTGGTCAATTTGTTCTAGAGCAGATCTCGTTTTACAAGCTTGGGTTCAGACATACTTTCGTGTAGCTGCAGGAACTTCTCCTAAAGTTCTCTTGTTGAGTTGTAGGCACCGATTCTACTGACTTCTTGCGCAGGTAACACACTCAGCAAATGGAATTCAGCTCATCCATTTGCTACGAAATCTAGTTGTTCCTTTTTGGTTCATTGGTATTCCTCTCTTTCACATCCTTGTGGGTCATTGGGAGCTATAAAGCCATATTTAATTATTAAAAGCAATTCAAAGTCCATTTTAAAAAATACCTTCATGTGTTTTTTCCATGTCACGAGTTCTCCCTCGAACATCAGTAGGTAGTTGCTCGGTCCAGCCATCGTCTCGGTGCTTCAGTCAGTAGTTAGTTCTTCTGAGGCGTTCTAGCTCTAACACCAATTGTTGGTGTGGTGGGGCCCGACAAGAGGGGAGTGAATTGCCTGTAATATTTAAAATAACCTTTCTTGATCTTTGTATTTGATTAATAGCACAATTAAATCTAATAATAATAAAACTGAACTAAACAACTTAAAAAGGAAGATTAAGAGGCTAGAATTTTACTTGGTTACAATCTAAGTGATTTATAATCCAAGGCAGTAAAAGACACTAAAAGATTTCCTTCGTTGCAGGCAAAGAAACCTCTTACAGTCATTGCAAAGCTTAAAGAAATGCTAGAAAAGTGTTACAAGCATTGTAGTTCAAGTTCTTGATGATTTCCTAATTCCAAGGGTCTTTTTATAGCCCCTGGAAAACTTTATCCAAGGCTGGAAGGTGCCTCCAAGATGGTCCAAGGTGCCTTCCATTAGATAAGTCTTATCCGTAGAAGATAAAACCTTATCTTCACTAATGGTCACTGGAAGGCACATTCTATGGAAGATAAAATCTCATACTGTTCATCAAAGGCGCCTTTCAAGCCTTTGAAGGCACCTTTGGTACTGCTCATCTGAAAATGGTTAACTTCCCTTGTTAACTATTTTCCGCTCTGTTCGCTTGGGTGATGCTCCGGTCGTTCGGAATTGAGCTCACCTGAACTCAACTCCGGCCTTCTCTCGAACAACCTTCCTCTCTGGCTTCTCGTCCCTCAGATCTGTAGGATCGTTAGATTCGATAGAGGGGGGGTGAATATCGATTCGCAAAACAAGAGTTTAAGCGCAGCGAAAAAAGATAAAGTAGACACAAATATTTTTACTTCGTTCGGAGCCTGTGACGACTCCTACTCGAAGGCCCGTGGTCCTTGACCACTTTCGTTGGGCAATCACTAGCAAGTCGGAATATGATTACAGAAAAAGTACAGGAGATGCTAGTAATAATAAAGCAATACCGACAAAAAGAAAATTAAACAAAAACTGGAAGAGCACTTTTGTCGGAGCGTTGTTGGCGTCGCACTTGAACGTCGAGCAGCAAGATCAGCAGAAGAGTTCTCAGTCAAAGTTAATTCTGAAGCTCCTGTCTGGGGCTTCTTTTATATGCTGTTCCGGGCGCCTGGATCCCTTCCGGGCGCCTGGAGTGTGACGTAACTGCTCAAATCAAGATGCTCCACGTAGCGACGAGGTGTCTGGATAAAATTCGCCTTCCGGGCGCCCGGATCCCTTCCGGGCGCCCGGACCTCCGGGCGCCCGGACCACCTTGTTCCAGAAAGACTCCTTTTTCCTGCAAAACAAGGTTAGTCCGAGGCAAATATATATCCTGTAAAACAAATGGTTAGCACAGTTAAAGTTCAACAGATGGATAAAGAGAGTATGACTTAGATTCCGTCTTTCCGAGACCGGAATCTAGTCACGATCTCGACTTAGACATCCGAAATGGATCTAAGCCGGATCGACGCCTAATGTCCCCTTCCCGGGAACGCGTCCTCACAGTCACTCCCCTCCAGTGACTTACCTCACTTACCTGCCAGACGTCCGGTCAGCCCGTCGACCTGTCTGGACTTCTCGCCAAGCGTCCGGTCAGCCCGTCGACCCGCTTGGACTTCTCGCCAGCTATCCGGTCAGCCCGTCGACCTAGCTGGACTTCTCGCCAAGCGTCCGGTCAGCCCGTCGACCCGCTTGGACTTCTCGCCAGCTATCCGGTCAGCCCGTCGACCTAGCTGGACTTTTCCTGCACACTTGATCAAAGTGTCAGACAACAACATAACTAACTTAACCTATTTGTCATTCATCAAAACCTGGGTTAGACCGTTAGTGCTACCCGCACCAACAAGATCGTCGTGAACGTCTTTCTCATCCTTAGTGCACTCTTCTGCAGCACCTCGTCCTTCGGATGCATCGAGCCCGTCGACTCCCTTCTCGTGTCATCTTTCTCGCTAGTTGCGTCTTCTGCTCAACTTCTTATGTTCCTAAGTTCCTGCACACTTAGACACAATGATCAAATACACACAGGACCTAACTGAACTTAGTTGACCACATTAAAATTATCCCAGGGTACTTATAAAAATGACTTCATTAAATCTTATGTTCCATTGTTTTGACACTTGTTTTAGCCTATATATAGACTTTTTAATTCTATATACTCTATTCTCTCGGCCTTCAGCAATATATCTTTCTGGTCGTGCTATATAGATTTTCTTGTCAAGATTACCATTAAGGAAAGTCATTTTTATATCCATCTAATGTAATTTCATGTCAAAATGTGCTACTGTAGTTAGAATGACACGTATTGACATAAACTTTACAATTGGGGAGAATGTCTCTTCAGAATCAATACCTTCATTTAGGTATATCCTTTTGCAAATAGTCAAGGTTTGTATTGATTAATCGATCCATCTACCTTTTCTTGATTTTAAGAATGCACTTATTCCCAATAACCCATTGGTCCAGAGGAAGATCAACTAAATTTCAAAGTGGATTCTTTCTCATAGACTTCATTTCCTCATTCATTATAACTTTTAATTCTTCTCCAACTGAGCATCTCAAAGCTTCCTCAACCATTCAAGGATCCTCATAGTCAACTGGGAGAATCATTAATCTCTCATTCTCAATATCAAAACTTATTCGAGAAATAATATGATGACTAATTCTTCGAATGTTAGATTATTGAGAAACTAAATCAGTCAATGATAAATCACTTCCACTAGGTTGACTAGATTCAGACATCTCTTGTGATATCTGATTTGTTGATAAAGGTTTATCCTTTTCATCTATTGCAAATAAAGAAATTATCTTATCAATTTCACCTCTTGTTGGGAACTCAGTTTCGAGAAAAGTAGCATCTCTAGACTCTATTTTAGAGATGATTCATCTTGTTGTTCACTAATGAAAATATAACCCTCAGAAGTATCATAATACCTTACAAAGATACTCTTCTTATCTCTGAGTCATAATTTTCTATATTTGTGAGTCTTATCATGAACGTAGACAGCTGACTTTCAAGGTCTTAGATTACTAAAATCTAGTTTTTTGCATGCCCAACATTCATATAGAGTAAATGAAGTAAATTTAGAAGACACTAGGTTAAGTATATAGGTTACAGCTAATAATGCATTTCACTAATAAGAAATTGATAAATTAGCTTAAGTCATTATAGATCTAATTAATTATATCTAGAAAAGTTTGATTTATTCTTTCAGCAACTCGATTTTACTGTGGAATTCCAGGGATAGTTAGTGGTTTAATAATCTCTTTCTCATTACATATTGTCTTAAACTGATCAGACAAATATTCACTTTCAAGGTTAGTGTGTAAGATTTTAACCTTATATTCCAATTAATTCTCTACTTCATTCAAATAACGATTGAAGCAATCTAATGTCTTAGATTTATGATAAATCAAGTACACATGACTAAAAACGTATAAAATCATCAATAAATGTAATGAAATAAGAACTTCCATGTCTAACATTCACATTCATTAGACCATAATATCCGAATAAAATAATTACAATGATGATTCAACCCTAATAGCTTTACCAAATAGTTTCCTAGTTACTTTTCCAACAAGATAATATTCACATATAGACAAGTTAACTTTAGCATGAGTATCTAGCAAATCCTTTTTAGCTAATCTATTCATTCGTTCTTGTCCTATATATCTTCATCATTTACATCAGCATTGCTAATAAGAGCAATGCTTTAAAAACAACTATTATTGCCATAATTAATATATGACTTTACATCAAGAACCATGAAATCATTCGATATATAACTATATCCTATTAACACAGAGTTAATTCTTAGTTCCACACAATGACTATAAAATTTTATACAATAACCCAAATCAAGAAGACTATTAACAAAAATCAGATTCCGTTGAATCTCAGGAGCATACAGGACATCATGCAAAAAAAAGATATGTCCACCACATAGGTTGAGTATGTATGTGTCAACTCCTTTGACTTCAATTCTTACATTGTATCCCATATATATCCATTTATTACTAGCTGGTACCCAACAATACTCCACATATGTAGATCGATCACAAGATGCATGGATCGTTACTCCTGAATTTATAATCCACAAAAGATAAAAATCAACTAACAACACTAAACTAGCAACATAATACTCATGAAAAGAGGATAAACACGGATCTATCTTTTTTGGCTCAGTATATTCTTGAGCAAAGTGACCCTTCTTGTCATAGTTATAGTAAGTCAACTTATTTTGAAATTTCTTTCTATACTTCTTTCCTTTCTTCTTAATTGGGCCTTGCTCAACAGCAACACTAGCTTCTTTTCCCTTTCCCATTCCTTGCTTAAACCATCTTTTTTAATTCTTGGAAATAGATGCTCCAATAGAACCTTCAGCTACAAAAGATTGTCCAAAAATCCTTATAGATTCTATTCTCTCCGCCTGCAGTTCAACATGACATGAGACACCGGTGAAAGTCATGATACTTTCCCTATGAGTCAGATTCTATTTCATCATTTTCCAAGAGTCAAGAAGGGAACAGATACTACCTGAACCTGTTGTCCATCAGTCAATTCATGACCGACAACTTTTAAATCTCAAATTATATTTGTCATTTTCCTCATGGTAACATTCGAGCACTTTTGGTAGCTGTCAAACTTGATTATTAGCTTACGAATCTTGCTTAAACTAACTCCACTGTACTTTTCTCTTAGGACAACACAGACAGCATAAGCTGATAGTAACGTCTCATATTCAGATATTAGGTAGTCTACCATTAAATTAATCATTATTCCCTTAGCAGTGGAGTCTTTTTTCTTCCATGCCTTATAAGTATTGATAATCAACATTTGGACACTTTATTTTATTATTATAACCTGATGGTTCTACCCTCTTTTGTATCTAATTATATATTTTTAGTGTGCTTCATATGGTTTGATCTTTGTAAGTCTCCAATTTAATTTTTGTACATTTTATGGATATTTTAGATATTATTTGATTATATTGTATTTTGCAGGAAGTGAGAGAGACCACAATTGAGAAGAGGAATATGAATTTGATATATCAAGTCATGGTGTGGGTAAATTACCAAATGGATAGAATGAATCAAGCGAAGAATTTAAAAGCTCAATTTCAAAGTCCAAATAAAAAAAAAATCCTAAAGCCTTAATCATGTGATTTGATTCAGTTGGTTCTAATCGGTTCAAGTGAATCGGCTGGTTCAAGTGGAGCTTTAAAGCATGAATGCGCTTCAAGGAGAAACTTGGCTCAGAACTACGCGTGTTCCTCTTCTGCTCGTGCTTTTTTCCCTCTCACGCACGCTGACACCCCCACTCTTCTCTTTTGCGATTTCTTCAAGTCGGTGACGAACGAGCAACGAGTGTTGGAGGCTACAAGCAACTCCGACGATGTTCCCTGGTCAAGCTCAACTCACTGGTGAATTTCTCCGGCGTTTTCCCTCGAACCTAGAGGTCGGCCAGAGTGGTTGCAAAAGTTAGGTCTTCGTGGTTCGGCGACGGCAAAGAGCTTCGATCATTTCCAACTTGGAGTGGTTCTCCAGTGTGACCTTCATCTCCCGGTGTTCTTCTTGTACCCCTACCTCCTGTGGCTCGGTCGGGCAGAGGAAGAAAGGGCGGCGACAGTTCATCACCCTTCTCCGGTGAAGCCACCTTCTGAGATCCAGCACCGAGCACTACTGAGAATCCTTGTGGACGTGGGTTGCGAAGGAAGGAGTCTTCCCAATGAGCTGCGATGGTTGTGTTGGCCTAGAATCGGATAGGATAGCACATCCAAAACACACAGCACACAAGAAGAAACAAGAAGAATAGGACAAATAGGAATTTCACTTATGAAAGGAAACCTTACACCGAGATACCTTCTACATGCCTCTACAACCCTTTATATAGCATCACAAATAATAAGAGCACGAACCACGAGATCCATAAAAATAGGATCTAGATGAGATCTATAAAAATAGGATCTAGATCCATAAAAATAGGTAGACCGAGTAATAACTAATTATCAAGAAAAATAAAAATAAAAAACTAATGACGTGGAGGGATTATTTTCTCACATTACTCCCCCTAATCCTGACATGATTCTAAGTCACGGAGCCGAGTAGTTGTCGCATGGCACCACGGGCAGTCCATCTTTGTTCTCCGGTATTAACGAACTCAACCACAATTTGTCCACCTTTGGCACCACGGGCAGTCCATCCATCTGCACCATGAACAAGTCCATCTGTTCGCGTTATCCATGACTCCGCTTCTTTGGCCCTGCGCCAAAGTCTATTTGCACACCAAGTGCTCGGCCCACAACTCGATCTCTTTGGCACCACGAACAAGTCTCGTCTGTTAGTTCTCTTGGCAACACGAGCAAGTCCATCTGCTCGCACAACGGACAAGTCCATCTGTCCGCCTTTGCTGCTTGGCATATGTTGCATACCTGCCACGCTCGCTTCGCTGCCAAGTTCGCCTCTTACAAACTTGGGCTTGGAGTGTGTCCAGCGCACTGCCAATCCTCTGCTTGGTATGACTTGCGCCCATGCCTCACTTGCTGGTTTGCCAACTCTTCCTCCTGTAAGACTTGGGCTTGGGCAGCCCAGCGTTGCCGCCTCGCTTGGCATGCCTTGCGCGCATGCCCAACTCAGATGTGTGCCAAGTCTGCCTCCTGCAGACTTGCACATGGACAGAGCCCCGTGCACTACCGGTTCGCTGCTTTGCATGTGCCCTAGCCAGGTTGGGTTTTCTAGCCTTGCTAGGAGACAGGCTTGCTTGAATGTCTTCAAGGTTATCTTGTACAAACGATTTTGTGTTCGCTTTACCAGCATCAAGAGCTTTCCGCTCCTATCAATCACCTTCATGGTATCTCCTTTCATATGCACTTCATTCCCAGCTTCTGTCAATTGACCAAGACTTATGATATTACTACAAAGTTTCGGAATGTAGTATACCTCGTGGAGAGCCTTCTGGTCACCGTTCTTGCATTCGAACACAGTCGTCCCCTTGCCCATGATCTCAATGGTTGATCCATCGCCAAACCTCACCCTCCCGGTGATGGTTTCATCTAGTTCTTGAAACTTCTCACGATGGCCAGTCATGTGGTTGTTGGCACCGTTGTCAAGGTACCAGACGTCTTTATCTTCTCCTTTCTCAACGCTGCGATACATCTCCGATAGGAACCTATCTTCACTGAGTAGAATGATATCCTGTCGCTCACGCCTAGTGTGTGACTCCTCGTGGGACACGGTCATCATCAGTGCTGGCTCTTCATCAGTGGCGTAAGTGAGATGAGCCTCATAATGACGAGGCTTGTTGTAGCATTCGGACGCATAATGCCCCATTTTCTCACAATTGAAACACTTTATATGACTCTTGTCATGAGTGCTTCTGTCGTTGCTGCTAGTGCCTCCTGCACTGTCTTGGCTCGGCGTACCACGACCACGACCGCGCCCTCGCCCACGCCCACGCCATTTGCTACGACTAGGGCTGCTGGACCCACGCCCCTTGCCTCCTGACGAAGTGTCCACGTTGTCCCCCTTCTGTCGCATTTGCCATTCGGCATGAGTAAGTAGGAGCTCACCTTTAGTGTTGTTGGTGTTGCCGCGTAGACGTAGTGTTCGTTCTTCGTATGCTTTCAGTCGCCCAATAGTCTCCTCAAATGGTATCGTCTCAAGATCCTAAAACTGCTCAATTCCGGCAACAATAGGGAAGAACTTATAAGGGACTGAATCGAGTAACTTTTTTACCAAAGATGAATCTTCAAGCGTGGCACCAAGAGCGGAGAACTTGCTGCTCATAGCACTGAGTTTGCCAGCAAACTCATCAATCGTGTCGGTCTCCTTCATCCGGAGGGCGTCAAACTCGCTCTTCAGCGTTTGTACGCGTGCCTTCTTAACTCGATCACTTCCAAGGTACCTCGTCTTGAGGTTGTCCCAGACTTCCTTCGCCGTCTTCCTTTTTGCGATCTGGAGAAGTATGTCTTCGGGGACACACTGCAAGATGTATGCACGTGTCTTTTTATCCTTCTTTGTATCCACCTGGTCTCCTTCCACTGGCTCCACCGCCTCCCAGACTCCCTGGGCATCAAGGATCGCCTCTGTCTTTATTGCCCACACAATATAATTGTGAGGGCTTAGCATCGGATAGGGAAATGACACTCCGCCGTTCTCCTTCACAGCAACTTGTGGGATGCCAGACATTTTTGTGGAATCGTGGATTCTTGGGTGTTCTATACTGCCAAGGCTCTGATACCAAATGTTGACCTAGAATCGGATAGGATAGCACACCCAAAGCACACAGCACACAAGAAGAAAGGAAATAGGAACTTCACTTATGAAAGAAAACCTTACACCGAGATACCTTCTACATGCCTCTACGACCCTTTATATAGCATCATAAATGATAAGAGCGTGAACCACGAGATCCATAAAAATAGGATCTGGATGAGATCCATAAAACTAGGATCTAGATCCATAAAAATAGGTAGACCGAGTAATAACTAATTATCAAGAAAAATAAATAAAAATAAAAATAAAAAACTAATGACGTGGAGAGATTATTTTCTCACAAGTTGTTCAACATTCTTCTCTGGCAGCAAGTTCCTGGTTATTGTTTCTTTTCCCAGTTCATCCAACCTGTTCAATTTAGTGTGGTTTACGCTGGTGAGAGCATTGTTAACGAGATTGGACAGTATCTCCGCATCTCTGTTAAACTTCCATTGGAGCGGTTCCAGGGCCGTCTCAAGGTTCCATGAGGCCCTAGGTAAAAAAAATAAATTAGGCCTTTAATATTAAAAAAATTCTTTCATCCTTTTTCATTCGGAATTGGGATCGACAATAGTGGATTTAATTTTTTTTTTAAAAATAAAATATTAATTTAAAATAAATTTTTATGTAAAATAAATTCTTCTATTTTTTGAGATTGAATAAATTCTTCTATTTTTTTTTTCATACGTTCCATATATCCAGAATCATATTATTTTCATAGACATATTTATATTAAAATAATAATAAAAAGGAAAATATAAGTCCCTGATATTTTATCAAAATAAAATTACTTAAAATTAAATGAACAATAAAACTTAATTTACGTCATGTAGGTTTAATTTGATGATATTTCAAACTGATTGCTGAGTATTACCTATACAAATATAACAAAAAAAATATAAAATATTAAATTTGATTTGAATCCATTAATTTAAGTAGTTTATATTTTATAATAAATAGTACTTAACAAATATATAATAAATCAGATATATGTACTTAAAGATTATTAAAAATATATGATTTTTTAAGTGCATATATGTAATTTGTTTACATCGAGAGAGAAAAAATGAGGGGAAAAAAATTATACAATTGCTAATAATATATTTTTTCAACGATATTTGAGTCCATTTCATCCATAATTTATTATTTATACAGAACAATAAAGAACATTTCAAAAATTAAGAAAAGATTGAAAAAAATATTATCTGACGATTGAGGAATGCTAAGGGTGTCTTGCCGTATTCTGAGATTGAAAGAATCACCGATGAGACAATGAGGGACAAAAAATACATATTATAAAAGATCAAAGATGAGACCAAATCAAATTATGTAGTGGTATTATATAGGATTCTAGGAGAATATAATGATTATAATTAATATATAATTAGTTGAAGTTTCTTTCCCGTCGAAATAAATGGTTGTATAGTGTGCACTACTATGCACGGAAATTGAAGTGAGTTCATGGAATAAATGGTTGTGGAGTGTGCACCAATGTGCATAGAAATCGAAGCGCATTCTTGAACTCGAAGCGTCAATACTGAATAGGGTTCTAATTAAAATTAACTGTCAATTATTAAATATATTTTAAATTTTTTTTAATACTAATGGGCTCCAATAAAATTGAGGCCCTAGGCATATGTCTTATTAACCTATGCCTTCAACTGGGCCTAGTTAGGGTTTAGCTTAATTGGTTCCATTGAATTGGACCAGATTGGCTGGTTCAGTCTGATTCTAATAAAACTACTTACCTGAAAACAGTGTAATAAATAAAGGACATGGCAGCCAAAAGCTAGGTTCCTAACAATTTAATATTTTGGAATAAATACTCCCCGGTTGCTAATATAAAAACAAAGATAACTCAAAAGGAAAATGAACCGTTCTTTGAAATTACTTAAACCACTTTCTTTATCGTAATGTGAAATAAAATCAAGTATGTTTTTATGGATTATTTGAATAGGTATAGATTTTGTCTCCTTTTTTTATTTAACAAATTTCCTTACATGGATATTCATGCACTTTTGTAATACAAGTTAATCATGATATGACAAAGCTTAAGTACCTTCAGTCAAGCATTTCATATGGTAACTTTTAAAAAGTGTTGTTTTTTTACCTAAGTATTATGGAAAAGAAAATTTTGTATACTATTGTTGGTAAAATAAATTATTTACCGAACAAGAGAGCTGAGGGAATTCTTATCATAGACATCTTCCACTAGATATTTTTCCACTAACTCTTTTCACGACGTATAACTTTCCATCTATTTTGACAAATTTCAACTTTTTGAGTGTTGGGCATGAGATAACAGATATGCTCCAAGTAGGGGTTAGCCGTGAGCAAATGATGAAATCGAATAAACCAACCTAACTGGCTGAATTCAAAATTTCAGTTTGGTTAATTCAAAATTTTTTGATTTTTTTTAAAAAAGGTTATATTGGTTAATTTGATTCAATTTTGATTTAAAATCTCTTATTCGCTTAAGCTGAATAAATCGAAATAAAAATTATTCGGTAAATCCCAAAGTATATAAACCGATAAATCCTTAACTAATCTATAAATCTCCCCTGGTACCATAAAATTTTGGTAAATTTGGTTTTTGATTGAATTATCTGATATTTTATCGATTCACTTTGTTCGATATCTATTGAAAAATGAGGCCGGTTTAGTTAATTCGAAAAAAAATTGATTTATTCAATTTTGGTTAATTCAGTTCGATTTGATTCAATGTTAATTAACCGAATACTATGAAAGACAACTCAAATCAGCAATTTATTCAAAAAGAGTTAGTGTAAGTCGAGTTGGCAGAACTTCCAACAAGACTTCTCAATTCTTCCATATAACAAAAATGATACTCTGAAGATACTAAAGTTTGATAGTTGAAGAACCTATATGATGTTTCTTAACTTTTTGCATTCATCAATGTTCAATTTGTGAAGATTAAGAAATATTATTTGAGGTTGTACTTCTTTCCAAGTGATTTCCTAAAAATCTTCGACAGCCATGACCGTTATATTGCTCAAACATTCAAGGCATTTTTTCACGATCCTCATTACTCTAAGCAATTGTTAATTTACCACTGTCATGACATTTACAATCTTTAGTAGTTTAAGATCGTGTCTTGTGTTGTGGCTAATTCACGATGCTCGTAACTAGTTGATTTCAATTAGTCAAGTCTCTTATATTTTCTAGTTGCAGTTTCCATCTAGATAATTGTAGTAGAGAATTCAACCATTCAAAATCTGTCATTGAGTATAGGATAATTCCAATGTATCTCTGGCATTGAGTACAAGATAATTGCAATGTTTATTACTGAGTACAGGGTAATTGCAATATATCTTTAGGCATCCTTTAAATCCCTCTAGCTCATCCAAGTTAGTGCACTTGCTCTCATATAAATCTAACAATTTAATCAAGGTAAGCTGGATATTGTTCCCTTGGGTACTTGGGCAAAACTCATAGTCCCTTCCAAGTACTTGAGTTTAGCAAGGTTAGTCAACTCTGCTAGCAACACTTTGACAAGGGTAGCAACACTTTGACTAGGGTGAAGTCAAGCCTGCCACTTTTTGCCTCACATCAGCCCCCATTTCAATGCATATATACTTGCTCGCTAAGTGTCATGAAAATTACCTCCTTGCGCTTCAGATGCTCGCAATACTTATTCCATCACAACTTATAAAGATCATAAAAATTTCAAATGTCATCAAGAAATAATAAACAATTATTTTCCTTGAGGAAGTTGAAAAGGTTAAAAGTGATACCATATACTGCACCGAATTGTAAATCATATATTTTATATAATACAAAAAGTTAAGTTAAAAAAAATTATATGGTATCGTACTAAAATTTTGATATATCAAATTTTTTATATACTAAATTTTCGGTATTGTATATATTTTATACCGTTTAATTAAAACTTTGGTATTGATACGGTATATATACCATATCGAAATACTAAATTTCATACCGATACTAAAAATTTCAGTAATATATTTTATTGTACCAAAATTTTTTATATACCGATAATATCGATATGATTAATATATTTCTGTATGGTATATATGGTATATCAAAAATTTGATATTTTTTTTCCATCTCTAAAGCCAATGCTAGAGTTGGCGGTACTTAGATCATTTATCAATTCTTCCATATCACAAAATAATATTTTCAAGATATTGAGTTTTGGTAGTTGAAAAATCCATATAACATTTCTCAACTTTTTGCATTCATCAATGTTCCATTCGTGGATATTAGGAAATATTATTTGAGGATGAACTCCTTTCTAAGTGATTTCTTGTAAATCTTCGACAACCAATAAATGTTATATCTCTTGAATATTCAAGGCCTTCTTCATGATCCTCATTGCTTCGAGTAACTGTTAATTTATCACCAATAATGACATCTATAATTTCTAGTATTTCAAGATCTTGCCTTGTGTTGTGGCTACTCATGGTGCTCTCAAATAGTTGACTTGGATTAGTCAAGCCTCTTATGTTTTTTAGTTGGAGTTTCCATGTAGATAACTGTGATAGAGCTCAATCGTTCAACCGTTCAATTGAATATATGGTAATTGCAATGTATTTCCAAGATCCTTTAAATTCCTCAATCCGATCCCTGTCAATGTACTTGCTCTCATAACAATTTCAACAAAGGTAAGTTGTATATTGTTCTCTTGGGTACTTGGGTAAGATTCCGAGTCTTTTCCAGAAGCAAGTACTTGAGTTTAGCAAGGTTATTCAACTCTACTGGTAGTGCTTTGATTGGGGTGAAGTTCAAGTTTAGATATTGGAGCTCGGATAACATGTTGATTTCCTTATGAAGCATTGTGATGTTTTTTACCCAAGAGATCCAAGAATGTCAAAATACGTAAAGACGGGACAAGTAGCCAGAAATTAAGTTTTTTAGCTTACGAATCCAGTGGAACATGAGCATGGAAAGTTTAGGAAATATGGGAGTCCACAGGTTGAAGATGTTAAAAGTGATACCGTACATATTTTAAATCATATACTGTATATCGTACTAAAAAGTTTGGTATAAAAAAATCATATTGATAACGTATCAAAATTTTAGTATATTGAATTTTCGGTATTGTATAAAATCCATATTAATTAATTAAAATTTCGGTATTGATGTGGTATACAAATTTTATATCAATACCGAAAATTTTAATAATATATTATACCATATTGAAACTTTTGGTATTTCGATAATATTAATATGGTTCAATATATTCTCGTATGATATATGTGATAAATCAAAATTTTAATATTTTTTTCCGCCTATAAAGTCAATATTAATATTGACGGAACTTTCAATAGGACTTATTGATTCTTACATATCACAAAATAATATTGTTAAGACAGTGAGATTTAGTAGCTGATAATCCATGTCACATTTCTAACTTTATGCATTTATCAATATTGAAGTTTAGAAATCTAAGAATCTTGTGAGCATGATTTTAAAAAAAAACAGACAGAGTTATTTTACTATTCTAACAAGCCAGATTAACTGGATTTACCATTTAAGTTGGTTTTAGAGAAAAATTATTATAATAAGATAAGAGTTTGAATCTTGATAAAATCGAAGAAAAAAAAATCTTTTCCGTACTAGTCAACTATAACTTCTTGATTTATTTCCTCACATATAATCGTGAGATTGACCATGTAAAACGGCTGAGATGATGAATTCACCTTGTGTTATAGTGTTAGAACATTCTAAATCAAAAGATGTTCCGTGACATTTCAATCACAATTCAACATTTGGAAATGTAAAAATAAATATATAATACAAAATCTATATTATTTCTCCAAAGAATAATTAGAATGAACATAAATCAATTGCAGAGGGGAATATATATTTAAAAGCTCTCACAGGGGTGGATTCAAACAAGAGCATTCTTGAAGCTACATCGTAAATTATGTACATATTTTGTTGTTGATAGTTGCCGATGATGGTCAATTTGTCTCCATTTTGCTCGGGTCGCATAACTAAGCAATAAGCTCTCGTTCTTTTATCGGCGAACATATAGTTCATCTGCGGCATCCTCATGTCGGCGCTGTTGTCGAAGTGGAACACCATGTCCAGCAACGGCGGCGATGGCCATGATGACAAACCAAAGCAGAGGTCAAGGCCAACAGTCTTAGACATATCTTTCACCGAAGCCCTACCAGAGACTCTAGCTCCTTCTTGATCACCCGTCACAAGGTTCCATGAAGCCCTAGGCAAAAAAAAAAAGGCCTTTAATATTTTTTAAAAAAAATATTCTTTCATCCTTTTTCATTCGGACTTGGGACCGACAATAGTGGATTTAAATTTTTTTTAAAAAATAAAATATTAATTTAAAATAAATTTTTATGTAAAATAAATTCTTCTATTTTTCTTTTTTTTTCATACGTTCCATATATCCAGAATCATATTATTTTCATAGACATATTTATATTAAAATAATAATAAAAAAGAAAATATAAGTCCCTAATATTTTATCAAAATAAAATTACTTAAAATTAAATGAATAATAAAACTTGATTTACCCCATGTAGTTTTAATTCCATTAATTTAAGTAGTTTATATTTTATAATAAATAGTACTTAACAAATATATAATAAATCAGATATATGTACTTAAAGATTATTAAAAATATATGATTTTTTAAGTGCATATATGTAAGTTGTTTACATCGAGAGAGAGAGAGAAAAAATGAGAAACAAAAATTTATACAATTGCTAATAATATATTTTTCCAACGATAGTTGAGTCCATTTCATCCATAATTTATTATTTATACAGAATAATAAAGAACATTTCAAAAATTAAGAAAAGATTGAAAAAAATATTATCCGACGATTGAGGAATGCTAAGGGTGTCTTGCTGTATTCTGAGACTGAAAGAATCATCGATGAGACAATGAGGGACAAAAAATACAGATTATAAAGGATCAAAGATGAGACCAAATCAAATTATGTAGTAGTAGTTTTATATAGGATTCTAGGAGAATATAATTATGATTATAATTAACATATAATTAGTTGAAGTTTCTTTTCCGTCGGAATAAATGGTTGTACAGTGTGCACTACTATGCACGGAAATTGAAGTGAGTTCATGGAATAAATGGTTGTGGAGTGTGCACCACTGTGCACAGAAATCGAAGCGCATTCTTGAACTCGAAGCGTCAATACTGAATAAGGTTCTAATTAAAAGTAACTGCCAATTATTAAATATATTTTAAAATTTTTTAATACTAATGGGCCCCAATAAAATTGGGGTCCTAGGCATCAGCCTTATTGGCCTATGCCTTCAGCCGGGCCTGAGCGGTTCTTCGGTGAAAGATTCATTCATTGTTGTTGTCGAAGTAAGCACTACCGGTATCTTTGCTACTGTCCACCAACTCTGGGGTTCTAGATCCAGGCCTTTCATGTGACGACGAAGGGTAGTTGATTAGAGTTGATCGTGGAACAGTGGTTTGGATAATTTAATTTACTTTTATGTTTGATGGTTTATGTTCAGTTTTAGTTTATGTTTGATTTATATATTATTTCCTGATTCATGTTCGATTGTTGTTATTACACTTTGTTTAGTTTTGTTCATGCATGATTGTTAATCTTAAATCATAGAGTGACAATATGATACAAGTTTAGCTTTTATGCATAACTAGATTTTGTTAATTGCTACTTAGGTTTGTTTAGCTCACTTGCTTAATTTAGTTGTATGTCTTGCAATTTCATTTGTTTTCGTATCATGCCTATTGATGATGACTATTGTGTCATAGTGTGATAATACAGTGTAGGGGTAATATTTGATAGTTAGTTAGATAGGATTTTAGTTTTATTTATCGTATGTTATTTTTATTTACGGTGTTATTCATAGCGTAGAGTGACAATGCCCATTATTGGTTAGATAGGATTTCAATTGTTACATTTGGTTTAGAAAACGCCAAAACAAACCCTCATTATTCGATTCTATATAAAAACAAATGTCCTGTCATTGGTTCCACGAGAAAGATGACTCAACCTTTTACTATGCTACCTTAGTGTAGGTTAAGGGGTTTCGATTGAGTAGAAATTAATTAATTTGATGTGAGCGAATGACAGTCACAAATACTTTTCAGACATCAAGATCATGTCTATGCTATGTTATAGAACCATCAATAAGTTCTTTCATAAAATGATATATAGCCTCTAGAACTTCTTATTCTTCAAGATCATATTGTATCTTGAGGTGTTATATTTTATAGTTATCTCTGTATAGTTTATCTCCCTTATTGAGTTAGCTAAGATGTTTTTAGTAGTTATGATCTAACATAAATAAACATATTATTTAATAATTCAGTGCATTTCACTTGCATATAATTTATGATTAACTCAGTTAATTTGAGTTATTTTATAAAATCAAGTTGAAACTATGTTTTATTCATCATTTATATTATTCAATTAAATCAACATTGGTCAATTCTATTATACATATCTCATCAAATGAACTAATTATTAAGTGAACAAATTATGAAATGAACTCATCATTTAAATGAACTAATCATTCTTTTAAGGTGGTTAACACATAATATTCCTTTTTCTAGTTTATTAACATATAACATAATATTTCATAAAATATTTCTGTTTGTATATAACAACAGTTTCTATTATATGATTTTAAAGTAATAACAACACTCTAATAAGCTAGATAAATTGACACCACTGTCACAAAGACAAAACACTAGTGCAGTGGCCAACACTATCCCATTCATTCTGGACTGATTAGGGCAATATCAAGTAGATCAACTTCAGGATTCTCTATTGAATCCACATTTGTATCCTCTTCAGGATCCTCCTCAAACTCTTCAGGATCCTCTTAATTCACATGGCGAAGTAGCTCCACACACAACTATGCATATGATATACGCCCTTCAGAGAGCCCTCATAAATGGCGTGCTATTTCATTGAAGTGTCTCAGTATCGATCTGATCAAAACTTAGATCCTGTAATTATCCAGCATTAGAAACTCTTCCTGTTCGAGTTTCCAGAACAGTCAATTGAGCCGTTTAATATGTTCTTGGAGTATGTAAATTGGATCATACTCTATCACCTCAATCGCCTCTCTTAGCTCATTCCATCACACATCGCGACGGGCCATTGTGTATATCATTCTTGACATTTGGAATTGAAAATAATAATGTCAGTACAAAATCGATAAACCAGTATCAAAATTGGTTCATTTCAATTCTCACATGTGTATAGAACCAATACATAGAATAATTAAGTAAATAAGAAAAATAAAATTTCTTTATTTGAGGAACTCCAGTTGATTAATACACTGGACCGTACTATTGGGAAACTATATCTTATGTATTAGGTTATTCCCTTATCCTCATTAGAACTAATATAATTGGAATGTTTAGTTATTATTTATTCTGCTTCATTATATAATCTAGCCTAATTTAATTAAACCTAGCCAGTATGATTCCATCCGATCTAATTAATTGAAATAGTTCAAATCATATCGGTTTTGATTTGGATCAAACTGATTGAGTTAAATTAACTAATGGTTTGAACCATATCTGGGTCTGATAGACTAAACTAGTCTGATTAAATTAATAAATTTTTTAAATTAGACCTGGATTTGATTATACCTATTTAATTCAAACCAATTGCTTTGAACCAGATCAGTTCAAGACAAAAAAAAATAACTTATGTTTTTTTTTTCATGAGAAAGTTTTTACATGTGAAAATTTGTTTTCTTTTTTATTTATAAAAAAATAAACATTTTTTTATTTATTGTGCTCCATCTTTTCCACTGTAGTGATGCCTTCTATGTCGCGAAGGCTCGATCGCCGACCACGACAACCAATCGCCGGCCTTCTGATGTAGTCTATAGCATGCAACATAGCCAACGGCATGAGACGCGCGTGGTTGCCAGTGTGCTTTGCAATCGTCAATTCCAACAACGATCGCGAGGCACTCGCCGACTTAGAAGGAAATCGCCGACACAAAGTCGTGATTTCTAGGCGACGAGCTTTACGCAATTTAGAATCTCGCTATTCTAATACCATTATAGGTTCTAAAGCATGAAAAAATACAGAAAATGAAATATCTAAATTATAAAAACTTATAATGCTCAGAGAAAATGATTGGAAGAGAAATAAGTTGTCATCGGAAGAGCGATCATCAATCAATCGAATTGTCTTTCACAATTTCATAGACCAAATCCCGAATGAACGAGTGCCCTTTCCTCTTCTTAACGGCAACACTCTTTCATCTTCTTAATGCCAACAGGATCAGGAATATGGTGAAGCTTTGAGAGTGTTCGTTTTGATGTAGATTATGTTTTCAAGAGTATAGGTGCATATATACAAGTTCTCGAACATCTACACAAATCTATACTTTCGTTAGACATGAGTAACTATCTAAGACCAACATTGTACATCTTTTTTTATCATATATAATATTTAGCTTTTATAAAAAATATTTCAAAATCAATTTAATCAACATTATTGTTGGAGCTTTAGCTAAGATAATATAAAAGAGTTAAAATTAATATTAAAATAATTATATTTTAACATGTTTAAAGTAGGTTTAGTTAAAATCATTTTATGTTATTTTGATCAAAATTGCTAAAATTTATCGGATGAGAAAATTGATTTGGAAAAAAATTTAGGATGAAATGTTCTTTTAATATTTTCCAATATAGAAAGCTCTTTTGATAGTAAAAAAAAAAATAAAAAATTGATTTTTTTTAAAAATAGTATTAACCCATTCGTCTTTCCTTTTATAAACCATTTAAAACAAGTATTAAAAAAAATTAGAAAAAATCTTGCATTATAAGAAAAATAAATATATCATATTGAACTAAACTATACATTAATTTGTTTTGTAATGTCTAAACTCATACGGGTAAAATTAAATACAATTTTTTAAAATATATTTAATTATTTGTATTTGCCCGACAATTAAAATATACCGCCTATTTTATTTTTATCACAGAATATCTTATATTAAAAAATAATAACACAATACCTCATCTATAATTCTATACTTAAATGTTTTTTGCTTGACCAATCACAAAATTTGATACCTTAAAAGCAGCTCCAAATGAATAAATCACAAATGACAAAATTAATTGCTTTTTAATGCAGTAATTATTAAGGAATCAATATCATGATTTGTGAAAATTTTGAATTGCCTTTCAAAATTTTAAAATTATCAACAGCACCACAATTATCAATAGTAAATAATACTACCTCCGTATTGGTCCTGAGACAAATTATCGAGGACACTACCACAATAATAAATAATACTAGTAATGATTAATCTAATAAGAACATCTATAAATATTCATATATTAATCATCAATCAAATATCTCATTCCTTAAATATCTTAAATTTTATAATTAAATATACTAAAAATTAAATATTTATAGGTCCATTCGTAAATATTCTAAAATTTATTATTAAATATATATTTTTTATTAAAAAAAAAGAATTTCCAATAAGGAATATTGGAGATGGAGAAAAAAATATCTCCTTCCAATATCTTCGCGGATGCCCTTAATGCTAGTCATCCCTTCAAAACCCATAAATCCTACGTGGCATCCATTTACTGGACAAACTGCACGATCCCCTACACTGCCAGTAACAGTCGATCCTTCCGTTGTCGGTAGGTGTAACAGCATGTCACCAAAACCTTCTCGAAGTTCAAGTCAGCACGACAGCGAAGCGATGTGCAGCGCTCGACTCAAGCACTCTTCTTTATCCCCGTTCGAAGCGCGAAGAATGCCCGATTTGATTCGGATCTCGGATTCGCGGAGGAAATCGGCGAGCGGCTGCTCCGCTCCGGAGGAAAGTTAGGGTAAGAACCGATATCGGGCGGTGCACGATCTCTTGTTGATTGAATTGTCGAGGTTAATTTTAGTAGGTTTCGATTTCGCTTTAAATTCTAAAGATTCGATTGATTTCCATGCTTGTTCGTGCATTTTCTTGCGGCCAATTAGGGTTTCAGTCTGATTTCATTATTCCACAATGGTATTTGGTCTGTAGTGGGTGAAGCTGATAACACGGAGAAGGCGAAATTGGTAAGTATTACTTGCTCGCTTCCTTTTTTCCCCCTCTGTATTGCATAATCGAGTATTGAAGTGGTTGGAGCGATTTAGGGTTTCTGCAAGAGTGTGAAAAAGAGGGCTTTGAAGGATTTGTGTTGTTTTTAGAGGTTAATGGGAAAGGGAGGAGGATGCTTCCCGAGCAAGAATCGGAACACTGTCTCTAGTTCTGTCAAGGCTTCCGCAATTGATCGTAATGCCCCCATTCAAGAGGAAGAGAATACTGAGGGCAGTGCTGAGGTCGTTCAACCTGCATCTTCCACAGCAGCACCAATCGAGAACAAGCTAAAGATCTTCATTGTGTTTTATTCTATGTACGGCCACGTCGAGTCACTTGCCAAGAAGATGAAGGAGGGGGTGGATAGCATAGAAGGGGCGCAGGGTATTCTTTATCGTGTTGAAGAGACACTCCCGCAGGAGGTCTTGGAAAAGATGCGAGCGCCACCGAAGGATCCAGCGATCCCCCTGATATCGGCTGCTGAGCTGACAGAGGCTGATGGCATACTATTTGGATTTCCAACGAGGTATGGGTGCATGGCAGCTCAGATGAAAGCCTTTTTTGATTCTACGGGGCAGCTATGGAGGGAGCAAAAGCTAGCCGGCAAGCCAGCTGGATTCTTCGTGAGTACAGGGAGCCAGGGTGGAGGACAAGAAACTACAATGTAAGAAAAACTTTTACCAAACCGTTCTTGTTTTCCTAGGCCCTAAACATTTTTTTTTTCTTATTTTAACTATGCTCTTGTACTTGTCAGTCTTCTACTAGGGAAAGTTTTTTCTCCCACAATTGCATATGGTGACTTAGTACTAGCAACTGCATATTTGTGTATAATATTAATCTTTATGATTTATATAACTTGCTGATCTGATGTTTCCTTTCTTTAAATGACAAATTGTTTTTCTTATGGCATCAAATGCTCCATACAGAAAAACATGTTATATAAAATTTTGGCACACTGAACTGGAAGAAATGACTAATAAATCTGAAATTATCTATCTTAAACATTGTATTCTTCTTGTTGTCTTGATGGCATACAATTTTATATTAAATGACTTATTGGAAGTACATGTTTCTTTTTCTATTCACTACAAGACCTTGATCCTGTAACCATAATTATTTTCTTCTTTATCCATCCTTACAAATTGTTTTGGTGAAAGCCTCATGGATTTTTCTTCTGCTTTGATCTATGTGTCTGATGAAAGGATAGATGGATATATCTTGCTTTGTTCTGTCCTTGTATCCTGATTCATGCCTCGATTTGTCAATGGGGTAATTATTTTATGGTTTAGGATCTTTTCAATTTGTGTTTATGTTTAGGTTCTTCATACATAAAGTGGTAACCTGTGGCTTAATGAGATGCTTTAAGTCTTAAGCCTGCAAGAAGAGATTGCAGGACAAAAAAAATGTATAGTATATCATATGTGAAGTATAGAGAAAATTCTGCATAAGTTCCAAGAGGTGAACCTACTTGTTTTGTTAGTTTGCCCCATGCTCATATTGGAGTCTACCCTTGATCTATCTATTATATTAGCATCATCTGATTTTGTATATCCAATTTTACACTCGCTTAAAGATGATTTCTGTAGGTGCATTATAAATATTCTTATTATCTTGATTCCTGAATGCCTGATTCCCTCAGTCACGATTTTAAACTAAATTGATCCGACTGATAAAATTTGTGTATTTTAACTTAATAACAGTTATCTTAGGAATTGACTAGTGATTATTTGTTAGACTTGGTAAGATCTTTTATGTAATTTGCTGATGCATGTTCTTTTTTTAAGATAATGTTGGTCTTTGATGTTGATTGAATTTCATGTACAGATGGTTGAATATATATTTCTTCTTTTTATGTTTACGTAATTGTTGTATTGTATAGTAAACATTTTAGAAGGTTTACCTAAGGTTACATGGAATTATTTTCTATATTTATCCAATTACACACGCTCTAATTCTTAGATGGATTAACATGCATTTTGTTATCTCAAATTTGTGAATCTTTGCGCTAGATTAAGAACCATATGCAAATATTGTACATTTTTGTTTGACCCAACAGACATATTGCTCCAATTTACTATTTGGGATGCATGGTTTGAATTGGTAAACGTTTTATACTCTGCAGAAAATATCAAACAAAACCAGTGGATTGAATAGCTTTTCTGTATGTATTTAGAAAATTGTTTAAAGTGGATATTTTGACCGAATTAACTTCTAAAAAGTCCACAGTGCACAATAGCAGTGTCTGGGTAGTTTGTTTATTGAATATGACCACTTTTGCAATCTAATCTTTATATAATTCTTTTATGGTAGCGGTTTAGTTAATTTTCTTTACCAAAGGGTGCAGAAACTTGAATGTTACACTAATTTTACTTTCATTGACATTTTTGAAGTTCTCGTTTTTCAATGGGATGCTAAGAATATCGTATTTACTAAATTAATTTGGTGCACTTTGCATGTGTAGTTGGACTGCCATAACTCAATTAACCCACCATGGGATGCTCTTTGTTCCCATTGGGTACACCTTTGGATCTGGTATGTTTGCCATAGATGAAATCAGAGGTGGTTCTCCATATGGTGCTGGTGTTTATGCTGGTGATGGGTCTAGGCAAGCAAGTGAAGGGGAGCTTGCTCTTGCCCAGCACCAAGGCAAATACATGGCTTCTATAGTCAAGAAACTGGCGCATGCATGATGTATTTCCCTTTTTCAAATACCTATTCTCTCTATTTAATAACTGTTAATTGCCTTATCAGTTGGATGAATAAGTTTCTGCCTTTTCTCTGTTTTTTGGGGTTTTTTTTAGCTCAGCCTGCTGGGCGTCATTTAAAGTGTGCAAGGCGTTTCAATCAATGTATTCTTATCATCTCTCATTTTAATTGTACTTCAAATTTGATTCAGTTTCGAAGGCAGCAATATGGGGGAATCGTCAGTGATTATATTTAGTGGTGTGAATATATTGATTGATGTCTCGATCGTTTGAGCCTGTGGTTTACCAATGATCACCCATTATAGCTCTTATATCATCAAACTCTTGCAACAACAGGGTTGTTAGATCAACGATTACTTTCGACTTTCCTATCCAGTTGACTTAGCCACAACTAGAAATAAGATTTTTTTCACTACTAATCAATTTAAGTCAATTCCTTAATTGACCCAGCTCAGCAATCAATTACAATCAACTTCAATTGATTGAAGCCCCAACTATGATTATCTTAATGATTGAGTTTAGTTGAAATCTTTCCTCTCCTACGGATTCATGTCTCTCAATTCTCACAACTCACATAAAAGTTTAACTTTCACTATTTAACTTCGTCACCAAGCTAAGGCCATCTCCTGCTAGGTCCTCAAGTCCTCGAGTCCATAACTAGTTCACATTTCATCCTTCAACCTTTTCCTACTTTAGTTGTCTTCTTCCGGATGCTGTCAACGATGCGCTCTGATGTTCCTTGTCCTATGGTCTATGGTCTCTTGAATGTTTCATACCATCATTCTCTAATCAATAATGGACTTCAAGTCACCGAGCTAACTAACTTGGTCACACCAAGTTATACTTTATTAGTTGCTTTAACACTACCTTAATGTTTCTTTTCCTACCGTCCCTTAGGTGCCTCATATAATCTTTTCGAAACTCCATTTGGCCTTTAAGCCATTAAGCATTATGCGTGTTGCCTTGTTACACTAAATCATCATCAACAACACTTAACTTTATCGACTCACATGCTCTACAAGCTCCATTTGTATCTTGATAAGTTCTTGTATAACTTAACGTACATATCAAATACAAATACAAGATATGCTTGTTTGAACAAATCCTTTATACAAACATCAAAATTCAATATCAAATCGACCATTTAAGACATGATTGCACCAACAAGGACCACATTGATAAGCTTGTTTGAACAAAATCCTACACAGGCTTCTGTTTGTTCTTCTACCAGTAGAGAGGAGTTCTAACAATTATAAATTGTTGATTTGACCAAACCAAAGGGTAGCCACAATGATTCTTTGAATCCATCCAAATTTATGGGGAGAACTACATTTCGTGGTGCAGAACGCCGATTCTTCCCCATCTTATTTTGATCTAGTAAAAGCGAAAGTGGACACATGCATATGCTAAAAACAGGGGTAGCCGGTAGACCCGGACTTGACACAGGCCCAATCTAGACCTATAACCGGATCAACAAGTCGGATACCCATTGACCCAATTCCCATTCAAAAACCGTAATTAGTCCAGTAGGGTGTCTGGCCGGTTACGATTCAACCCTAAAAAAAATGTCAATCTGCATTAACCACTTGTTCGATCTGGCAGTTTTTTTTCCTGTGTCGGACTGATAGAAATCGACGATTCTAACCGTTGGAATAGTTAGTTTTCCGTTAGGGATGGATGAGATCTATTTTTTTCCCTATTTTTTCAACGATTGAAATCATTTAATTATTTTTTGATCAATGACTACGATTTAGTGTTTATTACTCTCCAAACTATATAAATAAAGAGCTTATTTCATTATTTTCACACTATCTTCTCTACTCTCATTCTCAATTTCACAATCTGTACACTATTTCAACTCTAATTCTACATATTTTCGACTTTCTCTTCCGAGTTACGACTACAATAGAAGGAAGCCGAGGACAAGAAGGTTCATCATATCAATTTTAGAGGGGGCAAGGAAATAGCGAATTCGAACATTCAATCCATAGATAATGAGATCTAGCAATTTCTGAATTCGACAACAGACACCCAAAATAAAATGAAGTATCGATGCAATTACTTTTAAGGTTCAGGAAGTTCTTCCTTTAAAATCTTTTAATTTTACTAAACATTTTTATAAGGTCACTTTTCTGTTAAGAGAATTGCGTGTAAAATGTGAGCACTGTAAAGTTTCCTATAAATTCTAAGCCGCTGATGGTTATGGATAGTTGAAATGATATGTAGAAATGAAACACCCGATGAAGGGGAGCCTTGGCGCAACGGTAAAGTTGTTGTCATGTGACCAAAAGGTCACGGATTCGAATCCTGAAAACAGCCTATTGCAAAAAGCAGGGTAAGGCTGCGTACAATGGATCATTCCCGGGACCCCGCATGGCAGGAGCTTCGTGCATCAGGCTGTTTACACAATAATCTTGAATCATGGCAAACTGTGCACGAATCATGAACTAACAGTTTCGAACCATAAACCATAATCGTCTTGGACGGTTAAGGTTAAAGATCAACCCCATGAACCGTTGAACTAACGGTTTCGAACCAGAATCAGGTCTAGCAACCCGGTGCACAAAACTCTTGTAAATACGAAATTCCAAAAAAGCATAAATTATATATATCTCTACCCTGCTTTAGAAAAAACTATTTCTAAGCACTGACTTCTAAGTCACACTATAATAATGTTATCATTGCTACCTGTGCTGTAAATAGATACTATGTATCATATTCACTTCTTTTCTTTTGGGGGCTTCTATTGAATCGAGAAATAAGTTTGATTGTACATCTTTTTGATATATATGTAAGGTATACTCCGGATAATTCAAATCGAAGCAATTTGATGTCTGACCCAAGCCTATATGACATGACCGATCGATAGAAATACTCCAACACTCCACCTTTGTCATATATTCCATATATCACATTAGATAGATATCATATTCATGAAATACGATTCACTTTCAAGATGCCTTGATGGTGAAATGGTAGACACGTGAGACTCAAAATCTCATGCTAAAGAGCCGTTCAATTCTCAAAAACAAAAAACTACTCCTATCAGCCCAAAATTTTATTGCCCTATTTGCTAGATCCATCAACCAACTATACCTACCAACATAACAAAAATCGTCCTTAGATTTGCCCTAAAAACTAATCCTAAGAGAAGCTCCCACTAGTGACGTGGAGGTTGGGACGAACCTCCCTCCCATAGTGGGAGGGAGGTTCGTTCTTAAAATGACGGAGCAGCTCCACGTTTGCAGAGCCGCTCCGTCGTTTCTTCTTCTTTTTTTAAATTTTTTTTAATATTTATATTTAAAAAAATAAACATTGAATACAAAGTTAATTGAACGTTGAATGTTAACATTACACAACGGCTAAATTTCTAGCCGTTGATCAACGTTCATTTTTGTTTCTTAATTAAAAAAATCTATAAATACATGACTAACTTTTTTTTTTATTCATCTCTTCCTTTGCTATTTTGTTCATCATTTCATTCTCTATTTGTATTTAAGATGGACAAACATTTAAATGCTTCTTTTAAAAATCTTTCGAATTCTTCCAATGCGGAAGAAAATACATCTTCTCACAATACCCGCATTCCTCCAAACCATGATGTCCAATATCCTTAATTTTTATCTCACGCACAATACCATCTAAAGTTTCAAAATATTTCATATGTTCCACAAGGTTTTCCAAATTTCAAAATTCTCAAAATTTCTTGCTCCCCCTTAATAGTAATACCGCCCCAACTCCATTTGGTATGTATTCACATCTAGATTGGCCAGTCATGAGCAACCAATTTGGGATGCATTCTATGTCTTTCGTATTTTTACCTCCTCAACGACCAACCATGTTTTCGAATGAAGCAAGAAGGACTATTATCGACCCATCTATCAACGGCAAAGAACCTCTAACGCCATCGTCTATTCCAACATCTCAGTGGCCACCACACTCATCACAAGAAGAGCGTGAAATTCAACCAGAGACAGATGATTCAAAACGAAGAGGAAGGGAAAAAGACAATGAAGAGGAAGGGCAAATCCAAAATCCGAGAGTGTGATACAATGGAACAAATTCTTGACAAAGAATGACAAGATATTAAAGAATATCAAATGGAAAAATGACTTTGCGAAAAATTGAGATCTTTCATAAAGATTATGAAATTCTTATGAAGGATACTAGTGAGATGACACTAGGACAATTTCGGATGCATGAGAAAACGATTGACGTAAATATGTTTAAGTTTATTTTTATATATGACGTAAATATGTTTAAGTTTATTTTTATATATTATTATAATGTATGTCTTTTTATTTAATGTATGGTAATATTTATATTTTTTAATTATTAATGTTATTCTAGATGTTAGTAATTTATAGATTTAAATTTTATAAAAATTTAATTATATATATAGTAAGATATGTAGGAGATAAATGAAAAAATATAGGATCCTCATGAAAAAGTTATTAAGAAATAATTTTTTTGATAGTGGAAAGAAATGAAGAGATTTTTATTTTTTACGTGACGTTGACGTAGCGTTGAAGGAATTCTTTAAAGGTATCCACCACGGTAGATGCTCCAACCCTATCAAGCAATCACCAAGGCCCCCTTCTCTGAGACCATTGGTTTTGAGCTTTGAGCTAGAAAAGCAAGACCCCAGTCCACCTTAACTATGATCGTTACCTTCTCTACCGCTACCCCCTCACCATCCTTCCAGTTGTCTTCTCCATTGTCACCATCACCACACCACTTCCTCCTGACTCCAATCTACCTCCTATCTTACCTTTATTTCTTTTTAAATATTCTTTAACAGAACCATAGAATCTTCGGCAATTTACCAAAGGGCGCACTTAAAAATCTGAATTTACCAAAAGGCGTATACTACTTTGGTATTTACCAAAGAGCGCACTTTTTTAAAAGCATTTACTATTTTATCCTCCTGATAATTTGACTTTTCTTATTGTTTTTCTTTTCTTCATTATATTTCTCTCACTTCTCTCTCTCCTCTGTCGGCAGAATATAGGAATAACATTAGTCAATCTTTAATCACATTTTAATACATTTGAAGAAGCCAAAAAAAATAATGGACACCATATTTGGACTCCTTGCAATTTTAGAAATCCACCGAAATGGGTGCAATCGGAGGTCCATCGGTGGGTTTGGTCAAAACCCACCGATGGACCTAGAGGCTCCGATTGCACTCATTTCGGTTTATGGTTCTAAAATTACAAGGAGTTCAAATATGGTGTACATTATTTTTTTTTTTTATAGATGTTAACAAGCAAAATCAAAGAATCGGCATAAAAGCCCACGTTGGGCATGATATCAGGCCCACGTTGGGCCTGATATCATCCATATCGGGCCCAGCGTGGGCTGATATCGATTCTATCAGCCCAACCTGGATCATGCCCGATGTGGGCTTTTATGTGATTCTTTGATTTTACTTGTTAACATCTATAAAAAGCAAAATAAATAATGGACACCATATTTGAACTCCTTGAATTTTTGAAATCCATGGAAGCGAAATGGGTGCAATCGGGCTCTGGGTCGTGGTGGGTTTTGCGAAACCCCCGATCGATCTAAAGCTACGATGCACCATTCATAATTCTAAAATTACAAGTGAAAATATCGTGTCCATGTACAGCACTCTAGTGATGGACGGAGGTTTGAAAACCCTAAATCTCTCTTTCTTTCTTTTTTTTGTTTAGGCTGATGTGAAGAGATATCATGCCCGCGTTGGGCTCTCTTCATATCGTTCGACCTGATATCTCCCCATATCGGGCCCAATGTAAACTTTGATATGGGGAATATCTGAATCTAAAAAATAAAAAATAAAAAAAGAAATAAAGAGATTTGGGATTTTCAAACCCACCAAAAGTGCAAAAATAATAATGGACATCATATTTTCACTCCTTGTAATTTTAGAAATTCATAAAAACTGAAATAGCAATCAGACTTTCAGGTCGATTAGTGGGTGGTCGAACCATTTGTTCAACTGGATTTCGTTCAATTCAATTCTAAAGTGGTGTCCATTATTTATTTTCGCTTTATAGATGTTAACAAGCAAATCAAAGAATCAACATAAAGCCACGTTGGGCGATATGGAATCATATCGGGCCAACGTGAATATCATTCCATGCTCGGGCCCGTTGGACTGATTTGAGTCTATCGCCCATGTGGGCTTTGCCGATCTTTGATTTTTGCTGATAACCTATATAAAAGCTAAAATAAATAATGGACACCGTATTTGAACTCCTTGCATTTTAGAATCCATAGGAACTGAAATGGGTGAGTGCTCTGGGTCCGTGATGGGTTTGATCGAAACCCACCGATGAACGTAAAGATCTCACGATTGTAAAATTCCAAAATGAAAATATGATGCCCATTATTATTTTTGCACTCTAGTGGTGGATCAGAGGTTTGAAAACCCTAACTCTCTTTATTTCTTTTTTTTTTTATTTATTTTTGTTGTATCTAGGCATGATATCTCCATATCAGTATCCATGGGCCCGATATGGGGAGATATCAGCCCATGGGCCTGATATGAAGAGATATCGGGCCCAACGTGGGCATGATATCTCTTCGTATCGACCTAACAAAAAAAAAGAAAAAGAGAGAGATTTAGGGTTTTCAAACCCTCTGGTCACTAAAAAATAATGGACACCATATTTTCACTTCTTGTAATTTTAGAAATTCATAGAAACTGAAATGGGTACAATCGGAGCTTTCTAGGTCGATCAGTGGGTTTCGGTCAAAACCCACTGATGGACCTAGAGAGCTCCGATTGCACCCATTTAAGTTTCTATCGATTTCTAAAATTGCAAGGAGTTCAAATATGGTGTCCATTATTTATTTTAGCTTTTTATATAGGTTAACAAGCAAAAATCAAAGAATCGACAAAAAAGCCCACATTGGGCCTGATATAGACTCAAATCAGGCCCAACGTGGGCCTGATATTGATATGATTCCATATCAGGCCCAACGTGGGCTTTTATGTTGATTCTTTGATTTTGCTTGTTAACATCTATAAAAAGCCAAAATAAATAATGGACACCATATTTTCACTCCTTGTAATTTTAGAAATCCATAGAAATTGAAATGGGTGCAATCGGAGCTCTCTAGGTCCATCAGTGGGTTTCTGAAATACTAATTCAGTTCTCATAATTTCTAAAATTACAAGTAATATGATATCCGTATTATTTTAGCACTCATGGTGGACGAAGGTTTTGAAAATCTAAATCTCTCTTTATTTTTTTTTTTTTTTGTATCTGGTATCTCCCATATCAGGCCATTAAACCTGATATGGGAGATATCAGGCACATTGGCCTGATATGAAGAGATATCGGGCCCAACGTCGGCGTGATATCACTTAATATCGTAAAAAAAAAGGAAAAAAAAGAAGAGATTTGGGGTTTTCAAACCTCCGTCCATCATTAAGTGCCAAAAATAGACAGCATATATTCACTCGCTGTAATTTTAGAAATTCGTAGAAGCGAAATGGGTGCGATCGGAGCTTTCGTGATCGATCGGTGGGTTTG